>NC_135237.1:105387547-105691714 GCF_051348905.1 Ranitomeya variabilis | reverse complement strand
GTTCAATTCTCGAAAAGAGAAAAGTATTCCTTTTAAACATGATATTGTTAGAACTTGCTGAAACAATTGTTCACATCATTAACCTTGTGCATTTGAAAATATATTTAAAATGGGGAGAAAATGAATTTGAATCAAATGCATTTTGAAGATTTGTATCTTTTTTTGTAAATAAGGGTACAGAGATGTGTCATACCCAACCAATTAATGAACTGGTTAATGTGGATATCATCCACGCTGCTGAATAATTGAAGGTCCAGATGTGCTTCAAATAGAAAATGGTGGTTTATTCAACGCATTTCAATGTTCAACTTACTTCTTCATCAGGAAATACCACACAAAATCACTTGGACTTTGAAACACGTTGAATAAACCACCATTTTCTATGTGAAGCACATCTGGACCTTCATTATTCAACAACATGGTCACCTGCTGACCCATGGACCTGCTGCAGCAGATATTTCTACATGCTATAATAATAGCTCCATTTGGTGAGTATAATCTGATCATATTAATTTATTGCACATCAGATAAGACCCTATTTGCGCTTATCTCTCCAGCCGCATTCCTTGGATACCCAATAAATTAACAGACCAAAACCAGATGTTAGGTGTTGAGTTCCTGCCTCTGCACAGGGGAAATCTCGAACCATCTCCACTGCGGTCTGCAGCGTAGTGGAGCCTGCTCAGCAGAGACGTCGGTCCCAGCGTCTGGCTTAAGCTGATACTGTGCGACTGGTTATTGCTGCCCTTCCAGGCTCTGCCTTTGTAGCCAGCACTGATCAGCAGCGAGCAGGTCTTTCTGGGACTAAGTCTTTTCACATACTGAGCATGCCCATGGGACGACATCCTGTTGGAGGTCGGGGTCACATGCTCAGGTCCTGTTGAGGCTCCTATTGGACCATCTGAAAGGTCACATAGCACTGCTGCTATGAAAGGTTCACATGGCCGCTCGGCCATGCGCTAGTGTATACTTAATAACGTGTGTGTGTAGATGTGTGACTGTGGCTCCTTAATCATCCCCTTCCTAGTGTTGTTGACTGCTCACAAATGGTGGATTCTAGCTAGCGCCTGACAGTGCTACCTGCACACTAGCACACAATACAGCGTCTGATTGCAGTGACCGCCAGTGCGGCGCTGTGCGCTAATAGAGCGCTTTCCTGGCCCAAGTCTGGGTGGTTAGTGGCGTCCGCCAGAGCGGCACTGCATGCTCTCTTGTGCATTAAATTATTATTTCTGTTTAACTCTGACACCCCAGAGGCAGTGTTGAGAGCAAGAGGTCTAGAGGAACTCTTTCCCTGAGTCTTGCGATAGAATTCTGTGACTCCTTGCTTGCGCTCTTTGTGCGGTGCTGTGGCCCTGTGACGCCACAGGGTTCGCTTCCTTCATGCCGGGTGAAGCTAACCCGTGTGTGTATCCACATTATACTGCCATATTGTCCGTCATTACTCAGCAGCAGGTTCCATCTCTGCACGGTGGACCCCGGGCTGCGAATGCACCTTATACCATCTATCTAATTATTTGGTGCGTTCAGCTAGCCCTAACACCAGACATTTAATTATTTGCAAATCTCTTTTATATGTGGTAGTGCTGTTTTACTTGATAGCAGGCCAGTTAATAATGAAATAGTGATGCCATTGATAAATCTTATGGGAGCCTTTGCGAATGCTAAAGGCCATAAAACATAATCAGGCCACACTGCTACAGAATGCCATACAGCGATAATATACAGTGAGTGATATTTAAAATCTCAGTAGAAAAGCATTTGGGAAACATTGTGAAAGCTAAATTTATGCTAAAAGGAGCTAATATTGAAAACTGGCTATTCATTAATTCAGCAAGCAGGAGTTGCAATTAAATTGCTTTACTTCTGGGTATCCTGTTGTTTATATAACATTTATCTGAAGTAAAGTCATTACTTTCATATTTGATCTGATATTTCTTTCAATAAATAGTTAACATTATTTTAAATAAATGTTTTATATTTGAGTAATTATTTTACATTCTGATGGTACTTGTTTTATCATGTTTATGTATTGCATTTAGATCACAAATGCACATGACTTGTTTCCCCCCAAATAAGGCATGGTCCTATATTATTTTTTGCTCCGAAAGGTAGGTTAGGGCTTATTTTCAGGGAATATCTTATTTATTACCCCCATTAACAACAATCCACATTTATTTTTGAACAAAAAAATTAACATTTATTCCAATTATATCATGTCATCATACCCACACACTGTATATACATATGTAAATACACACTACACACTGCACATATGGTACATACCTGCTTGTCTCCTCTTAAGCTCTCCTTGACTCTTGCAGTTAAAGGAACTTTGGGGACTGCCTTGTTACCAAAGAGAGTGGGGGACTAAGATAGTGGGGACCCCGTGCAATTGCCCAAGTTGCACCTCCCACCATCGCTGTCCCTGACTGTAACTAGTGCTTTTTTTTTGGAGTTGGGCTTATATTTAAAGCACTAGATGGTGGCCCGATTCTAACGTATTGGGTATTCTAGAATATGCATGTCCACGTAGTATATTGCACAGCCCACGCAGTATATTGCCCAGCTCATAAAAAGAGAGGCTCTTTCCCCCTGTTTGCAGCACTGCGGCATCTCACCATCCACTTTCAGCATGTCCCAAGGTATTTATACAGCATCACTAAGCGCTTCAATATGCATTCTGTAGACATCAGGGCTGCTGATGTAGCTCAACAATGCTCTTGATCTTTACATGCATTAGGATCTTCCTCCTGGAAGCCCTGCAACTATTGGGTCAAGTACTTTCATGGGTCTGTCATACTAATATATAGAGATATACTCTAACTCGCTTTGTGATATTCACCCACTATGATCTTGTAGCATATGCCGCTCTGAGGCTGCAATAGGGAGGTTTGGATTTTTATGTGTTTCTCATCAGTACCTATTTTCCATCTTGTGATACTGATTTTTTTGGCTGTTATTTCCTATTCACTGCCGTTTGTCCTTTAATATATTTTGTATATGTATACAAAGGGCACCTTTGTTTAGGTGTATATTGCCCAGCCCATGAAGTATATTGCCCAGCCCACGTAGTATATTGCCCAGTGACGTAGTATACAGCACAGAGGCATGTAGTATATTGCCCAGCTACGTAGCATATTGGCCAGTCACGTAGTATATTGCCCAGCTACATAGTATATTGCCCAGCCATGTAGTATATTGCCCAATCACGTAGTATATTGCACAGCGACGTAGTATACAGCACAGAACCATGTAGTATATTGCCCAGTTATGTAGTATATTGCCCAGCCATGTAGTATATTGCCCAGTTACGTAGCATATTGGCCAGTCACGTAGTATATTGCCCAGCTACGTAGTATATTAACCAGCCATGTAGTATATTGCCCAATCACGTAGTATATTGCACAGCGACGTAGTATACAGCAAAGAGCCACGTAGTATATTGGCCAGTCACGTAGTATATTGCCCAGCCACGTATGTCACAGGTTAAAAAATAAAAATAAACATATGCTCACCTTCCAGGGACCCTTGTAGTCCTGTCGCCTCCTTCTCGCGCAGGATCTGTGATGACTAGTGTTGAGCATTCTGATACAGCAAGTATCGGGTATCGGCCGATATTTGCTGTATCGGAATTCCGATACCGAGATCTGATACTTTTGTGGTATCGGGAATCGGTATTGGGATCAATATTAATGTGTAAAATAAAGAATAAAAATAAAAAATAACCGCCAGCCTCCGTTCATAAGAATAAGCGCTTGAAAGTCCTTAGATGACGTCGCGGCCTGTGATTGGTCGCGGAGCGGTCACATGACCGCAACGCGACCAATCACAAGCCGTGACGTCATCTAAGGTCTTTCAAGCGCTTGAAAGACCTTAGATGACGTCGCGGTCTGTGATTGGTCGCGTGGCGGTCACGTGACCGCTCCGTGACCAATCACAAGCCGCGACGTCATCTAAGGACTTTCAAGCGCTCCTTCTTATGAACGGAGGCTGGCGGTTACAACCAGGGAGCGTCAGAGGGTGAGTATATCAATATTTTTTATTTTTATTCTTTATTTTACACATTAATATGGATCCCAGGGCCTGAAGGGGAGTTTCCTCTCCTTCAGACCCTGGGAACCATCAGGATACCTTCCGATACTTGGTGTCCCATTGACTTGTATTGGTATCGGCGATATCCGATACTTTTCGGGTATCGGCCGATACTATCCGATACCGATACTTTCAAGTATCGGACGGTATCGCTCAACACTAGTGATGACATCGCGGTCACATGACCGTGTCGCGGTCACATGACCGTGACATCACGGCAGGTCCTTCTCGCGCAGGCACGCAGGACCTGTGATGACGTCGCAGTCACATGACCGTGACGTCATGGCAGGTCCTTCTCGCAGACCATCCTTGCCACCGGAACCTGCCGCTTGCTAGTTGGTGGCCCGATTCTAACATATCGGGTATTCTAGAATATGCATGTCCACATAGTATACTGCACAGCTCACGCAGTATATTGCCCAGCCCACGTAGTATATTGCCCAGTGACATAGTATATTGCGCAGCCACGTAGTATATTGCCCAGTAACGTAGTATATTGCCCAGTGACATAGTATACAGCACAGAGCTACGTAGTATATTGCCCAGCCACATAGCATATTGGCCAGTCACGTAGTATATTGTCCAGCTATGTAGTATATTGCCCAGCCATGTAGTATACTGCCCAACCACATAGTATATTGCACAGCGACGTAGTATACAGCACAGAGCCACATAGTATAATGCCCAGTTATGTAGTATATTGCCCAGCCACGTAGTATATTGCCCAGTTACGTAGTATATTGCCCAGTGACGTAGTATACAGCACAGAGCCACGTAGTATATTGCACAGCGACGTAGTATACAGCACAGAGCCACGTAGAATATTGGCCAGTCACGTAGTATATTGCCCAGCCACGTATGTCACAGGTTAAAAAATAAAAAATAAACATATGCTCACCTTCCAGGGACCCTTGTAGTCCTGTCGCCTCCTTCTCGCGCAGGCGCGCATGACCTGTGATGACATCACGGTCACATGACCGTGTCGCGGTCACATGACCGTGACGTCACGGTCGGTGAGCGCTGACTGGAGGGCAGTATGGAGCGGGCACCGGGCACTGACTGCAGTGGAGTAGGGAGGGACTAATCGGACTGTGGCCGTCGCTGATTGGTCGCAGCAGCCATGACAGGCAGCTGGTGAGACCAATCAGCGACTTGCATTCCATGACAGACAGAGGTCGCGACCAATGAATATCCATGACAAACAGACAGATTGGTTGCGGTATATTGCCCAGCCCATGTAGTATATTGCACAGCCCACACAGTATATTGCCCAGCCCACATAGTATATTGCCCAGTGACATAGTATATTGCCCAGCCACGTAGTATATTGCCCAGCAACGTAGTATATTGCCCAGTGATGTAGTATACAGCACAGAGCCACGTAGTATATTGCCCAGCCACGTAGCATATTGCCCAGTCATGTAGTATATAGTCCAGCTACGTAGTATATTGCCCAGCCATGTAGTATATTTCCCAACCATGTAGTATATTGCACAGCGATGTAGTATTCAGCACAGAGCCACGTAGTATATTGCCCAGCCATGTAGTATATTGCCCAGTTATGTAGTATATTGCACAGCGACCTAGTATATTGCCCAGCCAAGTAGTATATTGCCCAGACACGTAGTATATTGCACAGCCCACATAGTATATTGCCCAGTCACGTAGTATATTGCCCAGTCACGTAGTATATTGCCCAGCCACGTAGTATATTGCCCAGTCACATAGTGTATTGCCCAGCCATGTAGTATATTGCCCAGTCACGTAGTATATTGCCCAGCCACGTAGTATATTGCCCAGTCACGTAGTGTATTGCCCAGCCACGTAGTATATTGCACAGCCCACGTAGTATATTGCCCAATCACGTAGTATATTGCCCAGTCACTTAGTGTATTGCCCAGCCATGTAGTAAATTGCACAGCCCACGTATTATTTTGCCCAGTCACGTAGTGTATTGCCCAGTCACGTAGAGTATTGCCCAGTCACGTAGTATATTGCCCAGTCATGTAGTATATTGCCCAGCCACATAATATATAGCCCAGTCAGGTAGTGTATTGCCCAGCCACGTAGTATATTGCACAGCCCATGTAGTATATTGCCCAGCCACGTAGTATATTGCTCAGCCACATAGTATATTGTACAGCCCACGTAGCATATTGCCCAGTCATGTAGTGTATTGCCCAGCCACGTAGTATATTGCACAGCCCACGTAGTATATTGCCCAATCACGTAGTATATTGCCCAGCTACATAGTATATTGCACAGCCCACGTAGTATATTGCCCAGTCACGTAGTATATTGCCCAGCCACATAGTATATTGCACAGCCCACGTAGTATATTGCCCAGTCACATAGTGTATTGCCCAGTCGTGTAGTATATTGCCCAGCCACGTAGTATATTGCTCAGCCACATAGTATATTGTACAGCCCACGTAGCATATTGCCCAGTCATGTAGTGTATTGACCAGCCACGTAGTATATTGCACAGCCCACGTAGTATATTGCCCAGTCACGTAGTGTATTGCCCAGCCACATAGTATATTGCACAGCCCACGTAGTATATTGCCCAGTCACGTAGTATATTGCCCAGTCACTTAGTGTATTGCCCAGCCATGTAGTGTATTGCACAGCCCACGTATTATTTTGCCCAGTCACGTAGTGTATTGCCCAGTCACGTAGAGTATTGCCCAGTCACGTAGTATATTGCCCAGTCATGTAGTATATTGCCCAGCCACATAATATATAGCCCAGTCAGGTAGTGTATTGCCCAGCCACGTAGTATATTGCACAGCCCATGTAGTATATTGCCCAGCCACGTAGTATATTGCTCAGCCACATAGTATATTGTACAGCCCACGTAGCATATTGCCCAGTCATGTAGTGTATTGCCCAGCCATGTAGTATATTGCACAGCCCACATAGTATATTGCCCAGTCACGTAGTATATTGCCCAGCTACATAGTATATTGCACAGCCCACGTAGTATATTGCTCAGTCACGTAGTATATTGCCCAGCCACATAGTATATTGCACAGCCCACATAGTATATTGCCCAGTCACATAGTGTATTGCCCAGTCGTGTAGTATATTGCCCAGTCACGTAGTAAATTGCCCAGCCACGTAGTATATTGCCCAGCCACGTAGTATATTGCCCAGTCACATAGTATATTGCCCAGCCACGTAGTATATTGCGCAGCCCACATAGTATATTGCACAGCCACATAGTATATTGCCCAGCTAAGTAGTATATTTGCCCAGTCACGTAGTATATTGCCCAGTCACGTAGTATATTGCAAAGCGACGGAGTATACAGCACAGAGCCACTTAGTATACAGAGTTAAAATAAAAAATAAACATATACTCACCCTCCGTAGGCCCGTTGAAGTCCTGGCCCTGTGCGCGGTGCAGGCATCAGCTTCTGGTCCTAGGGTGTGATGACGTCGCGGTCACATGACCTTGACGACTGCAGGCGGCAGCTTCCGGTCCCAGGAAGGTTTGCCAGAAGGACCTTCCATGATGTCACGGTCATGTGACAGCGACGTCATGGAAGGTCCTTCTCGCAGGGCCTGTGATCACGTCACGGTCACATGACCTTGACGTCATGGAAGGTCCTTCTGGCATACCATCCTGGGACCGGAAGCTGCCACTTGCATGGAGCAGTCACCATAGCGAAGCTAGGAGCGCGAAAGGCGGCGGATGGTGAGTATAGCAGTTTTTTTTTATTATTATTTTTAACATGACATATTTTTACTATTGATTCTGCATAGGCAGCATCAATAGTAAATAGTTGGGGACACACAGAGTTAATAGCAGCGGTAATGGAGTGCGTTACACCACGGCCCGTTACCGCTGCCATTAACCCTGTGTGAGCGGTGACTGGAGAGGAAGGGGATTATGGAGTGGGCGCCGGGCAGTGATTGCTGGGGAGTAGGGAGGGACTAATCGGACTGTGGCCATCGCTGATTGGTCGCAGCAGCCAATTCAGGCAGCTGCCGAGACCAATCAGTGACTTGGATTCCATGACAGACAGAAGCCTTGCCCAATGAATATCCGGGACAGACAGATGGAAGGACCCCTTAGACAATTATATATATAGATACTCTAAGAAACCTGCAAAAAGATGCCAATGCTTATTTTCTGTGTAGGTCTTATTTTTCGGGAAACACAGTAGCATGGCAACTGAAAAGTTAAACACAATTTAAAGGGGTTATCTGGGACTTACTGGCAGGTAGAGGTTAACTGCCTGCCTCTTCTGCCATATGATTCTCCTACTTCTTTTGATGTCACATCAACAGATCAGTTCTTTCTTATCCTCTGGACAGGGCATCATTGATTATGTCTTGTTGATTGACAGCCAGCTCTATGCAGTTAGGGGAGCCAGCTGTTAATCAGTATTACATCAGCAGTGATGCCTTGTTGATAGAGGAAGGCAAAAGAGAAGGAGCTACTCTGTTGACCTTATTAGAGATGAGCAAATATTTAAATATTTGGTTTGGCTCATGATCACCGAATTAGCAATATTTGCAGATTTAATTGCCGAATATAGCGTGGGAAACACCGGTGTAGCACTTCTGATCGGCAGTGAAATCATCCCTGCCGGTCAGACAGACATGGTTCCCATGCTGTCAGAAGACAGCGTGAAGGCTCAGCTGTAATCAGTGTGTTGTGAATTCCGCTCTTGGGCTCCCTCCGGTGGTTGTAAGTGGCACTTTTGTGAGTTCTGCTCTTGGGCTCCGTCCGGTAGTTTTAAGTGGAACTGCTGCTCCTTGGATTTAGTAGTCAGCAGCTGCTTCCACTGATCGTCTTTCTGGCTCGGCTATTTATCCTGGCTCTATCCTTCAGCCAGTGCCAGTTGTCAATGGTTCCTGGTTGGATTCACATCTCTCTTGGATTTCCCTGATATTCTGTCCAGTTCAGCAAAGATAAGTCCTTGCTTTGTTCTTTTGCAGTCCACTTTTTGTGGACTTAATCGTTCAGCACTTTCTATGTTTTTCCTAGTCCAGCTTGTCAGTATGGATTTATTCAGTTAAGCTGGAAGCTCTGGGAAGCAGATTTACCCTCCACACCTTTAGTCAGGTATGGAGATTTTTGTAAACTCTGTGGTGGATTTTTCTAGTTTTTTAATACTGACCACACAGTATTCTGTCCTGTTCTATCTATCTAGCTAGCCCTCCGTCACATACAATATTCGGACTAACGAGTTCACATACAATGTGCCTGTCAGGCGCCTGCTGGAAAAATACCTATAATATCTAATGTTTGCAATTTCAGTGCTCTAAAAGTGATCAGTGACCTTCATAGGGATGTAATAAAAGAGACTACACATAATCAGTTGCAAAAAAACCCATTTACTTAACATAAAACTAATAACTATGAAATACAAACTTTTCAAAACTCCCGCCAAATAGTCCCCAGTTCGACTCTCTCAAAAAAATGTACAAAGAAAATTTTTGAACACAAACTTAATTTTAAGGTACCTTAAGTACTATTAAAAACATATTCAATCAGAAGTAGATGCTGAGGTTTCCCCAGAAAAGTCACACTTGCAGAGCAAATAGCAAGAATTACACACCATTTTTGCATGTCAGGCAAATTGCTTTATGACATTTGAGACATTCATAATTTGAAAGCCTTCTGGTTCCGCTTTCCGTTTGGCAGGTGGTGCATCTCCTTCTTTTGTGAGGTGGTGCAGATGGTGACTTTTCACCATCATCTTCTGGGCGGAACCTTTTGAGCTGAACTTGAAGGCGAGAGGGGATACCGATTGTTTTCACGCTTCTCCTGCGTAGCTCTCCAAGTACTAGTTCATGGGCCAATTTTTTCAGATACAATCGTCTACGGAGTGGTTCAAGCTTGTTTTCAAGATAAATCACTTGTGAATTTATACCACCCAAATTCAACATAGCAAAAAATATGACCATTGGCCAGTGTTTGATGTTTCTGCTGACGTTGAAAGTGGAGCACATCTGATCTTCTGTATCCACACCCCCTTTGGTGGCATTGTAAAATGTAATTATCTCCGGTTTTTTTTCTGCCCCAGTCCCAGGATCGATGGCAGCATCATCATGAAGTGTTGATAGAAGAAGTACGATTTTTTTGGCATGTGGTACATAGGAAACTAAAGCCTTTCCATTATGGAATGCAAACATACTGCTGTACTGTTGTCTCTCTTTCACACTTACAAACTGTGGCGGCAATTCCCTTTTGTTTTTTCTTACAGTTCCCACATATGACAGCTTCTGAATTTTCAGATAATCAATCAGATCACAACTTGTAAACCAATTGTCAGCTGTAATATTGCGACCCGATCCAAATAAGGGTTCAGCCAGTCTTTTTACAACATCAATGGGTTTGTTGCTCACACAGTAAGGACCTTCTGGTTGTTTTCCTGCATAAACTTCCAGGTTGTAAGTGTAGGTCTTACTGGCATCAACAAGGGCATACATTTTTATTCCATATTTGTTTGGCTTTGATGGAATATATTGACGAAAGGCACATCTACCACGAAAACCAGGGAGCATTTCATCAATAGTGAGATTCTCTCCAGGGTAATAACTTTGTTTACAGTTTACAACAAATCTTTGAAATATATCACGAATTGGAGCAAGTCGGTCATGTGTTTTGCGCTCGGTTCGGGTAGTTCTGTCGTCAAACCGAAGGCAACGAATTAGAATCTTGAATCTGTTTATGGACATAACAAGGCTAAATTTTTCAACTCCATCCCCATCTTTACCCCAAAGTTCCTCCAAACTTTGTCTATTTGCCCTATAAGCTCCTGCAAGGTACAGTAATCCAAAAAAAGCACGCAGTTCTATTTCATCTGTGGGCTTGATGGTTCTGTTGCAGATGTACTTGTCCTTTATAATGTCTATATATTGGTTGGTATATGTGACAATAGAGTCCAGAATGTCATCTGTAAATATACTGTTCCAGCATTCAACTGCAGTTTTTGCATTACGTGCAGTTCCTATTACTGCAGGAAGGTGAGTAATAATGTTTAAAGGTTCCCTACGTTTTTTCTGGAATGGCTTCTTGTTCCATTTAGTATTTTTATCTTTTCCAATATAATATGATCCAACTTCTTCATCCTCACCACTGTCACCATCTTGCTCTGTTTCAGAATCCAGGACACATTCTTCCACCTCATCATGAGAATCAATCTCACTTTCCTCTCCTAAATCCTCATTCAGTGTGAGGTCTCTATCATCTAACAGCATGTTTGTTACTTCCTCAACATCAAGTTGTTTGGATAAATTGTACATTTTCCTCTCCATTTCAGCAGATAATCTGAAGCAAGAGAAGGAATATGTAAGGGAACTACTGTATATGCCTGAGCAGCACACTTTCTTTTATAAAATCTCCCTTATTTCTATGAAATATCCTCACATTTTGTGCTATACATTCATAAAACAAGCTATATAAACTATTGTGATGAATAAAAACATAAAATACCAACCTTACTGAATGTGACGTATTCACATACAATGAGCCTGAGAGATCTGTGCAGCTATATCCTCTCCCCTGAAGCTCTGAAATCCAACTGTGATATCAGGTTTCACAGACCTTCAAGAGACAGGAGACTACCTGGAAGGAGGGGCTTTCCTCACAATCTGGTGAGGAAGGAGAAATGAAAGTAAAAGAGAAGCGCCTGTCAGATCAGTTGTATGTGACGGAGGGCTAGAGTGGCCTCCTTTTGCTACATCCTGGTTTCATTCTGTGTATGTCATTTCCCTCTCCACTCACAGTCAATATTTGTGGGAGGCTGTCTGTCCTTTGGGAATTTTCTCTGAGGCAAGATAGCTTTCCAGTTTCTATCTTTAGGGGTAGTTAGTCCTCCGGCTGTGACGAGGTGTCTAGGGAGTTACAGGAACATCCCACGGCTACTTCTAGTGTTGTGTTGAGCTCAGGAACTGCGGTCTGTAAAGGTACCACCTCCTCCAGAGCACGTCCCATGTTGCTCCTAAACCACCAGTTCATAACAGTACAACTGGCCAAAAATGAATTAAATGCATCTCAAAAGAAGGAAAAAAAAGTTTTGAGCCATTTTTTTTTCTGTAGTCTGTTTTGTCTTTTTTTTCCTCTTAATCTCTGGGTGGTTCAGGATTTTGGCTCTGGCATGGATGTTCAGGGTTTGTTTTCTCGTGTGGATCAACTTGCTGCAAGAGTACAGAGTATCCAAAATTATGTTGTCCAGACTCCGGCTTTAGAGCCTAAAATTCCTACTCCTGAT
Source organism: Ranitomeya variabilis (assembly GCF_051348905.1). Lineage (NCBI taxonomy): Eukaryota > Metazoa > Chordata > Amphibia > Anura > Dendrobatidae > Ranitomeya > Ranitomeya variabilis. Next base: position 105,679,389 of record NC_135237.1, on the reverse strand, counting down.
TTGTTTTTTGGGGACAGATCTAAGTTTTTGAACTTTAAAAATAACTGCAAATTGTTTTTTGCTTTGAAACCCCGTTCCACTGGTGATCCCATTCAGCAGGTTAAGATTGTCATCTCTCTGCTGCGTGGTGACCGTCAGGACTGGGCATTCTCCCTTGAATCAGGGAATCCGGCATTGCTTAATGTAGATGCATTTTTTCAAGCGCTCGGATTATTGTATGACGAACCTAATTCTGTGGATCATGCTGAAAAAACCTTGGTGGCCCTATGTCAGGGTCAGGAAGCGGCAGAATTATACTGCCAGAAATGTAGAAAATGGTCTGTGATCACTAAATGGAATGAGGATGCTCTGGCAGCAATTTTCAGAAAGGGTCTTTCTGAGGCCCTTAAAGATGTTATGGTGGGGTTCCCTACGCCTGCTGGTTTGAGCGAATCTATGTCTCTAGCCATTCAGATTGATCGGCGCCTGCGCGAGCGCAAAGTTGTGCACCATATGGCAGTGTCCTCTGAGCGGAGTCCTGAGCCTATGCAATGTGATAGGATTTTGACTAGAGCAGAACGGCAGGGATTCAGACGTCAGAGTAAGCTGTGTTTTTACTGTGGTGATTCTGCTCATGGTATTTCTGATTGCCCTAAGCATACTAAGAGGGTCGCTAGGTCTGTTACCATCAGTACTGTACAGCCTAAATTTCTCTTATCTGTGACCCTGATTTGCTCATTATCGTCCTTTTCTGTCATGGCATTTGTGGATTCAGGTGCTGCCCTGAACTTAATGGACTTGGAATTCGCCAGGCGCTGTGGTTTTTCCTTGCAGCCTTTGCAGAGCCCTATTCCTTTGAGGGGCATTGATGCTACACCGTTGGCCAAGAATAAACCTCAGTATTGGACTCAGCTGACCATGTGCATGGTTTTCCATGGTTACAGGAACATAATCCGGTGCTGGATTGGAAATCTTTGTCTATGACTAGTTGGGGTTGTCAAGGGGTACATTGTGACGTTCCTTTGATGTCAATTTCCTCTTCCCCCTCTTCTGAAGTCCCTGAGTTTTTGTCGGATTTCCAGGATGTATTTGATGAGCCCAAGTCCAGTTCCCTTCCTCCACATAGGGACTGTGATTGTGCTATTAACTTGATTCCTGGCTGTAAGTTCCCTAAGGGCCAACTTTTCAATCTGTCTGTGCCAGAGCATGCAGCCATGCGGAGTTATGTCAAGGAGTCTTTGGAGAAGGAGCATATTTGGCCGTCTTCGTCACCATTGGGAGCGGGATTCTTTTTTGTTGCCAAGAAGGATGGCTCCTTGAGACCCTGTATTGATTATCGCCTTCTTAATAAGATCACGGTCAAATTCCAATACCCTTTACCTTTGCTTTCTGATTTGTTTGCTCGGATTAAGGGGGCTAGTTGGTTTACTAAGATTGACCTTCGAGGGGCATATAATCTTGTTCGTATTAAACAGGGTGACAAATGGAAAACTGCATTTAATACGCCCGAAGGCCATTTTGAATACCTTGTGATGCCTTTCCGGCTTTCTAATGCTCCTTCTGTATTTCAGTCCTTCATGCATGATATTTTCCGCAATTATCTTGATAAATTCATGATTGTGTATTTGGATGATATTTTGATTTTTTCCGATGATTGGGAGTCTCATGTGAAGCAGGTCAGGATGGTATTCCAGATCCTTCGTGATAATGCTTTATTTCTGAAGGGGTCTAAGTGCCTATTTGGAGTTCAGAAGGTCTCTTTTTGGGGTTTTATTTTTTCTCCCTCGTCTATAGAAATGGATCCTGTTAAGGTCCAAGCCATTCATGACTGGATTCAACCCACATCGGTGAAGAGCCTTCAGAAATTTTTTGGCTTTGCTAATTTTTATCGCCGTTTCTTTGCCAACTTTTCCAGTGTGGTTAAGCCCCTGACCGATTTGACGAAGAAAGGCGCTGATGTGACGAATTGGTCCTCTGCGGCTGTTGAGGCCTTTCAGGAGCTTAAACGCCGATTTACTTCTGCCCCTGTGTTGCGTCAGCCAGATGTTTCTCTTCCTTTTCAGATTGAGGTTGACGCTTCTGAGATTGGGGCAGGGGCCGTTTTGTCTCAGAGGAATTCTGATGGTTCTTTGATGAAACCATGTGCCTTTTTTTCCAGAAAGTTTTCGCCTGCGGAGCGCAATTATGACGTTGGCAATCGGGAGTTGTTGGCTATGAAGTGGGCATTTGAGGAGTGGCGACATTGGCTTGAGGGAGCCAAGCACCGCGTTGTGGTCTTGACCGATCATAAGAATCTGATTTACCTCGAGTCGGCCAAGCGGCTGAACCCTAGACAGGCTCGTTCGTCCCTGTTTTTCTCCCGTTTTGATTTTGTGGTCTCGTATCTTCCGGGATCTAAGAATGTGAAGGCTGATGCCCTCTCTAGGAGTTTTTTGCCTGATTCTCCTGGAGTCCTTGAGCCGGTTGGCATTCTTAAGGAAGGGGTGATTCTTTCTGCCATCTCCCCCTGATTTGCGGCGGGTGCTTCAGGAGTTTCAGGCTGATAAACCTGACCGCTGTCCAGTGGGGAAGCTGTTTGTTCCTGATAGATGGACTAGTAAGGTAAATTCTGAGGTTCATTGTTCAGTGTTGGCTGTTCATCCTGGGATTTTTGGTACCAGAGATTTGGTTGCTAGGTCCTTTTGGAGGCCTTCCTTGTTGCGGGATGTGCGTTCTTTTGTGCAGTCCTGTGGGACTTGTGCCCGGGCCAAGCCTTGCTGTTCCTGCGCTAGTGGGTTGCTTTTGCCTTTGCCGGTCCCTGAGAGGCCCTGGACGCATATTTCCATGGATTTTATTTCGGATCTTCCTGTTTCCCAGAAGATGTCTGTTATCTGGGTGGTTTGTGACCGGTTCTCTAAAATGGTCCATTTGGTACCTTTGCCTAAATTGCCTTCCTCCTCTGATTTGGTTCCATTGTTTTTTCAGCATGTGGTTCGTTTGCATGGCATTCCGGAGAATATTGTGTCTGACAGAGGTTCCCAGTTTGTTTCTAGGTTTTGGCGGGCCTTTTGTGCTAAGATGGGCATTGATTTGTCTTTTTCTTCGGCGTTCCATCCTCAGACTAATGGCCAAACTGAGTGAACTAATCAGACCTTGGAAACCTATTTGAGATGCTTTGTGTCTGCTGATCAGGATGATTGGGTGGCTTTCTTGCCGTTGGCCGAGTTTGCCCTTAATAATCGGGCTAGTTTGGCTACTTTGGTTTCGCCTTTCTTTTGTAATTTTGGTTTTCATCCTTGTTTTTCTTCGGGGCAGGTTGAGCCTTCTGATTGTCCTGGTGTGGATTCTGTGGTGGACAGGTTACAGCAGATTTGGACTCATGTGGTAGACAATTTGACGTTGTCTCAGGAAAAGGCTCAACGTTTTGCTAACCGCCATCGGTGTGTTGGTCCTCGGCTTCGGGTGGGGGATTTAGTCTGGTTATCTTCTCGTCATGTTCCTATGAAGGTTTCTTCCCCTAAGTTCAAGCCTCGGTTTATTGGTCCTTATAAGATTTCTGAGATTATCAATCCGGTGTCTTTTTGTTTGGCCCTTCCAGCCTCTTTTGCCATCCTTAATGTTTTCCATAGATCTTTGTTGCGGAGATATGTGGTGCCCGTTGTTCCCTCGGTTGATCCTCCTGCCCCGGTGTTGGTTGAGGGGCAGTTGGAATATGTGGTGGAGAAAATTTTGGATTCTCGTTTTTCGAGGCGGAGGCTTCAGTATCTTGTCAAGTGGAATGGTTATGGCCAGGAGGATAATTCTTGGGTTGTTTCCTCCGATGTCCATGCCGCCGATTTGGTTCGTGCCTTTCACTTGGCTCACCCTGATCGGCCTGGGGGCTCTGGTGAGGGTTCGGTGAGCCCTCCTCAAGGGGGGGTACTTTTGTGAATTCCGCTCTTGGGCTCCCTCCGGTGGTTGTAAGTGGCACTTTTGTGAGTTCTGCTCTTGGGCTCCCTCCGGTGGTTTTAAGTGGAACTGCTGCTCCTTGGATTTACTAGTCAGCAGCTGCTTCCACTGATTGTCTTTCTGGCTCGGCTATTTATCCTGGCTCTATCCTTCAGCCAGTGCCAGTTGTCAATGGTTCCTGGTTGGATTCACATATCTCTTGGATTTCCCTGATATTCTGTCCAGTTCAGCAAAGATAAGTCCTTGCTTTGTTCTTTTGCAGTCCACTTTTTGTGGACTTAATCGTTCAGCACTTTCTATGTTTTTCCTAGTCCAGCTTGTCAGTATGGATTTATTCAGTTAAGCTACAGGAAAGAAATATATCAGTTAAGCTGGAAGCTCTGGGAAGCAGATTTACCCTCCACACCTTTAGTCAGGTGTGGAGATTTTTGTAAACTCTGTGGTGGATTTTTCTAGTTTTTTAATACTGACCGCACAGTATTCTGTCCTGTTCTATCTATCTAGCTAGAGTGGCCTCCTTTTGCTACATCCTGGTTTCATTCTGTGTATGTCATTTCCCTCTCCACTCACAGTCAATATTTGTGGGGGGCTGTCTGTCCTTTGGGAATTTTCTCTGAGGCAAGATAGCTTTCCAGTTTCTATCTTTAGGGGTAGTTAGTCCTCCGGCTGTGACGAGGTGTCTAGGGAGTTACAGGAACATCCCTCGGCTACTTCTAGTATTGTGTTGAGCTCAGGAACTGCGGTCAGTACAGGTACCACCTCCTCCAGAGCACATCCCATGTTGCTCTTAAACCACCAGTTCATAACACAGTGGTATAAAGTTCACCTTCGGTCACTGGTGTCAGCTGATAGGACTACAGCTCCCATGATCAAACACCTGCTGCCACTAATAACACTGACAGCAAGATCGGCGTCAGTTCCCCTGTATTTTTTATAACCAGCCAATCAAAACTCACAACTGGGGGCTGCAAATCTCACCTGTCAACTTCAGCAAGATTGGCTTTCAAGAATAGAGGGGTCACAACCCCTGTAGCGGTGACAAGTGGGGTTCATATTTGTGAGGTTGATGTCACCTTTGTCTGCTTTAGCAAGGTTGGTTGTCAAAAATGGGGGGGACTCCATGCCTTTTTTTATTATTTATTTAAATAAAAATATGGTGTGGTGAGCCCTCTGGCAGCTGAGGGTTGCATCCCACAGCTGTGAGTTTTGCTTGGCTGGTTATCAAAAATACAGGGGATCCCATGCCATTTATTTATTTATAGCGCAGGTGGTGCCTGATGAATACCCCCATCTGCCGCTCCTGCTGTCACTGTTATTAGCGGCAGCAGGTGTCAAATGATGGGAGTAAGGGCTCATACTCATTTGTGAAAAAATGGATGAATGCAATCCAAAAAAAATCGGATCGCTCGCTGACCAATGTTATTCACTGGGTTACATCTCATATGCGATTTTTTTTCAGCTGAAATCATACTGAGAAAAAAATCGCAGCATGCTGCGATTTGCTGGTTATCTCGGACGAGACTCGCCAATGCAAGCCAGTGGATACGAGAAAAAAATTCCTCAGCGCTCGGACCATGCGAGTGCTGTCCGATTTTTACTCACCGGTGTCCTTTGAAAACTCGGCAATTTATATGCTGCATACAGTAAAATCACACTGACAGGTTAAAATAAAATAGATAGAATAGATAAATGCACATATAATACATAGAAAAATAGATTTCAGGGCACATATGTATATATATATATATATATACATATATATATATATATATATATATATTGGATAGATAGATAGATAGATAGATAGATAGATAGATAGATAGATAGATAGAAGAAAAGCCGGCAATTCAACTGCCATGTACTGTAAAATCACTGCTGGAGCCGATAGAATAGAAGAGATGGATTACATACAGTAAAAACAAATAGAATACGTAGATATATAGATGTCTGTGACAAATACAATTAGTACAGTGTGTGTGCAGCTTACTGTACATGTATTTAATTATTGTAAGATTGGTTTTTGGAAAAAATGGCGTAGGCTCCCGCAAAATTTTTGCAACCATCAGAGGGAAAGCTGATGGCTGGTGGCCGATGTTGATAGTCTGGGAAGTGAGTAATACCGATGGAGCTTCCCAGGCTATTAATATCAGCTCATAACTGGATACTTAGCCTTTACTGGCTATTAAAATGGGGGACTCCAATAAAATATGTGGGGTCCCCCTATAATTAATAAACAACAAAGGCAATTCAGACAGCTGCGGGTTGATATTAATAGCCTAGGAAGGGGCCATGGATACTGGCCCCCCAGGCTAAAAATATCAGCTCTCGGCCGCCCCAGAAAAAGCACATCTCTTAGATGCACCAATTCTGGCACTTGGCCTCGCTCTTCCCACTCGCCCTGTATCGGTGGTAAGTGTGGTGATAGTTGGGGGGGTTGATGTCACCTTTGTATTGTCAGCTGAAATCAAACCCCGAGGTTAGTAATGGAGAGGTGTCAATAAGATGCCCCCATTACTTATCCCATAGTCAAATTGTAAGAAAACACAGACACCCAGAAGAAAGTCCTTTAATTGAAAGACTCCTTTAATAATCTTAATAAAACCATACTTACGACATTGCCCATTCCCCCAATGTCCTCATCACCTGCAAAAGAGATAAAAAACAAACAACAATATTCCTCACCTTTCCGCAGAGAAGCTTTTAATCCATTTGTCCCATGACAGATTCAGCTCTGTCACATCTAGATAGCATGATGCGAAAATGCAGCCTGTCATCCAGCAAACACACTGAGCACCATCAGCTCAGTGTCTCTCTGTGAACTGCTATTCATTGTCTGAGAGCACCACGAGTGTGACAAAGTTGCCTTGCTCGCGGTGCCGTCTTACAGGTCCTGCAAGTTCACGGCCAATTAACTCACTTCAACTTTCTGACATCAGCATGAGCGCCGTGGGAAAAAATTTCCAACAGTGTTCATGCCGACGTCACATCGGCACCTCACAATCATGTGACAGGGGTGCCAATGGGCATTGTTTGTAACACACTTCCGGTGCATATATGGTAAATGCCACTGTCAGAACTCATTAGGGGAACATGACAGCTGATCCGATCAGCTGTCATATGCCTGAAAAGATGCAGTAGGGGATGGGAGGGGAGCTGTGGCTTTTGAAGTTCCGCTATGTTCCCTGACCATTCGTCGAACAAGTCGGCGAACATTTAAATGTTTGCCAAACAAGACGTTAAAAGGTTCGCTCATTTCTAATGTTTACTACTGAAAAACACTTAATTATTGGCTGTAGGGTGGTGTCATAAAAGTTGTACTTTTCTCCTGGATTAATGCCACTCATCCTTAGTCATAGCTGTCCCCCCAACATCTAGCTCAAAAGCACTGCAGTCATTCAGTAGCCACTGATCAGCTGCAGCAATCACATTTTGTCCAAAGCAGGCCGGTTTCATCCAGCTCAGTCTATACAGTACATTAAGATAGAACATTAAGCATTAAATTACATCACAATAAGTTCACAAATAATTCATTTTGATTGGATCATTGTAAGAAAAGTGTTTATTTTTTCCATTTCCTTTCACTTAGATACACATGAAGTAAGAGCTATTAATATTATCCTTTTACTGCCGGAAACATTACTTCCTGGTTAAAAGCAAATTAGAATGATCGTAATTTAATTTATAACTGGTGTTTTATGACTCACGGCATTACTAATAGCCTCCCAGAGTGCTTTATATTAGATTAATGTTTGAAAGATATCACATTTTGGACTAGTCACAACTTGCTGACCAAGAAAATAATGTTTTGCATTCTGTATGTGTTTCAGCCTCGGAATATGATTTTTACCATTCCAATTAAAAAAATGATGAATGCCAATATTCAGATTTTTTTTAAGTGACTTAATACTGTAAAATTCTAGTCCTGTTTAGGGGCAGAAAATTATAATAAGGTCAGGTCTTCCCTACTGCAATAACTTTAAAAAGTATTCCTGCCCCGTGAAGTTTTCCAGATTTTTTCACAAACCCACATACACAAAATTAAATTAAAATTAAATTATTTGGATTTTGTGTTATATGCAGCACAAAGTAACAAGTATTTGTGACATGTAGAGGAAATGATTCATAGTTTTCTAAATATTTAAAAATATAAATGTGAAAATTGTGACATGCATTTGTATTTAGCCTCCTGATGCAATACCAGGGAACTGGAGGAAAACAAATCACATTTGCAGACAATGCAAAGATAGGAGGGTAACTAAGGGTACCGTCACACTCAGCAACTTTCCAACGATCACGTCCAGCGATACAACCTGGCCGTGATCGTTGGAAAGTCCTTGTGTGGTCGCTGGAGAGCTGTCACACAGACAGCTCTCCAGCGACCAACGATGCCGAAGTCCCCGGGTAACCAGCGTAAACATCGGGTTACTAAGCGCAGGGCCGCGCTTAGTAACCCGATGTTTACCCTGGTTACCATTGTAAATGTAAAAAAAAACAACACATACTCACATTCCGGTGCCTGTCACGTCCCCGGCGTCCGCTTCCCTGCACTCCTCCTGCATCCTGTGTATGCGCGGCCGTAAAGCAGAGCGGTGACGTCACCGCTGTGCTCTGATGTACGGCCGGCCGGCGCTGACACAGGATGCAGGAGGAGTGCAGGGAAGCGGCCATGCGCTTAGTAACCCGATATTTACCCTGGTTACCAGTGAAGACATCGCTGCATCGGCGTCACACACGCCGATGCAGCGATGTCAGCGGGTGATCCAGCGACGAAATAAAGTTTCAAACGATCTGCTACGACGTACGATTCTCAGCGGGGTTCCTGATCGCAGTAGCGTGTCAGACACAGCGAGATCGTAACTATATCGCTGGAACATCATGGATCGTGCCATCGTAGCGACCAAAGTGCCACTGTGAGACGGTACCCTAAAACTAGAGAAGACAGAAAAAAGATTCAGAAGAATCTAGATAAGCTTGAACAATGGGCAGCGATTAATAGAATCGTATCTAACAAAGAGAAATGCAAGATTCTACAGTCTGTGCAGAATTATTAGGCAAGTTGAATTTTGATCACATGATACTTTTTATGCATGTTGTCCTACTCCAAGCTGTTGAGGCTTGAGGGCCAACTACCAATTAAGTAAATCAGGTGATGTGCATCTCTGTAGTCAGGAGGGGTGTTGTCTAATGACATCAAAACCCTATATAAGGTGTGCTTAATTATTAGGCAACTTCCTTTCCTTGGGCAAAATGGGTCAGAAGTGAGATTTGACGGGCTCTGAAAACTCCAAAATTGTGAGATGTCTTGCAAAGGGATGCAGCAGTCTTGAAATAGCAAAACTTTTGAAGCGTGATCACCAAACAATCAAGCGTTTCATGGCAAATAGCCAACAGGGTCGCAAGAAGCGTTTGGGGCAAAAAAGGTGCAAAATAACTGCCCATGAATTGAGGAAAATCAAGCATGAAGCTTCCATGATGCCATTTGCCACCAGTTTTGCCATATTTCAGAGCTGCAACGTTACTGGAGTAACAAAAAGCACATGGTGTGCAATCCTCAGGGACATGACCAAGGTAAGGAAGGCTGAAAAACGACCACCTTTGAACAAGAAACAAAAGATTAAATGTCAAGACTGGGCCAAGAAATATCTTAAGACTGACTTTTCAAAGGTTTTATGGACTGATGAAATGAGAGTGACTCTTGATGGGCCAGATGATGGGCCAGAAGCTGGATAAGTAAAGGGCAGAGAACTCCACTCCAACAATGCCAGCAAGGTGGAGGTGGGGTACTTGTATGGGCTGGTATCAGCAAAGATGAACTTGTGGGACTATTTTGGGTTGAGGATGGAGTGAAGCTCAACTCCCAGACCTACTGCCAGTTTCTGGAAGACAACTTCTTCAAGCAGTGTTTCCGGAAGCAGTTGGTATCGTTCAAGAAAAACATGATTTTCATGCAGGACAATGCTCCAACATGCCTCCAACTACTCCACAGCATGGCCTGGCCAGTAAAGGTCTCAATGAAGAAAAAATAATGACATGGCCCCCTTGTTCACCTGATCTGAACCTCATAGAGAACCTGTGGTCCCTCATAAAATGTGAGATCTACAGAGAGGGAAAACAGTCCACCTCTTGGAACAGTGTCTGGGAGGCTGTGGTGGCTGCTGCACACAATGTTGATCATAAACAGATCAAGCAACTGACAGAATCTATGGACGGAAGGCTGTTGAGTGTCTTCATAAGGAAAGGTGGCAATATTGGTCACTAATTTTTTGGGGTTTTGTTTATGCATGTCAGAAATGTTTATTTCTTAATTTTGTGCAGTTATATTGGTTTACCTGGTGAAAATAAACAAGTGAGATGGGAATATATTTGGTTTTTATTAAGTTGCCTAATAATTCTGCATAGTAATAGTTACCTTGACAAACAGATATCCTCCTAAGATAGCCAAATCTAAAAAAAAACCCTTCCAACTTCCAAAAATATTAAGTTTTGATATTTATGAGTCTTTTGGGTTGATTGATAACATAGTTGTTGATCAATAATAAAAATAAAATACAACTTGCCTAATAATTCTGCACACAGTGTACATCTGGGCAAGAAAAACAAAAATTACATGTATAGAATGAGAGGAATAGAACTAAGCAACAGCACGTGTGAAAAAGACTTGGGTATATGTCCCTCTCCATATAAAGAGCCGACATCTTGTTTTAGTGCCATTTTGATACTGTAACAGAGCAGAGAGGCTGCTCCTTAACCCCTTAAGCCCAAGGGTGGTTTGCACGTTAATGACCGGGCCAATTTTTTTCAATTCTGACCACTGTCCCTTTATGAGGTTATAACTCTGGAGCGCTTCAATGGATCCTGAGGATTCTGACATTCTTTTCTCGTGACATATTGTACTTTATGATAGTGGTAAAATTTCTTCGATAAGACTTGCGTTTACTTGTGAAAAAAATGGAAATTTGGTGAAAATTTCGCAATTTTCCAACTTTTAATTTTTATGCCCTTAAATCACAGAGATATGACACACAAAATACTTAATAAGTAACATTTCCCACATGTCTACTTTACATCAGCACAATTTAGGAACCAAAATTTTTTTGTTAGGGAGTTATAAGGGTTAAAAGTTGACCAGCAAATTCTCATTTTTACAACACCATTTTTTTTTAGGGACCACATCTCATTTGAAGTCATTTTGAGGGGTCTATATGATAGAAAATAACCAAGTCTGACACCATTCTAAAAACTGCACCATTCAAGGTACTCAAAACCACATTCAAGAAGTTTATTAACCCTTCAGGTGTTTCACAGGAATTTTTGGAATGTTTAAATAAAAATGAACATTTAACTTTTTTTCACACAAAATTTACTTCAGCTCCAATTTGATTTATTTTATCAAAGGTAACAGGAGAAAATGGACCGCAAAAGTTGTTGAACAATTTGTTCTGAGTACGCAGATACCCCATATGTGGGGGTAAACCACTGTTTGGGCGCATGGCAGAGCTCGGAAGGGATGGAGCGCAGTTTGATTTTTCTATGCAAAATTGACTGGAATTGAGGTGGGACGCCATGTTGCGTTTGGAGAGCCACTGATGTGCCTAAACATTGAAACCCCACAAAAGTGACACCATTTTGGAAAGTAGACCCCTAAGGAACTTATCTAGATGTGTTGTGACAGCTTTGAAGCCCCAAGTGTTTCACTACAATTTATAACGCAGAGCCGTGAAAATAAAAATTAATTTTTTCCCACAAAAATTATATTTTAGCCTCAGTTTTGTATTTTCCCAAGGGTAACAGGAGAAATTAGACCACAAAAGTTGTTGTCCAATTTGTCCTGAGTACGCTGATACCCCATATGTTGGGGGGAACCACTGTTTGGGTGCATGGCAGAGCTCGGAAGGGAAGGAGCGCCATTTGGAATGCAGACTTAGATGGAATGGTCTGCAGGTGTCACATTGCGTTTGCAGAGCCCCTAATGTACCTAAACAGTAGAAACCCCTACAAGTGACCCCATATTGGAAACTAGACCCCCCAAGGAACTTATCTAGATGTGTTGTGAGAACTTCGAACCCCCAAGTGTTTCACTACAGTTTATAATGCAGAGCAGTGAAAATAAAAAATCATTTATTTCCACAAAAATTATATTTTAGCCCCCAGTTTTGTATTTTTCCAAGGGTAACAGGAGAAATTGGACCCAAAAAGTTGTTGTCCAATTTGTCCTGAGTACGCTCATACCCCATATGTGGGGGGGAAGCACCGTTTGGGCGCATGGCAAAGCTTGGAAGGGAAGGAGCGCCATTTGGAATTCAGACTTACATGGATTGGTCTACAGGCATCGCGTTGCGTTTGCAGAGCCCCTGATGTAACTAAACAGTATAAACCCCTCACAAGTGACCCCATATTGGAAACTAAACCCCCCAAGGAACTTATCTAGATGTGTTGTGAGAACTTTGAACCCCGAAGTGTTTCACTACAGTTTATAACGCAGAGCCGTGAAAATAAAAAATATTTTTTTCCTACAAAAATGTTTTTTAGCCCCCCAAATTTTTATTTTCCCAATGGTAACAAGAGAAATTGGACCCCAAAAGTTGTTGTCCAATTTGTCCCCATATGTTGGGGTAAACCCCTGTTTGGGCGCACGGGAGAGCTCGGAAGGGAAGGAGCACTGTTTTACTTTTTCAACGCAGAATTGGCTGGAATTGAGATCAGACGCCATGTCAGGTTTGGAGAGCCCCTGATTTGCCTAAACAGTGGAAACCCCCAATTCTAACTGAAACCCTAACCCTAGCCCCAACGCTAACCCTAACCCCAACCCTAACCCTAGCCCCAACCCTAGCCCTAACCCTAGCCCTAACCCTAAACCTAGCCCCAACTCTAGCCCTAACCATAGCCCTAACCCTAGCCTAAACCCTACCCCTAACCTTAAACCTAGCCCTAAACCTAACCCTAACCCTAGCCCTAATCCTAACCCTAGCCCTAATCCTAAGCCTAGCCCTAACCCTAACCCTAGCCCTAACCCTAGCCCTAATAGGAAAGTGGAAATAAATATAATTTTTTTTATTTTATTATTTTTCCCTAACTAAGGGGGTCATGAATTTTTCCATATTTTGGTCCACAGTGTCATGTAAGGTCTTGTTTTTTGCGGGACAATTTGATGTTTTTATTGGTAACATTTTCGGGCTCGTGACATTTTTTGATCGCTTTTTATTCCGATTTTTGTGAGGTAGAATGACCAAAAACCAGCTATTCATTAATTTCTTTTTTGGGGGGCATTTATACCATTCCACGTTTAGTAAAATTGATAAATCAGTTTTATTGTTCGGGTCAGTACAATTACAGCGATACCTCATTTATATTTTTTCATGTTTTGATGCTTTTATACGATAAAAACTATTTTATAGAAAAAATAATTATTTTTACATCGCTTTATTCTGAGGACTATAACTGCTGTATGGCAGCTCATTTTTTTGCGGGACAAAAAGTCGTTTTCAGCAGTACCATGGTTATTTATATCCGTCTTTTTGTTCGCGTGTTATTCCACTTTTTGTTCGGCGGTATGACAATAAAGTGTTGTTTTTTTGCCTCGTTTTTTTACCGCGTTCTCTAAGGGGTTAACTAGCAGGACAATTTTATAGGTGGGGTCGTTACGGACGCGGCGATACTAAATATGTGTACTTTTATTTTTTATTATTTAGATAAAGAAATGTGTTTATGGGAACAATATATATATATTTTTTTTTTATTTAGGATTTTTTTTTTTTTTACTTTACAACATTGCCCTGGGGGGGCATCATGTTATAGGGTCAGATCGCTGATCTGACACTTTGCACAGCACTGTATAAGATCAGCGATCTGACATGCAGGGCTGGAGGCTTACAAGCGCTTGCTCTGAGCAGGCACTGGTAAGCCACCTCCCTGCAAGACCCAGATGCAGCCCTGCGGCCATTTTGGACCTGGGGCCTGCAGGGAGAAGAAGATAGGAGACCCTCAGAGCAACGCAATCACATCATGTTGCTCCGAGGGTCTCAGGGAAGCACGCAGGGAGCCCCCTCCCTGCGTGATGCTTCCCTATGCCGCCAGAACACTGTGATCATGTTTGTTCACAGTCTGCCAGCGGTCAATGACCGCTCCTCAACTGACACCCGGCCACGATCTGCCGTGCTCCCCCCTGAGAGCACGGCCGATCGCAAATGACGTACTGTCCCATCTCTGGTAATTAAGTCCCATCTTTTTTTTGCCATTGCTGAGGTCCACAGACAAAGACAGAAGTGCACATGTCATACAAGTGTGTTGTGCACTGCTTCTATTGTGCTCCATGCACGAGTATAGTGTCTTAAATCTTATTTTATCACTAGCTAAATGTGAAGCAGCATGCCATATCCCACTTTGTCATTTAGTGCTGTGGTGACATAGTTCTGTGATTTAAGCTGTTGTGCATGAAAAAATATTTTTGAGGGGCAGTTGCTTGCGTACTTCACCATACCATATCTCATCTTGTTATTTAGTTCTGGTAAAATTCAACAGTGCACATAGCTCATGCATATTAAAAAAATATTATTTTTTTCTGTTGCTAAATGTGATACAGCCCACTGTAATCCATGTTGTCATTTTGTGACAGTGATATAAAGCTGTCTGCAGACCTAGCACACATTAAAAAAAATATTTTTCTGTTGCTGAACGTGATTCAGCCCAATGTAGCCCAAGTTGTTTTTTGTGGTGGAGATATGAAGCTGTCTGCAGACCTAACGCACATTTAAAAAAATTATAATTTTTACTCTTGCAAAACAGGATATAACCCACTGTATCCCATGTTGTAATTTTATGGCAGTGATATGAAGCTGTCTGCAGACCAAACGGACATTAAAAAAACGAAATTATAATTTTTTGTGTTGCAAAATATGATGCAGCCTGCCGTATGCCACATTATAATTTTATGGCGGTGATATGAAGTTGTCTGTAGACCTAATGCCCATTAAAAAACTAAAAATATAAGGTTTTCTGTTACAAAACATGATACAGCCTGCCATATCTCACGTTGTGATTTTATGGCGGTGATATGAAGCTGCCTGCAGACCTAATGCACATTCAAGAAAAATATATAATTTTTCTGTTGCAAAACATGATATAGCCCCCAAATCCTACAATGTGATTTTTTGGCTGTGATATGAAGCTGGCTGCAGACCTGACACATATTAAAATATATATGTTTCTCTGTTGCTAAATGTGATACAGCCTGCTATATTCAACCTTGTTATTGAGTGGCGCTGAAATTGTTCTGTGTGCAGAGATGTTGCACATTAAAATTATTATTATTTTTTTTAACAAATGTGATACAGCAGCCGAGATCCGAGTTTGAAATTGTTTTGAGCCTATCTTCCAGATTATTTGCATCTTTGGCAACCAATTTTTCACGGGCATCTTTTATGCCTAGCTCGAGACACGCATCTATTACACCTATCTTCTGACGAGCATCAAATGGTCTCTGGTAATTGCTGTTGGGTAAATGACTAATCATTGTAGGCTGAATCCTGTATCTCATATCTCCCATAGCCACCCTGTTATTGATCCTGTTGAACATTCCCATTCCCTCCATCATCATCACCCTTCTCCTGGTCAGTACACCTAACGAAACATTGGCCATATTTGTCTGGCAAACCAGCAACTGTAGGAAAGAGGGCGTTACAAGGCCACTGACAATCTTCTCGATTACACAGGCCTCATCCACACTAAAAATATTGTTTTGAGCATATAGTCAATGTTATACAGGCCTCATCGACAAAATTCCCCCAAAATTCTTCTGTTACTAACGTAATGCGGTAGGGTACATCTGACTTTGAAATTGTTTGGAGTATGTAGTCAAAGTTATACAGGCCTCAAAGACAGGCCCCCCCAATTCTTCTGTTACTAACGTAACACAGTAGGGGACATCTAATTAAAAAATTGTTTGGAGCATATCTTCTATGTCATCCAGCCCTCATCTACACTGAAACAATTTTTTCTTCTGTTACTCACGTCATACAGTAGGGGGCATCTCACTTTGAAATTGTTTGTAGCATCTAGTCAACGTTATAAAGGCATCATCAACAGGCCCCCAAAAATTCTTCTAATATAAACATCATATAGTAGGTGACATCTCTCTTTGAAATTGTTTGGATCATGTAGTCAATGTTATACAGGTCCCATCGACAGTCCCCACAAAAATTATTTTGTTACTAACTTAACTCAGTAAGGGACAGCTAATTAAAAAATTGTTTGGAGCATGTTGTAATTTTTAGTGTGCTGCATTGTTCTCTCATAATTGCAGTCTCTGATCACTTTAGTGTAGATTCTGTGCTTGCTGTTGCTGCTGCTGGAGATGTTAACTAATTTGTCAAAATGTGAACACTCCTGGTTAAGTGTCCATCTGCTGAGCTGGGTGTAGCGGATGACCTGTCGGTCCCTATTATAATATTTCTTCTGTGGTTAAATTGATTCCACTTTGTTGGTGTCTGCCACTAATTTTTGTAAATGTGTAGACTCCTGGTTGGGTCTCATTCATGTGTGTTGCCTGTAGCAGTAGGCCTCCGAGACCCTCAGGCCTCCACTTCCTTGGAGTCAACTACCTGTGTTGTGAATTTGGATTCTGGGCTCCCCCGGTGGCCGCTTGTGGAATTGGACTTGTCATCCTCTTTCCTGTTTCACCTGATTCCATCAGTAGTGGGTGTCGCTATTTAAGCTCATTTCTCTGGTGGTTTCTTGCCGGTCAACAATGTTATCTGATGCCTCTCAGTGCTTGTTCCTGCTTCTAGACAACTCTAGATAAGTTGGACTTTTGTCCATGTTTTGTTTTGCCTATTTGTTCCAGTTCACAGCTGAAGTTTTGTTACTGTGTCTGGAAAGCTCTCGTTGATCAGGGATTGCTACTCTGGCGTTATGAGTTAATGCCAGAGTTTAAGGTAATCTCTGGATGGTGTTTTGTTAGTGTTTTTCTGCTGACCATGAAAGTATACTATCTGTCTTCTGCTATCTAGTAAGCGGACCTCAAATTTGCTAAGACTATTTTCCTGCTGCGTTTGTTGTTTCATCTGAACTCACCGTCATTATATGTGGGGGGCTACTGTCTTCTTTGGAATATTTCTCTAGAGGTGAGCCAGGTCTTATATTTCCCTCTGCTAGCTATTTAGGTCTTAGGCCAGAGCTGGGCATCTAGCGATAAATAGGAAATGCTACCTGGCTATTTCTAGTTGCGCGGCAGGCTTAGTTCATGGTCAGTATAGTTCCATCTTCCGAGAGCTTGTCCCCCTATAGGCTTGCTATGATCTCTGCCTGCAGAGATCATGACAGTTTGACCGGCCAATAAAGTGTTAAAGACCCAGGTTGAGAAAGGAGAGTTATAAGAAGTCTGCTGGAATTTTTTTTTTTTTTTCCTCCAGTCTGCCTTGCTGCAGTCTTTTTTCTCTCTCTCCTCCTAATCTCTGTATGCTCTGTGTGCACCTGACAATAATGGATCTCCAGAGTGTAACTGCGGGTTTGAATAATCTCATCACGAAAGTACAAAATTTACAAGATTTTGTGGTACATGCTCCGGTATCTGAGCCGAGAATTCCTTTGCCGGAGTTCTTCACAGGGAATAGAGCTAGCTTCCAGAATTTCCGAAATAATTGTAAGCTTTATTTGTCCCTGAAGTCTCGTTCAGCTGGAGACCCTGCTCAGCAGGTTAGGATTGTGATTTCCTTGCTCAGGGGTGACCCTCAAGATTGGGCCTTCTCATTGCCAGCAGGGGATCCTGCGTTACGCGATGTGGATGCGTTTTTTCTGGCCTTGGGCTTGCTTTATGAGGAACCTCATTTGGAACTTCAGGCAGAAAAAACTTTGATGGCACTATCTCAGGGGCAAGACGAAGCTGAAGTTTTCTGCCAAAAATTCCGTAAATGGTCTGTGCTTACTCAGTGGAATGAGTGCGCCTTGGCGGCAACTTTCAGAGAAGGTCTCTCTGATGCCGTTAAGGATGTTATGGTGGGGTTCCCTTTGCCTGCAGGTCTGAATGAGTCAATGACAATGGCTATTCAGATTGATAGGCGTCTGCGGGAGCGCAAACCGGTGCACCATCTGGCGGTGTCTATGGAAAAGACGCCAGAAAGTATGCAGTGTGATAGAATTCTGTCCAGGAGCGAGCGACAGAATTTTAGACGGAAGAATGGATTGTGTTTCTATTGTGGGGATTCTACTCATGTTATATCGGCATGCTCTAGGCGTACAAAGAAGCTTGATAAGTCTGTTTCCATTGGCACCATTCAGTCTAAGTTTATTTTGTCTGTAACCCTGATTTGCTCTTTGTCATCCATTGCCACGGACGCCTATGTTGACTCTGGCGCCGCTCTGAGTCTTATGGATTGGTCCTTTGCCAATCGTTGTGGTTTTGATTTAGAGCCTTTGGAGACTCTTATTCCTCTGAAAGGGATTGACTCCACCCCATTGGCTAATAATAAACCACAATACTGGACACAAGTAACCATGCGTATCAATCCGGATCACCAGGAGATTATTCGTTTCCTGGTGCTGTATAATTTACATGACGATTTGGTACTGGGATTGCCATGGTTGCAGTCTCACAACCCAGTCTTGGACTGGAGAGCAATGTCTGTGTTGAGCTGGGGATGTAAGGGTATTCATGGGGACGTACCTTTGGTTTCTATTTCGTCGTCCATTCCCTCTGAAGTCCCTGAGTTCCTCTCTGATTATCAAGACGTCTTTGACGAACCCAAGCTTGGGTCGTTACCTCCGCACCGTGAGTGCGATTGTGCCATAGATTTGATACCGGGTTGTAAATATCCAAAGGGTCGTTTGTTTAATTTGTCTGTGCCGGAACATGCTGCTATGCGGGAATATATAAAGGAGTCTTTGGAAAAGGGACATATTCGTCCATCTTCTTCTCCCTTGGGAGCTGGGTTTTTCTTTGTCTCAAAAAAAGACGGCTCTTTGAGACCATGTATTGATTATCGGCTTCTGAATAAGATCACTGTTAAGTATCAATACCCATTGCCATTGCTTACTGATTTGTTTGCTCGTATAGAGGGTGCTAAGTGGTTCTCTAAAATTGATCTTCGTGGGGCGTATAATTTGGTGCGGATCAGGCAGGGGGATGAGTGGAAGACCGCATTTAATACGCCCGAGGGCCACTTTGAGTATTTGGTCATGCCTTTTGGTCTTTCTAATGCCCCTTCGGTTTTCCAGTCTTTTATGCATGATATTTTCCGCGATTTTCTGGATAAATTTATGATAATATATCTGGATGATATTCTGATTTTTTCTGATGACTGGGACTCTCATGTCCAGCAGGTCAGGAGAGTTTTTCAGGTTCTGCGGTCTAATTCTTTATGTGTGAAGGGGTCTAAGTGCGTTTTTGGGGTCCAGAAAATTTCCTTTTTGGGGTATATTTTTTCTCCCTCTTCCATTGAGATGGATCCCGTCAAGGTGCAAGCTATTTGTGACTGGACTCAGCCCTCCTCTCTTAAGGGTCTTCAGAGATTTTTGGGCTTTGCCAACTTTTACCGCCGATTTATTGCTGGTTTTTCGGATGTCGTTAAACCACTGACTGATTTGACCAGACAAGGCGCTGATGTTGCTAATTGGTCCCCTCATGCTGTAGAGGCCTTTCAGGAGCTTAAGCGCCGTTTTGCCTCTGCCCCTGTGTTGCGTCAGCCTGATGTGAATCTGCCTTTTCAGGTTGAGGTTGACGCTTCGGAGATTGGAGCTGGGGCAGTGTTGTCGCAGAAAGGTTCCGACTGCTCCGTCATTAGGCCTTGTGCCTTCTTTTCTCGCAAATTTTCGCCCGCAGAGCGGAATTATGATGTTGGGAATCGGGAGCTTTTGGCCATGAAGTGGGCGTTTGAGGAGTGGCGCCATTGGCTCGAGGGGGCTAGGCATCAGGTGGTGGTATTGACTGACCACAAAAATTTGATTTATCTTGAGACTGCCAGACGCCTGAATCCTAGACAGGCGCGCTGGTCTTTATTTTTTTCTCGCTTTAATTTTGTGGTGTCATACCTACCGGGTTCTAAGAATGTTAAGGCAGATGCCCTTTCTAGGAGTTTTGACCCGGACTCTCCTGGTAATTCTGAACCTACAGGTATCCTTAGGGAGGGAGTAATTTTGTCGGCCGTTTCTCCTGATCTGCGGCGGTCCTTGCAAGAGTTTCAGGCGGATAGACCGGATCGTTGTCCGCCTGATAGACTGTTTGTTCCGGATGATTGGACCAGCAGAGTCATCTCTGAGGTACATTCTTCTGCATTGGCAGGTCATCCCGGAATTTTTGGTACCAGGGATTTGGTGGCAAGATCCTTCTGGTGGCCTTCTCTGTCACGAGATGTGCGAGTCTTTGTGCAGTCATGTGACGTTTGTGCTCGGGCCAAGTCTTGTAGTTCTCGGGCTAGCGGACTGCTGTTGCCCTTGCCTATTCCTAAGAGGCCTTGGACACACATCTCGATGGATTTTATTTCAGATCTGCCTGTTTCCCAGAAGATGTCTGTCATCTGGGTGGTCTGTGACCGTTTCTCTAAAATGGTCCATTTGGTTCCTCTGCCCAAGTTGCCTTCTTCTTCTGAGTTGGTTCCTCTGTTTTTTCAGAATGTTGTCCGATTGCACGGTATTCCTGAGAATATTGTTTCTGACAGAGGTACCCAATTTGTGTCTAGATTTTGGCGGGCATTCTGTGCTAGGATGGGCATAGATTTGTCTTTTTCATCTGCTTTTCACCCTCAGACTAATGGCCAGACCGAGCGGACTAATCAGACCCTTGAGACATATCTGAGGTGTTTTGTCTCTGCTGACCAGGATGATTGGGTTGCTTTTTTGCCATTGGCAGAGTTCGCCCTCAATAATCGGGCCAGTTCTTCCACCTTGGTGTCCCCGTTTTTCTGTAATTCGGGGTTTCACCCTCGATTTTCCTCCGGTCAGGTGGAATCCTCGGATTGTCCTGGAGTGGATGCGGTGGTGGAGAGATTGCATCACATCTGGGGACAGGTTATGGACAATTTGAAGTTGTCCCAGGAGAAGACTCAGCGTTTTGCCAACCGTCATCGTCGTGTTGGTTCTTGGCTTTGTGTTGGAGATTTAGTGTGGTTGTCTTCTCGTTTTGTCCCTATGAGGGTCTCTTCTCCTAAGTTTAAACCTCGGTTCATCGGCCCTTATAGAATATTGGAGATTCTTAATCCTGTTTCTTTCCGTTTGGACCTCCCTGCGTCCTTTTCCATTCATAACGTTTTTCATCGGTCGTTATTGCGCAGGTATGAGGTACCTGTTGTACCTTCAGTTGAGCCTCCTGCTCCGGTGTTGGTTGAGGGTGAGTTGGAGTACGTTGTGGAGAAAATGTTGGACTCTCGTGTTTCCAGACGGAAACTCCAGTATCTGGTCAACTGGAAGGGTTACGGCCAGGAGGATAATTCTTGGGTCAATGCATCTGATGTTCATGCTTCTGATCTTGTTCGTGCCTTCCATAGGGCTCATCCTGGTCGCCCTGGTGGATCTGGTGAGGGTTCGGTGCCCCCTCCTTGAGGGGGGGGTACTGTTGTGAATTTGGATTCTGGGCTCCCCCGGTGGCCGCTTGTGGAATTGGACTTGTCATCCTCTTTCCTGTTTCACCTGATTCCATCAGTAGTGGGTGTCGCTATTTAAGCTCATTTCTCTGGTGGTTTCTTGCCGGTCAACAATGTTATCTGATGCCTCTCAGTGCTTGTTCCTGCTTCTAGACAACTCTAGATAAGTTGGACTTTTGTCCATGTTTTGTTTTGCCTATTTGTTCCAGTTCACAGCTGAAGTTTTGTTACTGTGTCTGGAAAGCTCTCGTTGATCAGGGATTGCTACTCTGGCGTTATGAGTTAATGCCAGAGTTTAAGGTAATCTCTGGATGGTGTTTTGTTAGTGTTTTTCTGCTGACCATGAAAGTATACTATCTGTCTTCTGCTATCTAGTAAGCGGACCTCAAATTTGCTAAGACTATTTTCCTGCTGCGTTTGTTGTTTCATCTGAACTCACCGTCATTATATGTGGGGGGCTACTGTCTTCTTTGGAATATTTCTCTAGAGGTGAGCCAGGTCTTATATTTCCCTCTGCTAGCTATTTAGGTCTTAGGCCAGAGCTGGGCATCTAGCGATAAATAGGAAATGCTACCTGGCTATTTCTAGTTGCGCGGCAGGCTTAGTTCATGGTCAGTATAGTTCCATCTTCCGAGAGCTTGTCCCCCTATAGGCTTGCTATGATCTCTGCCTGCAGAGATCATGACATACCTGTGTTACTATCTTTATATTTTTCTGACAATAGTAGTCTACAAATATATTATATTTGTGCTACCTGAGTGTAGCTGAGCATGAAAGCAGGTTGAGCTGTTACATGTGGTACCAGGGTTCCCAGCACTGCAGGCCTACACCAATCCCTCACCCACCTCGTCTTACTTTGACTTTCAATTGAATCCTCTAGTTGTTACCTTAAAGGGTCTATGATGACCCTGCCTATATTTTTTTCCTGGCATTGCACTGTGTGCAGAGCCTTTATTTGTTTAAGAGTACCATAACTACACTTTCTTAACAAAAGGGTGTATGGATGACCCTGCTTGTAATTTTGGGCAGGCTTTGCACTGTGCAGACCTTTTATGAGTGTAGCAGTACCACAACTATAATTTGTTCACAATATTTGAATGAGGCACTACACTTGGCGCCTTCAAGGGTGTATAGATGACTCTGCTTTCAATTTTTGGCAGGTTTGGCACTGTGCAGAACTTTTATGAGCGTAGGAGTACCAGAACAATAATTTGTTCACAATATTTGAATGAGGTACTACTCTTGGTGTCTTCAAGG
This sequence comes from Ranitomeya variabilis, assembly GCF_051348905.1. Lineage (NCBI taxonomy): Eukaryota > Metazoa > Chordata > Amphibia > Anura > Dendrobatidae > Ranitomeya > Ranitomeya variabilis. The sequence goes on along the minus strand of NC_135237.1, from coordinate 105,656,659 downwards.
GTGTATGGATGACCCTGCTTGCAATTTTGGCAGGTTTTGCACTAAGTGCATAGCTCTTATGAGTCTAGGAATACCACTACATGATAATTGGAACAGAATATGTGTGAAGCCCTCCTTTATGTCTAATACAGGGTGTATGTGAGTCCCTTTTCCATCACATTTTTGTCAGTTCTTGCTTTCTTCATAAATAACACTGACATTTCCAAGTGTTTAATAACTTAGATTATTACTTTTTTAAATCCTTTTTCAATTTTACCTTATATACAAGTAGTTATACAGGAAAGAATGTTTCTTAACCTTTTTTTTCTATAAGTGCCATTTTGTCATCAATTGTGAATGTTTTATTATCAGTCCTTAAAGTGTAGTAAAAGTGTGACACATTTCTCAGCAGTGATCTGGGAGTCAAAGCTGTTTTCAGTGGTCTTCCCCATGCTGTTCTCCTTCTATTCAGCACTTTTTTCCACCCATTTCAACATTTTCACTGTCCCCGAGGCCATGTGGTAGGGTCTGCTGGAAAAATGCTCAGATTTCCTATTGACTCCCATTATATTCGTTACTTGAAATGGGCATCCCAGCTTTAAAAATTGCGTAGTTTGACTAATGAGCATCCGAACATTTTAGTGCTCGCTCATCTTTAACAGGAAACTATCCTCCGAGCCATGTGTGGATGACTGCCCTGCTAATTGTCCCTGTTCTTCCTCCTCTTTCTCCTGTGTCACTACTTCAATCATCATTGACTGAAGCATTTAGAAGTGTTAACTAATGCTGATGATGGCATCATCAGCGCTGGCCATGTTCGTGGAGTACTCAAAACAGCACAACACAGCACACATGTCCTACATGGAAGCCCACTAATTGGTCTTGAAGTGTTTTGCAGAGCAACTCACCCATGCATGCTGCAGCTGATACTCCACTATCGCCTGCTGCTGCTCGCACAGTCTCTCCAGCAAATTGAAGGTGGAGTTCCATCATGTGAGCACGTTGCACATGAGTCGGTGAGCAGGAAGGTAGAAGTGATGCTAAAGCCTAGTCAGGCGAACAGCAGAAGTGTGAGAATGCTGAAAGCATGTACAGACGGCCTGCACTTTCTGCAGCAGCTCTCAGGGTAATTTGTAAGGACGCTACGCATCATCACCAAATTCAGCACATGCAACAGGCAAAGTATGTGCATCAAACCGGCTAGGCCCAGACCTTCTATAAGATTTCACCCATTATTGCACACTACCAGGCCAGGCTTGAGGTTTAGCGGCACCAACGACTCATCGGTCTGTTGTTTGATCCCCATCCACAGTTCCTGCATGGTGTGGTATTTTTCCTCCAAACAGATGAGTTTCAGAACAGCCTGCTGGTTTCTTCCCCCTGGCTCTGCTGAAGTTGGTCATGCAGGTATTTCACTGACTGGATGAGTCGGCAGTGGAGGAAGCGGAATAGGAGGGGGAAGCAACATGTACAGAGAAACATCTAAAACATCCAAAAAACATCCACCAATCCTCAATGATGGTAGAACATGTACCAAAATGCTTTCTGCCTAAAGTTCCTGCCCACGCTTATTGATATGTGGACCTTTACACTGATGGCATTTCACAGTGCACACCTGATTTAGTCCGCAACATGATCGTGCAGGGCAGGGATGGACCACTTGGAAAAGTAGTGGCAGCTGGGAACCAGATACTGTGGCTCTGGTATCCAAACATATTGTTAGACATTTCTAAATAACTTGTGAGGCCCCATGTAGAATATGGGATCCAGTGTTTGGCGGATGTACACCTGAACCCTTCAATGGGATTGTATGGATTTGCTCGTTCACACTGCTGGTGGTGGTGCTGTCACATCCTCTCTTTGCGGGGAGCAAAGTAGCCCTGTTGATTGGGAGCATTAGGAAAAGGCCAAGATTGGAGGAGAAGAGGGACCAGGAGGAGGTCATATCTTGACTGGCTGTTCAGGAGTGTACTCCACTGCAACTCATGCCTTGCGTTCAGATGCCTTGTCATGCATGTGGTGCTCTGGTTCAGAACATTTATGCCTCGCTTGAGTCTCCCATGGCACAGCATGCAAACCACTGGTGTCTAGGCAGGGAACTCCTTTGAGCTGGTTATAATGTGCTCAGTTTGTTGGTGCAGTGGGCTGTAGCAACTGACTTACTGGCTAGTGACTGGCTGTGGCGATCTTGCACCCTGCTCCCTCTTTTGCTGTGCAGCTGGGGCAGCGTGACCACCATCTATTACTCTGAAATTCTCATGTCACTGAAATGGCCTTGACTCCATGTACGGTCTAAGACCTTATCGTTTCCCCATCGCATCATCGCACGTCTCCAGTCTGTCTTTATCTCTGCTGCCCTAATAATCCACTTTTGTCCTTTCTATTCCTCCGCTTCTCCCCTCTGGAAATCCCTTCATTGTCTCCCAATTCCTCAAAGTATCTACTTCAAGCTACTAACACAGACCTATAAAGCTGTACATAATCTGTCCCCTTCTTATATATCTGAATTAATCAACCGATATTTCCCACCATATAATCTCTGGTCCTTTCAAGACTTCCTTCTCTCCTCCACAATTGTACATTCCTCATTCAGTCACCTGAGAGACTTCTCTCTAGTATCTCCCATCCTGTAGTATTCTGTGGCCCAACACATCCGATTATCCCCTACATTCAGAACTTTCAAGTTGAATTTTGAAAACCCATCTCTTCAGAACAGTACATAGCCTGCAATGACCTTGCTGCCATCTCACCACTACCAGAGCTGCCGCCTCACCAACACAAAAGCCAAACCCACAGTCTCCTTCCCCATTATCCTGTAGAATATAAAGCCACAAGGGTAGGGTCCTATCCCCTTTGTACCTGTCTGTCACTATTAGTTGATTCATTATAATTTCTATTTGTGTTTTGTTTGTAACCCTTCCTCATGTACATCACAATAGAATCAATGATGCTCTAAACATAAATAAAAATAATCCCCCACATGATGTTTCACCCAGTCCTCACCTCTGTCCTCCTTTCCAGTCTACACACAGCAGAAAGCTGCAGCAGTTGGCGCTTGTGTTTTGTCATCATCAGAGATGTGCTGCAGTAGTTCGCTGACTGTTTGCACTACCTCTTCCATGTATTCATACTCAAACAGAACAAGTGGTTGAGAATCAGTATACTCAATCTCTTCCATTTGTGGGGCAGGGCCAGATGGATGGATCAATGAAACAAAGCCAGTGGAGTATTCAAGAAGCCGAAGTGAATGCTGATTGACTTGGGGCTCTGACTGCATGCCTGATTTGCAAGGGCGTGAGGTGGAAGACAGATGTCCTACTACATAGAAAGCAATGAGAGGAAACAGAAGACACTCTAAGTCATCCAATCTAAAACGGTCTCTACTTGTCCTGGCCTCACCATTCATCAAGTGGCATTTGGGCCTATTAAATTACGCAGAATGTTTGTCGCATGCGTGCGCACCAGAGTAAGGTGTTTCATTTGGGCAAGTACCAGGCACAGATTGACTACGTCCTCTCTGTCCCTGCAGCAGTTACACCACCACCAGCAGCAATATGGTTATGTACCCTATTTGATGCTCTCCTCATTATTTGCACCACAAAAAAGGGCAGAGTATTACACGGCCTACATACAGAGAGAGTGACCAGCAGAATATTACACTGTGCATGCAAAGTGCCCCCACAGAACCTGTTTTCAGAGTACTCAAAAAAAAATTAAAAAAGCAAAACAAAAAAAATTATGGGCTACCTTCTCCTTTGCCTCTTCCACCTACAATGCCACATCCACCTCCTCTATTTGACCTCTGCTTCCTGGTTTATGATTATTTTTAAAAATTTGGCTAGAGTTTCCAACAAAACAATGACCCAAAACATACAGCCAAGGCAACAAAGGAGTGGCTCAAAAAGAAAGTCATTAATGTCATGGAGTGGCCTAGCCAGCCTCCAGACGTTAATCCCATAGAAAACTTATGGATGGAGTTGAAGCTCTGAGTTGCCAAGCAACAGCCTCAAAATTATAATGATTTAGAGATGATCTGCAAAGAGGAGTGGACCAAAATTTCTCCTAACATGTGCGCAAACCTCATCATCAACTACAAAAAAGTCTGAGTGTTGTTCTTGCCAACAAGGGTTTTGCCACCAAGTATTAAGTCTTGTTTGCCAGAGGAATCAAATACTTATTTCTCACTGCAAAATGCAAATACTTTTATATAATTTATACAATGTGATTTCCTGGATTTACCTTTTGATATTCGTTCTCTCAATGTTAAAATTAACCTATCCATAAAATTATAGACTGTTCATGTCTTTGTCTGTTGGCAAACTTGCAAAAACAATAATACAGTACAATAATGGAAGTCAATGGGAAACTTGAGCATATTTCCGTCACACCCCTGGAGGTCTGGAGGGGTCTAAAAATTGCTGAGATAGATGGAAACAGAGCTGAAATGGCATCGGAACAGCATGGGGAAGACACCTGAAAGTATCTGTGAATTCCAGGTTGCTGCTGGAAATAATGGGCAGCATGGTGGCTCAGGGGTTAGCACTGTTGCTTAGCAGCGCTGTTGTCCTGTTATCAAATCCCACCAAGGACAACATCTGCAAGGAGTTTGTATGTTCTCCCCTTGTTTGTGTAAGGAGGAAGACATGGCTGCAGATACCTCTCCTGTGCTGGGTACAGAGCTGTCGGGGCTGTCTTCTCTGTTGTCAGGGGGAAAGAATAAGAGACTGGACAAATCTCGTCACCCGGAAGCAGGGGGCATGGCAAAGCAGCAGCGCGCGCAGAAGCAGTTAGTTTGGGCGCGAACAGGCAGCACGCGGCAGGCTGAGCAGAGTGCTCCATCTCCTGAGCCCTGGCACTGTGAAGGGCTTTGTGCACCGGCCCATGCTGCGAAAGGCAGGATTGATAAGAAGCAGGGTGTCGTGCACTCCAGGACTGTGAGCACAGCGGGTGTGCAGAGTAGAGAAGGCCATTTACCGGACTTTTACCTGTTGTCCTCCTTGCCGGCAAACTCTGACAGACCCACCTTGGACTGGAGAGACATTGCGGCCCTGTTTGTTCTGGCCACAGTAATTAATGGACTAGGGGCTCAGCGGAAGGTACTGGACACCGACCTCTGCCGCCAGAAGACAGACCATCGTGTATAGGACCTCCCTATGGACATCGTTGCAGCTGTCGCGGACGCTGCACCCCCCTGCAGGATCATCTGCTGTGGAGGAGCACAAAGGACACAATAAGTTCTTTCTAAAAAGACTGTTCTTATTCTGCACTTAATGTTCTGCACATTCCCCCTTAACCATTTGCCTCCCTGCAAGGAGTTAAGTTCTTGTTAAATTAAACTGTTAAATTTGTTAACCCTTGCACTGCTTTCTGTCTGTCACTGCATCCCGCAACCTGCTAACACTTGGTGATGTCAACAGAATGCAGTCTACCAGCACAGAGTTGATGAACAAAGCAGCTGTGGGTGTCCCAAGGGTCAGCTTACCACTGGGGGCCATGCTTAGCACCCTCCCAAAAGTTCACAGGGAGCAATTCTTTGCTATGGGACTGGACTGAGAGGGAACAGGGTATTTTGAGAATGCACTCCATGACTCCCGCAATGCAGGCAGAGATTGCCATGATGGTCCTGGACAGAGAGGTGAGGTGCTCCGCCATGTTTTGGCCCCCGCATAAGTGAAATACTTTCACCAAGGTGTTACAAATCCTAGAGGATATGCACGGGAACCCCAGGAACATCAGTGAATTGCGAATGCGAATGTTTATCTGTGTCCAAAGGAAGGGGGAGTCTGTGACCCAATACATGAACGCACTTGCAGGAGATCCATGCTGCAATCACCAAGCAGGATGATGTGGATGTAGGGCCTCCTGATGTAATTCTGAGATACCAGCTAGTGTCAGGCTTTAGAGATACACTGCTTAAACAGGCCTTGTGGGAGCGCTTGCTTGTTAATCCATGCATGTGCTTCCTGGAAGTTGGGGAGGAAGCGAGCACGCGTGAGCAAGAACAGGGGATGACAGCCTCGGTGGGGAAAGTCTGAAGCAGGGAGGTATCTGTTCCATCTACAGCTGATCCAGGCTGGGTGAGAGAAATCCAAAAGGAAATCCAGGACATGCGAGATGAATGGTCCAACTTAAGGAAGAAACCTCAAGTTACCCTGAACCCCTATGGAGGCAGAACCGATCCCGAGCCTCGCCAGGAATCGAGACAACCTTGTGCAGAAAGATGACCGATTTGTTTCATATGTGGAGATGCTGGACATTATGCCCGAGGATGCATGTGACAGGGAGACCCCTTACCCGCCACGCATTAAACTAGTGAGCTCCATTGCTGGGGGATGCTGCCCGGAGCCTGAGCAGCCAAGAAGAATAGAAGGAAGTCCCACAAGTTTGGCTTCTCTGAGTCCTCTTATATGGGCCGAAATGGATGGTTGGGCCGTCCACTGTCTAGTTGATACTGGCTCTCAAGTGACCACTATGCCCGAGACTTATTTCATACGTAATTTCCCCAAGGCGAAGTGGCCTGAAAGGGGCCCAGTGATCAAATTAACAGCGGCCAATCAGTTGCCCATCCCGGTCGCAGGGGTGGTCTGGATGCAAATCACTGTGCGGCAAAGATGTTGGCCGGAAAAGAGTTTAGTTAACCATAGGGGACCCTGGCAATGGTCCCACAGTAACTTTAGAAATGAACATGCTGAAGGAACTCGGAAACATCCTGGTCAGTGAGTCACCAGATGCGTTTCTAAATCGATGGAGCCCTCACACCCCTCAGAGAAAAGTGTTCCAACAGTTGATGCGTGTAGCACAGACACAAGAAACGTCAAGTGAAGGAAAGGTCTTCGGGAAGGTGGTAGTCCCAGCCGCTGCCAAACTCATTTTGCCACCAGGTCAGACTGTGCTCACTCTGCCCATAAGAGCCTGCACGCCTATTGAAGGGGGAGAAGTTCAAATAGAGCCAGCTATAATGGATCAACTACATCCAGGTCTCCTCATTGCATGGACAGTAGACACCATTCACGGTAATGTACTGGTGCGGTGTGTCAACCTTGGAGACGACAGTCTCATGCTCTTGCCCAAAAGTGAAGTGGTACAGATAATGGGTATGCTGGATGAACTGATGCAACCAGAGGTCATTCAGTTGGCAGTGAAACAAGGAGATACCTGGACAGTGGCCATTACCGTGTCCTCTGAGTCACCAACTAACAATTTAAAGGAAGGGCATCATATCCTGGAGCAGATGCGAGCTGAGCTAACGGAACTCTCACCACAACAGGTACAGCAAGTGGAAGCAGTGCTGGAGCATTACCAGGAAGTTTTTGCTCATCATGATGATGATTGTGGGTGCACCACAACCATCACTCATGAGATTCTCATGGGAAGCACCGCACCTATTCGGGAGTGATATCGACAAATCCCACCACAAATGTATCAAGAGGTGAAAGATGTTTCCGGATATGCTGCAGAGTGGAGTCATTCGAGAGAGCCAAAGTCCGTGGGCTGCTCCCATCGTGTTACTATGGAAAAAGGACGGAACCCTGAGCTTCTGTGTTGATTACCGGAAATTGAATGCCTGCACCATGACAGACTCTTACCCATTATCGAGAATTGAGGAGTCGTTGTCCGCTCTGGGAAAAGCAAAGTACTTCTCCTCTTTGGATTTGGTCAGTGGATATTGGCAAGTGCCTATGGCTGAGCATGACCAAGTGAAGACAGCATTCATACTGTCCATGGGATTGTGCGAACAGGAAGCCCTTTGGCCTAACCAATGTACCTGGAACCTTGCAACAATTGATGGAGAGATGTCTGGGAGACTTGAACTTTGAAGCTATCCTCATTTATTTGGATGACATTATCATCTATCTAGCCACCTTTAAGGAGCATCTTCGAAGGCTAGAGCAGGTGTTGAGTTGGCTGCAGAAGCATGGCCTGAAAGTGAAACCCCAGATGTGCCACCTTTTCCGCAAGCAAATTGAATACCTAGGATATGTTGTATCTGCTGATGGAGTGAGACTAATGCATGAGAAGATAGCAGCAGTACAAGACTGGCCTACTCCGAAGACAGTGAAGGATGTGCGGGCATTTCTGGGGCTTACTGGGTACTAGTGAAGGTTTGTGAAAAATTTCACTCATATTGTCAACCCACTGCTGGAGGTGTTGAAGGGAGTACTATCTGGTTTGAGGAATTGGACTATTCAGTGGTGAGCTAGCCAGGAAAAAGCCTTCCAAGCCCTGAAGATGGCCCTGACAGAAGCACTCATACTGGCCTATGGAGACTTCTCTCAACCTTTCATTCTTTGCACTGATGGAAGCCTATAGGGACTAGGGGCCATATTGTCACAGAAGCGGGACAGAAAATAGAAAGTAATTGTCTTTGCTATCCGGTCTCTCCATGACTCAGAATGGAATTACAGTTCTTTCAAGTTGGAATTGCTGGCGCTAGTGTGTGCGATGTCTGAGAAGTTTGACAAATACCTACTTGGGTCCGAAGTCTTGGTGCGCACTGACAACAACCCTCTGGCCCACCTGGAAAATGCAAAATTAGGGGCCTTGGAGCAGAGATGAGTAGCTCATATGGCAAAATACTGATATAAGATTGCATATCGCAAAGGAGCTGAAAACACACATGTCTATGCTCTGTCCACAAATGACCCAGACCCAATCGGGATGAATAACTGGAGGCTGAAGAGACCCTGGGGTTTCAGAACCACACCAGGAAGTACGTGGCAATGTAGGGACAGACCGCAGAGGCGTCGAGAGAACACATGCTGGGATGGTCTCATGATGATTGGGTGAGGCTTCAGCACGAAGATAAAGAACTCGCCCAGCTGAGGCAGTGGGTGGCTTTGAATCAACTCCCTAGCCCAAGTGAGAGAGAAGCTCTGTCTCCAGGAGTGCTGCAGATTCTGAGGCAGTGGGAGGGGCTCCAATTGGAAGACGGTTTGCTGTATTGGAAAGCGCAACTGGTGTGAGAGTTTGGGGTTACCTGGCAAGTGGTACTCCTCAAAAAATTAATCAACTAGGTGGCCAGTGATAATTTATTTGGGATGTCGGTTAACCTGCTTTGCTGCAGGCACCACCACAGGAGGTAAGACACTGTATCTTATGTGCTGTGTTATGTCTTATGCTCCTTTTTTACCTTGAGTTCTGTTTGACTCACACTGTTTCTATGGTAGAATTAACAAACTATGGCAATGTATTAGACACAGCTGCTACAGCCTCCTGTTTTGTTAGAGCAGTATAAATGGTGTATAATATTTCCCTGTTTACATTTTTTTGCAGGATTAGTATCGCAGGAAAATTTGCCCACCTCAGATGGACTTGTTACTGGAATTGGTGGAGCAATATAGCGATGCTATTTCTAACCAACCAACTCTGTTTTTTTATTGTGATGCACAGCTGAAGCAGTATAAATGCTGTATTATATTTCTCTGCTGAAAAAAAAAATTACAGGAATACCAGCATACAAAAATTTGCTCAACTCAGATGTATTTGTTACAGTGCTGGAGCAATATTGCAATGCTATTTCTAATTAACCAACTCTGGCTCTGTTATTATGATGCACAACTGGCGCAGTATAGATGCTGAATAATAATTCCCTCCTGAAAGAATTTGCAGGAAAATTTGCCCACCTCAGATGGACTTGTTACACTGCAAGAGCAATATAGCAATGATGTTGATAACCAAAAATCACTGGCTGAATGTTTTGATGCACAACTGCTGCAGTATAAGTAGCATATAATATTTCTGTGCTCAGAGCAATTTGCAGGATTAAGAGCAAAAAGAATATTATTAGCCCCGAGAAGGGCTTTTGGTATGAGTTCGAGAAGAAAGGAAGCTAAATTAACCCTATCCTGTTGCCAAAAAAGCAAAAATCAATGGCATTGTCTGTGAAATCGAGGTTATCCCGAACTTGGACCCAGGTGTCAATCAATAGTCATTCTGATACCAGCCACACATCATGATCATGGGTGCTCTTCTGAAAAAACACAAAATTCCACTGTCATATGCAAGAAGAAAGAGAAGGCACTCACCGTTCTAAAATTCCCAACTTTATTTCATTCTCATATAAAACTCCATGGCCGGGGGAGTGAGGAACGGGGCTCTTGTGAGCAGGAGTAGACGACGGCCGTTTCGCGCTGTGCTTGCGCTCCCACGGGTTAATTGTTTCCTGATGTGGCAGGTGCACTTATCCATATGCATTACTGGCTCTATGAAAGCATTAACTATTGCGAGTTATGATTTGGGATCCAGTACATACACTGAGGTCATTTAGATTTAACAGATTATCGTCCTACTTTATTTCAGGATTGCCTTTGTAGCTCTCTGTTAATACTTATAATGGACAAATTATTATACTCTTTAGAGGCTCAACCAAGTAGTAAAAGGGATAACAAGGAATGGCTCTAAGATACATTGTTAGGGTTGGCGGATTGCACTAAATAAGATAAATAATAAAGTGCAATCGCAACTGGGAGTCCACTGTGCAGATGTTAAATTGCTGCTAGTGAGCAATGACGGAACACTCGGCGAGCGATTGCTTATACACACTGAGTTCACGCTACTCAGTGTGAACAGATCTCTGAGTTGCAAACTCAGCTACTCCACAAAAGGGAAGAGTTCACACAAGTACTAATGCTATGTCCTGTTAAACGTCACAGGACAAGCACATGAACTGAACTCGCATTGCAACAGTATATCAATCGCACAAAGGAATGAATCAGATGCTGTGTATAATACGTGACTAAGAGTTGAGCTTGCTCTGAAACTCTACTGTGCTAACAGCACACATGTAGGTAACAGATGCTAAGCCAAACGGCTAATTGCGCCACTGACGCTAGCTTCCTAGTTATGTGTACAGTTCCAAAGCTAGACAGACATACAACACTTGCAGATAGAGTGATAGAGCCTCGACTCACATAGTCACACATAAATGTTGGATTCATTCCTTGCACTGGGATTGCTCATATCTGCATATCTATGGTTTTTAATATGATGATAAATAAACATTCAACTCAAAAATATTGCACGAATCCGTTCATTCCTCAACCAAGAATCTGCAAAAACCCTAGTCCATGCCCTCATCATCTCTCGCCTTGACTACTGCAACCTCCTGCTCTGTGGCCTCCCCTCAAACACTCTCGCACCCCTCCAATCTATTCTAAACTCTGCTGCCCGACTAATCCACCTGTCCCCCCGCTATTCTCCGGCCTCTCCCCTCTGTCAATCCCTTCACTGGCTCCCCATTGCCCAGAGACTCCAGTACAAAACCCTAACCATGACGTACAAAGCCATCCACAACCTGTCTCCTCCTTATATCTGTGACCTCATCTCCCGGTACTTTCCTACAAGCAACCTGCGATCCTCACAAGATCTCCTTCTCTACTCCCCTCTTATCTCCTCTTCCCACAATCGTATACAAGATTTCTCTCGCGTATCACCCCTACTCTGGAACCCTCTACCACAACACATCAGACTCTCGCCCACCATCGAAACCTTCAAATAGAATCTGAAGACCCACCTCTTCTGACAAGCCTACAACCTGCAGTAACCACCGATCGACCAAACCGCTGCATGACCAGCTCTACCCTCACCTACTGTATCCTCACCCATCCCTTGTAGATTGTGAGCCTTCGCGGGCAGGGTCCTCTCTCCTACTGTACCAGTTATGACTTGTATTGTTCAAGATTATTGTACTTGTTTTTATTATGTATACCCCTCCTCACTTGTAAAGCGCCATGGAATAAATGGCACTATAACAATAAATAATAATAATAATAATAATATTAATAATAATAACATCGAGTTTTAACAATCATATCTCCTGTGGTTGCTGGAGACAACTTTTCTTGCACATAACTGATACTAGCACACCCGCGGGTGCCATTGGGAGTCTTTTATACAAAAGGCTGCACCCCAAAATGCTCACGCTCAGTCAACCGAAACATTGTCTGTGGGCCAATATGGAGCTCCCACATCACCAGAGCCGGAGACGTCCAACCACCAATAAGAAGACGTCACATCACGGACATGCTCAGTAAGGTGATTTCTGGACTTAGACTCCAGAGCATCAGTTCGCTGCTGCCTATCGCTGGTTAACATAAACTTGGCTGGAGAGCCAGCAGTAATCAAACGAACACAACGAGCCTGAGCAAGATGCTGGGACTGACGTCTATGCTGAGCAGTGGCCGAACCTGAATGGGAGACCACAGAGGCAGTTAAGGCTTGATGTCTATCCCATGCAGTGGGAGAATTCTGATGCCTAACATTATCCCCACTGCTAGCATCCCCCCGGTGACCTTTACCAAGCTCAAAGGTGTAATAATTATAGGAGATAACTCAGGAGACTCTTTGTGTCTAACAAGACAACTACAGGACACAGTTTTATAAGTGGTAAAGTCTATATTATCACACGGTGATTCAAACAGGTGCAGAGAGAAACTCATGTCTACAACACTTGGTGCAAATATCAAATGCAGCTCAGCAGTCTATAGGAAACTTCAGAGGGAAATGCAATCACGCAGAAAGTCTATGAAGCACAATTATTCTTGAAGATACTTGACATGAATAAGTCCTTGCTTAGTCCACAACACAGATAGATATGCTTATAAGGCAGTTCAAATAATATCTTAGCTCAACCAGGGAGGTCTGGGTAATAGTCTCAGGTTCTTGCAGAGCAGAAACAGCTTACATGTCCAGCAAATGCAGATGGAAGCAAACACGAGCAGCAGATGAAGGAGGATTACTGGAATTGGTGTGTGCAGCAGGAACTCAGAGCAGAGTAGCAGGATAACCCCACAGGTTCACAGGAGCAGGTATATAGCCAGGGAGTCACCTGAGGTCAGGAGCTGGATGCAAGGAAGAATACTCTAGCACAGACTGAAGGCTGGGGTGGAGTTTTATAGCAGGAAGACACAGTGCACATGAGACCAAAGACGCCATCTTGAGCTGGATGCAAGGCAGAATACTCTAGCACAGACTGAAGGCTGGGGTGGAGTTTTATAGCAGGAAGACACAGTGCACATGAGACCAAAGACACCATCTTGGAAAAGGGCAGTAATGCACAAAAAGGTAATAAAAAATGTTCTGAGTCCTGACAAAAGGCTGCAATAAGATGAGGGGCATGAATGTGCTCAACAGGTTCCAAGGTCTTGTCCTATGGTCCATGAACTTTCCAGTCTACCCAAAAAATGCTTTTGCCACACACCACCTTGGACCCAATAATAGCATTGACCTCAAAATCATCTGAGGATGCATCCAAACCCCCAGCAGAGGTCCTTGAAAGCCAGGCCACATATATATGGGTTTCAAAAGAGACACATGAAAAGTGTCCATGATGTTCAAATTCGGTGGAAGACTGAGGTGATAAACTACAAGATTTACCTGCTCAAGAACCTTGAAAGCACCTAAGTAGTGCTTAGCAAATTTTGTGGACTCTACATGCAGCCTTATATTACGAGCTGACAGCCATACTAAATCTCCCGGAGCAAAGACAGGGGCAGGCTGGAGGTGTGTGTCGGCAGAAGCACTCTTTCTCTCGATAGACACTCTAATTGCATTCTGCGTGCAGTTCCAAATATCACAAGCCTCCACTGCCCAGTCCACCATCCTTGGATCAGAGGACGAGATGGGCATGGGCACAAGGACACGCGGATGCTGACCGTAGTTCAGGAGAAAAGGAGTCTGCTCTGAGGAGTCGGAGACGGCATTGTTAAGAGCAAACTCTGCCCATGGCAGCAGGGACAACCAGTTGTCATGCCTGATGGACACAAAATGCCAAAGATAGATAACCAGAGTCTGGTTGGTCCTTTCCACCAGCCCATTCATCTTTGTATGATACACAGTAGATAATTGAGCTCAATACTGAGCAGGCGACACAGCTCCCTCCAAAAACGAGATGAGAACTGAGGAACCTGATCACTGACAATCTTATCAGGCATACCGTGAAGGTGGAATATATGCGTAATAAATAGTACCGCCAGGGCCTGAGCGGATGCTATGCGAGGAAGGGGAACCAGGGGCACCATTTTGGAGAAGTGATCAGAGATGACCCAAATGACCTTGAGACTTAGGCAGGTCCACTATGAAGTCCATCTCAACCATCTCCAAGGGTCTATCCGCTACATGCAAGGGATAGAGCAAGCCAGCGGGTCTTTGCCAGGAAGACCGATTCCTGGGACATGCGACACAGGCCTGCATGCAATCCCTGATGTCTCGCACCAAGTGAGGCCACCAATAAGACCTCTCAAGCAGCTCAGTGGTCCTCTTGACACTGAAATGACTACCGAATTTGGAGATGTGTGCCCACGAGAGAACCTTCGGCTACAGAGTGGGGGGTACATAACATTTGCCCCCATCAAACCAAATGGCTAATTGCCCCCACTGACACTAGCTGCCTGTTTACATGTACAGTTCCAAAGCTAAACAGACATACAACACTTGCAGGCAGAGTGGTAGAGCCTCCACTCATATAGCCACACATAAATGATACTAGCGTGCCCGCAGGCACCATTGGGAGTCTTTTATGCAAAACACTCACCCAAAATACTCACTCCCAGTCAGCCGAGACATCGACCAGTGATCAATCCGGAGCTGCCACATCACCCAGAGCCAGAGACCTCTGACCATCAATAGGAAGACACCATATGATGGACATGCTCAGTAAGGTGAGCATCACGTCGCTACTGCCTATCACTGGTTACCATAGACTTGGCTGGAGAGTCAGCAGTAACCAAACAAAGACCACAAGCCTGAGCAAGACACTAGCACCGATGTCTATGCTCAGCAGCACCCGCAGTGACCTGAATGGGAGATCCCAGAGGCAGATAAGTCTTGGGATTTATCCTGTGCAGTGGGAGAATCCCAATGTTTAACATACATAATATTAACTTTAAAAGTTTTAAATTTATTTCAATTCTTATGAAAATCCTTTGGTAACCTTTGAAAAGGCTGTTTGGTCATGAATCAGACATTCATTAAAAGCTTTGGATATTACCATTTGCTGTTCTTTTTCTTAATGTTACCCATCTTTCTTTCTAATTAGCTTAAAACTGTCAATTTAAAAATAGGTTCCTGATTTTTTACAAATCAAATGAAGATTACTGTAGGTGAAAAAGAAAATGTCATGGTCCCGGCAAAACTTAACATTAGATTTAACTTTTATTCTAGGAACACTCCTGTTTATTTATTACCTTTATTATAAATTGCTTTGACCAACCTGCCACAGATATATTTCATCGTTAGGGTGCATATGGAGCAGGCTCAGAAGCTTCATATAGGTCAGATGCCAGCTGTAACACAAAGTCACCATATGCTCATTACAGCATTGGATGGCACTGGCCATGATTGTTGCTGTTTAACTATTAAAATTCCCTTGTCAATCTCTGACATTGGCATTAATATAGCCTGATCACTAGTGTGCACTTTCGACGGCACCTTCCGGATCCCCAGAAGGTGATGGAGGCGCAGTGGTTAGCACAGCAGCCTTGCAGCGCTGGAGTCCTGGGTTCAAATCCCACCAAGGACAACATCTGCAGAGAGTTCGTATGTTCTCTCCGTGTTTGCGTGGGTTTCCTCTGGGTTCTCTGGTTTCCTCCCACATTCCAAAGACATACTGATAGGGAATTTAGATTGTGAGCCCCAACAGGGACAGCGATGATAATGTGTGCAACCTGTTAAGTGCTGCGGAATATGTTAGCGCTATATAAAAATAAAGATTATTATTATTATTGCTGGCAACTGGGAGCCCGCTGAAGGCCCTCCAAAGGAAGCCATAATTTATACCATATACAGCAATATTATGGTATTGCAGTATATAGAATAAGCGATAAAAAAGCAATCGCAAGTTAAAGTCACCTAGAGATAGAAAAAATAAAGTATTGAATAAAAGATATTTAAAAAAAAGACTTTAAAAAAATAAATAAATGAATCGTGTCATTAAAAAGCACAAAAAAACAAGCACTCATATAGAGAATCATTGCTGTTTGTACCAAGTAAAACAGTTTGATCTCCCACAATACTTCAGTTCTGATGATTCTGCTGAAAGCTGAAATCACTAGTAGCAGAGAGCATATTTTTATTAATTTGACAGTAATCCCCCTATGCAGGAAGGATAGAAAAGAAGGAGGGAGGAAAAAAAAGGCTAAATGGAGTGGATGAGCAGACGGTGGGTTGCAATGACAGCAGGAGAGGTGAGATACAGGGAGAGTATTTACATTTACAATACAGCAAAATGAAAGTAATTTTGGTGAATTTGATCGTGTCCAAAATGTAACTGTATGACATCACTGAAAATAGGAAGAGATGAGAAAAATTACAGTGGCCAGACTACTGCTATAGAAATGTTTACAGTCAATGTTATTCCATACATTACAAGTGAACAGATACAATCAAAGATAAATGAATCTTTTGTAATTGAAATGTACCATTTTTACCAAATTTTCCTAAAAAATCGACTTGCAGCGAATTGGTTTGCATGAATTGCAAGTAGCGTATTTCATTGAAAAATATATATAACATTGTGAGGTTTTCTATGACTGTATTGACTTTAAAAACTCTTTAACTCCAACACATACTTAGTGTTATGCCCAACGGTGGCGCACGTGGACCCACTGTGCCATGGACCGGACATACTCTGGAGATGCGTGACTAAGCAGCTACTTAGTGTTCACTGGAGCCTCTAGTGTAAGGTCAGGTTTCTGTTGCAGGTAACTGCCAGGTGCCACTCCAGGACAGCATCTGACAGTAGCAGCTGACCCGAAGAGATGTTAACTCAGATAGAAAGTCAAAAACATGTTGGGATGGCCACTTGGAACAGGTTCAGACTGTGCAGACAGGATGTCCATTTGGTACAGGTTCAGACTGTGTAGACAAGATGTCCACTTGGGACAGGTGCAGACTGTGCAGACAAGACGGACCCTTGGGACAGGTTCAGACAGGTTCAGACTATGAAGTCAGGTTGGCTACTTGGGACAGGTTCAAGTACCACCGATGCCGACAAGAGGGACATATACCACGTACACAGTTTTCAGGATAACATGTAACCTAGACACAACTACAGAGACAATTCAGGATGAGAAATCTCAATAATAGATTATGGGAACACAGGATATGGGAATGATTATAACAGAAGAGAGACAGGAACCTGCTAACACACTTAACGCTAAACTATAGGGGTTACCCTATGGAAAGACTATACTCTATTCTATAGTATTCTATATAGATTCTATACTCTTTATTCTGTATAGATTCTATACTCTAGGGGAAGGCTTCATACACTTTAAATTTATGTTAAGGACCTATAAATCTGCCCTTCACCTCGCCAAACAGACCTACTTCACCACCCTGATCTCCTCACTATCCAACAACCCCAAGAAACTTTTTGACACCTTTCACTCCCTCCTCAGGCCAAAAGCACAAGCTCCTATCACAGACATTTGTGCTGATGACCTGGCCTCCCACTTTATAGAGAAAATAGACAATATCCGTCAGGAAATCCACTCCCAATCACCAAGTTCAGTGACTTCCATCTGTCCCTGCATTTCCCCTGGCTCACTCTCCACATTCGATCCCATCACAGAAGAAGAAGTCTCCAGGCTCCTCTCCTCTTCTCGTCTGACTACATGCACCACCGACCCCATTCCCTCACACCTCCTCCAGTCTCTCTCTCCAGTCGTCACAACTCACCTAACTACAATCTTTAATCTCTCCCTCTCCTCTGGCATTTCCCCTCCTCCTTCAAACACTCTTTCATTACTCCATTACTAAAGAAACCCGCTCTCGACCCATCCTGCACAAACAACTACAGACCAGTCTCCAATCTCCCCTTCATCTCTAAACTCTTGGAGTGCCTGATATACTCCCGCCTTACCTGTTACCTCCCCACTCACTCCCTACTAGACCCTTCACAGTCCTGTTTCCGCCCCCTACATTGGACAGAAACTGCACTCATCAAAGTGACCAATAACCTTCTGACAGCAAAACTTAACGGTGACCACTCTCTGCTCATTCTTCTCGACCTTTCTGCAGCTTTTGACACTGTTGACCACCCTCTCCTACTCTCTAGGCTCCAGTCACTAGGCATTAAGGACACTGCTCTCTTCTGGTTCTCCTCCTATCTTTTTGACTGCTCCTTCAGTGTTCTGTTCTCTGGCTCCACTTCATCTCCTCTTCCTCTCACTGTCGGGGTACCTCAGTCCTTGGCCCCCTTCTCTTCTCCCTCTACACAGCCCCAATTGGACAGACCATCAGCAGATTTGGCTTTCAGTACCATCTTTATGCTGATGACACACAACTATACACATCATCACCTGACCTTACCCCTGCTGTACTACAGAACGTCACTGACTGTCTGTCTGCAGCCTCCAACATCATGTCTGCTCTCTATCTGAAACTCAACCTCTCCAAAACTGAACTTCTGCTCCCATCGTCTACTAACCTCCCTAAACCTGACATTTCCCTCTCCGTGGGTGGCACCATAATAACGCCCCGGCAGCAGGCGCGCTGTCTGGGTGTTATGTTTGACTCCGATCTCTCCTTCACTTCCCATATACAATCCCTTGCCCACTCGTGCCGCTTACACCTAAACAACATCTCTAGAATCTGCTCTTTTCTCACCATGGAAACAACAAAAACTCTCACTGTTGCCCTGATCCACTCCCAGCTGGACTACTGTAACGCTCTATTAATTAGCCTCCCCCTCACTTGACTTTCCCCTCTCCAGTCCATCCTTAATGCAGCAGCCAGGGTCGTCCATCTGGCTAATCATTACTCAGACGCGTCCGCTCTTCGCCAGTCATTACACTGGTTGCCCATTCATTACAGGATACAATTCAAAGTACTTGTTCTCACCCACAAAGCTCTCCTCAGTGCGGCACCCCCTTACATCTCCTCCCTCATTTCTGTCTATCGGCCTAACTGACTGCTTCACTCTGCAAATGACTTTTGACTAACCTCTGCACTAATCCGTACCTCCCACTCCCGACTCAAAGACTTCTCCCGCACTGCGCCTATCCTCTGGAATGCTCTACACCAAGATATTAGGACCATCCACAATTTTCATAGTTTTAGGCGCTTGCTCAAAACACATTTGTTCAGAACAGCCTACCACGTTCACTAATCAAAGTCATTTTATGTTTGTGTGTGTGTAGCCCATTCACTATCTCCATCTAACCCCCACCCCCTGAAGATGGCTGGACCATCATTGTAAATACATCATTGTAAATACACACCTGTACTTTGTATCTCCCCCACCTCATTGTAGATTGTAAGCTCTCACGAGTAGAGTTGAGCGACTTTTACTTTTTTAGGATCGAGTCGGGTTTTGCGAAACCTGACTTTCTCAAAAGTCGGGTCGGGTGAAATCGTCCGATTATTGCAAAAAGTCGGGGATCCGACTGGAACACGAAACCCAATGCAAGTCAATGGGGAAGCAAAGTCGGCATTGAGTGGAGGACAGGAATACACCTACAGTGCCCATTTTAATGCCAAAACATCAATTCTTGTTACTTAAGCTTGTCAATCTTATTTTACCTTATAATAATAGTTAGGCATTGAAAATTGGGGGTCATTTGGCTAAAGTTGTGGGGGGTAGGGCTGGCTCAAGTTTTTCGTGGGCCCAGGAAACGCGGACTACTTCATGGCAGTGGAGCAGGGAGAGGTAAGTATTTCAACTTTGCAAGTGCTGTGATCCTGAGCAAGCAGGGGGGCACACTCGTTCGCATTGGCACTGGCACAGGGCCCCTCAAAGTACGGCGGTGTTTGACGGCGGGGGCGCCTCTCACCGGCAGAGACACTTTTGTGTACTATGAGGGGCCCTGTGCCAGTGACGTCGCCAACGAGTATGTCCCTCCACCTGATGAAGGAACCCGCACTTTCATCTGCACCTTCCTCTTTGTCCCCGTGTAAAGTGGTATAGTATGCGGGAAGGGGAACCAGACTTTCAGCAGGGTCAGATACTGGCTGTGTAGAGTGCAAGGGGAATGTAGTGGTCTGTGTCAATGTACCAGCAGACTCATCTAGCAGTGGCTGGGCAATGGGCAGGATGAGGAGGAAACACAGATATAGGCCCAAAGAATAAAGTAGGCTAAATGCAGTTCAAAATTGGTAACAGGACTAAACAGGCAGCATTGCTTTGTTCAGTGAAGGACAACTGTAATGAGTGGCAGACAGCCAGACACAGTTAGTAGGCCCAAACAATAAAGTGGGCCAAATAAAGTTCAAAATTGGTAACAGGAGTAATCAGGCGGCACTGCTTTGTTCAGTGGAGGAGAGCAACAAGCAGCGGCAGACACCGTTAGTAGGCCCAACCAAACAAGTAGGTCAAATGCAGTTTAATATGTTATACAGGCCGAAAGCCTGAAGATTGAAGCTCAGCTTTGATCAGTGGAGGAGAACACCAAGGAGCGGCAGACACCGTTAGTAAGGCCCAACCAAACTAGTAGGCCAAATGCAGTTTCATATTCTAAATACAGGCTGAAAGCCTAAAGATTGAAGCTCAGCTTTGATTAGTGGAGGAGAACACCAAGAAGCGGCAGACACCTTAAGTAGGCCCAACCAAACTAGCAGGCCAAATGCAGTTTCATATTCTAAATACAGGCCGAAAGCCTGAAGATTGAAGCTCAGCTTTGATCAGTGGAGGAGAGCACCAAGGAGCAGCATACAACATTAGTAGAGCCCAACCGAACTAGTAGGCCAAATGCAGTTTCATATTCTAAATACAGGCCGAAAGCATGAAGATTGAAGCTCAGCTTTGATCAGTGGAGGAGAACACCAAGGAGCGGCAGACACCGTAAGTAGGCCCAACCAAACTAGTAGGCCAAATGCAGTTTCATATTCTAAATACAGGCCGAAAGCCTGAATATTGAAGCTCAGCTTTGATCAGTGGAGAACACCAAGGAGCGGCAGACACCGTAAGTAGGCCCAACCAAACTAGTAGGCCAAATGCAGTTTCATATTCTAAATGCAGGCCGAAAGCCTCAAGATTGAAGCTCACCTTTGTTCAGTGGAGGACAGCTGTAATGACTCGAGTAGCGCAGATAGACACAGGTAGTAAGCCTAAAATAAAAAAGTAGGCTAAATTCAGTTCAAAATTGGTAACTGGAGTAAAGTGGTGTCATTGCTTTGTTCAGCGGAGGACAGCTGTAATGAGGGGCAGACACAGTTTGTAGGCCCAAAAAAGGAAGTAGGCTAAATCCAGTTCAAAACTGGTAACAGGAGTGAACGGGCGGCATTGCTTTGATCAGTGGAGGACAGCTGTAATGAGTGGCACAGACAGACACATGTAGTAGGCCTACAATAAAAAGTTGGCTAAATGCAGTTCAAAACTGGTAACAGGAGTGAACTGGCAGCATTGCTTTGTTTGGTGGAGGACAACTGGAAGAAGTGGCTGACACAGTTAGTTAACCAACATAGTAAATGGGCTAAATGTCTGCCAAAAAAAGTTCCTAAATAAACAGGTGGCAAAGCTAGGTACAGGGGTGGGTTCCTGTGCTGAGTAGCAGGCAGTGGTATTTCGCGCACAGTATTCACAGGTCTAAATGGAGGGCAAAGCCCCTGTATATTTTTACTATCATCTATCATTTAAACAAATTTGTATTGGCAGTGCCATTGAAGTATTTAACAGCACAGACTAAACAGTGATGGAGCAGTGAGAGGTAAGTTTTGCAAGTGGTAGAGCACTGTTTGAGCTGGGGGGAACATTCTCTCGTGAGCGGCGGTACTGGCCAAGGGCCACTCATATTACAATGGTGTGTCTGACGTTGGGTGTGCACCACCACCGCCAGAGACACTTCATTGTACTATGAGGGACCCTGTGCCAGTGCCATCGCCCTAGAGTGGGCACACCCACCTGTCCAGGCAAACGGCAGATCATCAACATTTTGGGTAGCCAGATGAGTCCTTTTTCGGTCAGTATTGAACCAGCAGCACTGAATACTCTTTCTGATAGCACACTAGCAGCTGGGCAAGCAAGCTCCTGTAATGCATATTCTGCCAATTCAGGCCAGGTGTCTATTTTAGATGCCCAGTAATCAAAGGGGAATGACAGGTAAGGAAGAACATCGATAAGGGAGGAAAAATAGTTCGTAACCATACTGGACAAATGTTGTCTCCTGTCACTTTGAATTGATGCAGCAGTACCTGTCGTGTCTGCGGTCATTGCAAAATCACTTCACAACCTGGTCATAAAACCCCTCTGTCCAATGCCACTTCTGATTTGTGCACCTCTAACACCTCTGCCATGTTGCCCCCTGCAGGTCGTGTGAGAACCATCACCGCCGCTGTGTGCTGGGAATGCCTGAACCAAACGGTCTACAAGAGTTGCTTGTTTGGTAGCCAATATTTGCTCAAGGTTCTCATGTGGCATGATATTTTGCAATTTCCCTTTATAGCGTGGATTCAGGAGGCAGGCTTTCTGTCATCAAGACATCCCTCCTCCTCGGCTGCAGATGCCTGCTCCTTAATGTGCGTCAAACTTTGCATCAGCAGACACATTAGTGGGATGCTCATGCTTATGATGGCATTGTCTGCACTTACCAGCCGTGTGCATTCCTCAAAACACTGAAGGACTTGACAGAGGTCTTGTAGCTTCGACCACAGCACACCTGACAACTCCATGTCTGCCATCCAACTGCCTGCCCATGAATGTGTACCCTCCCACAAATACATTGCAGCACGCCTCTGTTCGCAGAGCCTCTGAAGCATGTGCATTGTGGAGTTCCACCTTGTTGCAATGTTGATTATTAGGTGGTGCTGGTGAAGCTTCAAAGATCGCTGATGGTTCTGCATACGGCTGGAGTGTAGGGGTGACCGGTGGATGTGTGAGCAAAGTCTTCGCACCTTTAGGAGCAGGGCTGGTAACCCCGTATAACTTTTAAGGAAGCGCTGCACCACCAGGTTCAAGGTGTGAGCCAGGCAAGGTATGTGTTTCAGTTCTGAAAGGGCTATGGCAGCCATAAAATTCCTTCCGTTATCACTGACTACCTTGCGTGCCTCAAGGTGTACACTGCCCAGCCATCACTGAGTTTCTTGCTGCAAGAACTCGGCCAGAACTTCCGCAGTGTGTCTGTTTTCGCCCAAACACTTCATTTCCAACACAGCCTGCTGACGCTTACCACTAGCTGTTCCATAATGGGACACCTCATGTGCAACACTGACAGCTGCAGATGGAGTGGTAGGGTGGCTGCACTCTTTGGACGAGCTTTCGCTTCTGGAGGTGGAGGAGGAGGAGGAGGAGGGTTGTCGAATGCCTACTGCCAACTGTTTCCTAGACCTTGGGCTAGGCAGAACTGTCCCACTATGGCTGTCCCCTGTGGACCCTGCATCCACCACATTAACCCAGTGCGCCATCATGGACACGTAACGTCCCTGGCCATGCCTACTGGTCCATGCATCTGTTGTGAGGTGCACCTTTCTACTGACTGATTGCCTGAGTGCATGGACAATGCGGTCTTTGACATGCTGGTGGAGGGCTGGGATGGCTTTTCTCGCAAAGAAGTGTCGACTGGGTAGGTCATAGCGTGGTACTGCGTAGGCCATCAGGGCTTTGAAAGCTTTGCTTTCAACCAACCAGTAGGGCATCATCTCTACTGTGATTAGTCTAGCAATGTTGGCATTCAAACCCTGTACGCAGATGAGAGGGTGAATACTTTCTTTTCCTAACGAGAGTCTCTTGTTGGGTGAGCTGGACTGGAGAGGTGCATATGGTGGAACAAGCGGTGGTGGTCATGGTGGACATGGCAGATTGAGAGAGGGTTGGTGATGGTATTCTCGATGTTGACCTACATGCAGTGTTTCCTACCAAAAACCTTGTGATTCCCTGACTGCTTTGGCCTTGCGACGATACCTCCACATTTGCTGCTGGTGGTGTCCTAACCGGTGGGCTTACAGTGGGGGAAGCAATGTAGCCTTGCTGACTTCATTCATTCTGAGCAGGTGCACCAACGGTACAGGACGTTTGGTAGTTAGTCCAGGCTTGCAAATGCATGCTGGTTAAATGTCTACGCATGCAAGTTGTATTTAAATTTTTGACATTCTGACCTCTGCTAAAGGTCTTTGAGCATTTCTTACAGATTACTTTGCAATGATCATTCGGATCTTGGTTAAAAAATTGCCAGACTGCACTCTTCCTACTATCGAATACCTTTTCAGGCATTGCACACAATGCTACTTTAACCGCATGGCCACGCTGTCCTACAACTGTTTTTGGTTTTGACACACGTTTTTGGCCAGATACAGGCCTGCCAGATGAAAGCTGTTGCGATGTTAATGCCTGCTGCGGCTCCTCCTTCTCCGCTTCAGAGCTAATGCCAGCGGCACCCTGTTCCCCCAATGGCTGCCAATCGGGGTCAACAACTGGGTCATCTATCACCTCCTCTTCTATGTCCTGTGCACCTTCCTGTGTGTCACCGTGTAAGGTGCTATAGCGTTCGGGACGGGGCACCATAGTCTCATCAGGGTCAGATTCTGGCTCAGTACACTGCAAGGGCAATGTTGTGATCTGAGTCAATGGAACAGCATAATAATCTAGCTGTGGCTGTGCATCTGTGCATTCCATGTCCGATTCATCTTGTAATAGGCATGGCCTGTTAACAATTTCCCTTTCTAACCCAGGCACGGTATGTGTAAAGAGCTCCATGGAGTAACCTGTTGTGTCGCCTGACGCATCCTTCACTGTTGTTCTGGGTGAAGGACACAAGGAAGTGACTTGTTCCTGACTGGGAGCATCCACTGACGACGCGCTGCTTTTAAATTTTGCACTTTCCGAAGAGGAGGCAAAAGAGCTAGAGGCAGAGTCAGCAAGGAAAGCCAAAACTTTTTCCTGCTGCTCCGGCTTTAAAAGCGGTTTTTCAACTCCCAGAAAAAGGAGCGTTCGAGGCTTTGTGTAGCCAGACGATGATGCTGGCTCAACAACTCGAGACTTAGGTGCTATATTATTATTATTATTATTATTATTATTGTTTATTTATATAGCACCATTAATTCCATGGTGCTGTACATGAGAAGGGGTTACATCAAAATACAAATATCACTTACAGTAAACAAAACTAACAATGACAGACTGGTACAGCGGGAAGAGGACCCTGCCCTTGCGGGCTTACAATCTACAGGATTGTGGGGAAGGAGACAGTAGGTCAAGGGTTGCAGTAGCTCCAGTGGTGTTGAGGTGGCCGTGTAGTCTTTACAGGCTGTAAGCTTCTTTGAAGAGATGGGTTTTCAGGTTTCTTTTGAAGGATCCAAAAGTAGTGGATAACCGGATGTGTTGGGGCACTGAATTCCAGAGGATGGGTGATATTCGGGAGAAGTCTTGGATGCGATTGGGTGAGGAGCGAATAAGCGTGGAGGAAAGGAGGAGGTCTTGGGAGGACCGGAGATTACGTGAGGGAAGATATTGAGAGATTAGTGTGGAAATATACGGAGGAGAAAGATTATGGATGGCTTTGTAGGTCAGTGTTAGTAATTTAAACTGGATACGCTGAGAAATTGGGAGCCAGTGAAGGGATTTGCAAAGAGGGGAAGCAGGAGTGTAGCGAGGAGAGAGATTAATTAGACGGGCAGCAGAGTTAAGGATGGACTGGAGGGGTGCGAGAGTGTTAGAAGGTAGGCCACAGAGGAGTATGTTGCAGTAGTCGAGGCGGGAGATGATTAGGGCATGCACGAGCATTTTGGTAGAGTGTGGGTTGAGGAAAGGACGGATTCTGGAAATATTTTTGAGCTGGAGGCGACAGGAGGTGGCGAGAGCTTGGATGTGCGGTTTGAAGGACAGGGCAGAGTCAAGGGTTACTCCGAGGCAGCGGATTTTGGGGACAGGGGAAAGTGTGATTTCATTTATTTTGATAGATAGATCAGGTAGGCAAGATATGCGAGAGTGAGGAAAGATAATTAGTTCAGATTTGTCCACATTGAGCTTGAGGAAGCGAGAGGAGAAGAAGGAGGATATGGCTGATAGACACTTTGGGATTCTGGAGAGCAGGGAGGTGACATCTGGACCAGAGAGGTAGATCTGAGTGTCATCGGCATATAAATGGTACTGGAAGCCATAGGACTTTATGAGTTGTCCCAGGCCGAGTGTATAGATTGAGAAGAGTAAGGGTCCTAGGACAGAGCCTTGAGGGACACCAACAGAGAGGGGGCGAGATGAAGAGGTAGTATGGGAGTAGGAAACGCTAAATGTGCGGTTGGCAAGGTATGAGGAGATCCAAGATAGGGCGAGGTCTTTGACCCCAAAGGAAGAGAGGATCTGTAGTAGGAGGCAGTGGTCAACTGTGTCAAAGGCAGAGGACAGGTCTAGGAGGAGGAGAATAGAGAACTGTCTGTTAGCTTTGGCTGTAAGTAAGTCGTTAGTAATTTTGGTCAGGGCAGTCTCAGTGGAATGGTGGGGACGGAAGCCAGATTGTAGGTTGTCGAAGAGAGAGTTAGATGCAAAGTGAGAGGAAAGTTCAGCATGGACGTGCTGCTCAAGGAGTTTGGATGCAAATGGGAGCAAAGATATGGGGCGATAGCTGGACATGGCGCTTGGGTCAAGGGATGGCTTTTTGAGGATAGGTGTGATTGTGGCATGTTTGAAGGCAGAGGGGAAGGTACCAGAAGTTAGTGAAAGGTTGAAGAGATGGGTTAGGGATGGGATTAGTGTGGTGGTGAGGTTGGGGAGGAGGTGGGATGGGATGGGGTCAAGTGCACAAGTGGTGAGGTGTGATTTGGAGAGAAGATGAGCAAGCTCCCCTTCAGAGATTTTGGAGAGTGAAGTTATGGGGTTTGGGCATTGATCTCTCATACAAAGGGGTAGTGGTGGTTGGACAACAAAGACTTGCCTTGTTTGGTCTATCTTATTTTTGAAGTGCGTGGCAAAGTCCTCGGCAACGATTAGGGAAGTTGGAGGGGGCAGTGGTGGGCGGAGGAGGGAGTTAAAAGTGTTGAACAACTGTTTGGGGTTGTGGGATAAGGAAGATACGAGGGTTGTGAAATAGGCCTGTTTAGCAGAGGTGAGAGCTGATTTGAATGCCAGTGTTGCTTGTTTGAGTGCAGTGAAATCATCTTGTGAATGCGTTTTCTTCCAACGCCGTTCTGCAATTCTGGACACTTGCCGAAGCTTTTTAGTGATGTTATTGTGCCAGGGTTGTCTATTGGTTCGTCGCGCTCTGCTATGCATGACAGGGGCAACCGTGTCAATAGCTGATGCAAGAGTGGCATTGTAGAAAGCAGTGGCAGTGTCTGTGTCTTGTAGTGAGGATATAGAGGACAGTGGTAGGATAGAGTCAGAGAGTGTGTGGGTGTCTAGGTGTGCGAGGTTCCTGCGTGGGTGCGCATGGTGCTGGACATGGGTGACAGGTGAGGAGGGCAGGGATGAGAAAGTGAGTAGATGGTGGTCGGATAGAGGAAGAGGGGAGGTTGTGACGTTAGATAGGGGGCATAAACGGGTGAAGACCAGGTCTAATGTGTGTCCATCTGTGTGGGTGGCTGAGGAGGACCACTGAGTAAGTCCAAAGGATGAAGTAAGGGACAGGAGTTTGGAGGCTGCTGACTGGTGGGTGTCAATGGGGATATTGAAGTCACCCATGATGATGGTGGGAATGTCAGCAGAGAGAAAGTGAAGGAGCCAGGTGGAGAATTGGTCAATAAAGGCAGTGGCCGGGCCCGGAGGTCGGTATATGATGGCCATTTGGAGGTTGTAGGGGGAGTAGATGCGGACAGAGTGGACTTCAAAAGAGGGGAGGATAAGGGAGGGTAGAGGTGGGATTGCGTTAAAGGTACAGTTGGAAGAAAGGAGAAGGCCCACTCCTCCACCATGTTTGTTGCCAGGGCGAGGAGTGTGGGTGAAGTGGAGGCCACCGTAACATAGTGCAGCAGGGGAGGCTGTGTCAGAGGGTGTCAGCCATGTTTCAGTGATGCCCAGAAAGAAAAGATTACGAGAGGTAAAGAGGTCGTGAATCACATGGAGTTTATTGCAGATGGAGCGGGCATTCCATAGTGATCCAGAGAGAGGTTGCAGGGGGGTGGGTGTCATGGGCACGGATTTGAGGTTGGCAAGATTACGGGTATTTATAGTGGGTTGGGAGCGATAGGAGGGGGTAGTAATGGTTGGTATGAGCTGTGGGGGTCCAGGATTGGGAGATATGTCACCAGCAGTGAGGAGAAGCAGAGAGAGACAGAGCAGGTGAGAGAAGGAGAGTGGGCGACTTGTTTTGTGTTTTATTAGGAGAGATCTGAGGTTGAGGAGAAGGTCAGTGGAGGAGGTCAGGTGGGGAGGCAGGAGGGAAGGAGAGATTATTACTTGGTTAGGGGGTGCTGGTGTTTGAGGATAGCGAAGGAGAGTGAGGAGTAAGGGAGCCAAAACTGTTATAGCGTATGTCAGCATAGTGTGGCAGAAAGTTAATGAAATTGAGTACAGTTATTAACAGGGGTTAGTCTTACCTTCTGTTCACTTCTGGCTCATTTCTGGCATATTTCTGCTATAATATTTGTTATTATCCTTTTAGCGACATCCTTATAGAGACAGACCAAGGTCCAGACAGACCTGTGACTCTGAATTTATTACAGGCTAAAGGTACCGTCACATTAAGCGACGCTGCAGCGATAGCGACAGCGATGCCGATCGCTGCAGCGTCGCTGTTTGGTCGCTGGAGAGCTGTCACACAGACCGCTCTCCAGCGACCAACGATGCCGAGGTCCCCGGGTAACCAGGGTAAGCATCGGGTTGCTAAGCGCAGGGCCGCGCTTAGTAACCCGATGTTTACCCTGGTTACCAGCGTAAAAGTTAAAAAAACAAACAGTACATACTCACCAGCGCGTCCCCCAGCCTCTGCTTCCTGACACTGACTGAGCTCCGGCCCTAACAGCACAGCGGTGACGTCACCGCTGTGCTTTCACTTTCAGTTTAGGGCCGGCGCTCAGTCAGTGTCAGGAAGCAGAGGCTGGGGGACGCGCTGGTGAGTATGTGCTGTTTGTTTTTTTAACTTTTACGCTGGTAACCAGGGTAAACATCGGGTTACTAAGCGCGGCCCTGCGCTTAGTAACCCGATGTTTACCCTGGTTACCAGTGTAAAATATCGCTGGTATGGTTGCTTTTGCTGTCAAACACGGCGATACACGGCGACCTAGCGACCAAATAATGTGCAGACCTTCTAGCAGCGACCAGCAATTTCACAGCGGGATTCTGATCGCTGCTGCGTGTCAAATACAGCGATATCGCTCCCTAGGACGCTGCAACGTCACAGATCGCTGGCGACGTTGCTTAGTGTGACGGTACCTTAAGGGCTCATGAAATAGGCCAGGTGTGATCAGGAGGGAGGGGCAACAGGGAGACTGGTCACAGACACAGGAGGGGATTAATTAGAAGTCAGAAGGGAAAATGCAAGGGGAAATAGACCAAAATGGAAAGATAAAGCCAAACTGTGTATTGGCATCAAGGAATTACAATGAGAAAACATGCATGGGAAGGGGGAAAAAACAAACAAAAAAAAAAAAAAAAACAG
Source organism: Ranitomeya variabilis (assembly GCF_051348905.1). NCBI lineage: Eukaryota > Metazoa > Chordata > Amphibia > Anura > Dendrobatidae > Ranitomeya > Ranitomeya variabilis. The sequence continues at coordinate 105,627,221 of NC_135237.1, read as the reverse complement.
TCATAGCAGCCAGCGGACATACCAGGAAGAAATATCAGGGTGAGGAAGATCAGGAAAGTGGGGTGATGGTGATGGGATATATATTGCTTTTCCCATGACCACCTGATGCTCCACGACCACCACCACTACCATCATTACCAGCTGGCAATGACCGCCCACAGCCACGACCTCTTCCACCAGACTTCCTCATTTTTGGAAAAATGTAACCAAACTAACAACCGTTATATGGTACTGTAAAACCAGGTAGAAGGTGTACGTAAACTTGTTGTGAATATAAATTTCCCTTTATAGGTGTGGGAGACTGCAGGGAAAATCAGGCCCACTGTATTATACTACACAGTTTGAGTGTCAGAAAGTGGCTGGCAGATATGCCACAAACAGGACTGACACAGATGCACTCAGTGGCAATATAAATCTCCCTTTTTATGTGTGGGAGAATGCAGAAAGAAATCAGGCCCAATGTATTACACTACACAGTTTGAGTGGCAGAAAGTGGTTGGCAGATTTGCCACAAACAGGACTGACGCAGATGCACTCAGTGGCAATATAAATCTCCCTTTTTATGTGTGGGAGAATGCAGAAAAAATCCAGCCCACTGTATTACACTACACAGTTTGAGTGGCAGAAAGTGGTTGGCAGATTTGCCACAAACAGGACTGACACAGATGCACTCAGTGGCAATATAAATCTCCCTTTTTATGTGTGGGAGACAGCAGAAAAAATCAGGTCCACTGTATTACACTACACAATTTGAGTGTCAGAAAGTGGCTGGCAGATATGCTACAAACAGGACTGACGCAGATGCACTCAGTGGCAATAGAAATCTCCCTTTTTATGTGTGGGAGACAGCAGAAAAAATCAGGCCTACTGTATTAAACTACACAGTTTCAGTGTCAGAAAGTGGCTGGCAGATATGCCACAAACTGGACTGAAGCAGATGCACTCAGTGGCAATATAAATCTCCCTCTTTATGTGTGGGAGAATGCAGAAAGAAATCAGGCCCAATGTATTACACTACGCAGTCTGAGTGGCAGAAAGTGGCTGGCAGATATGCCACAAACAGGACTGACGCAGATGCACTTAGTGGCAATATAAATCTCCCTTTTTATGTGTGGGAGACAGCAGAAAAATCAGGCCCACTGTATTACACTACACAGTTTGAGTGGCAGAAAGTGGCTGGCAGATATGCCACAAACAGGACTGACGCAGATGCACTCAGTGGCAATAGAAATTTCCCTTTTTATGTGTGGGAGACAGCAGAAAAATCAGGCCCACTGTATTACACTACACAGTTTGAGTGGCAGAAAGTGGCTGGCAGATATGCCACAAACAGGACTGAAACAGATGCACTCAGTGGCAATATAAATCTCCCTTTTTATGTGTGAGAGAATGCAGAAAGAAATCAGGCCCAATGTATTACACTACACAGTTTGAGTGGCAGAAAGTGGCTGGCAGATATGCCACAAACAGGACTGACGCAGATGCACTCAGTGGCAATAGAAAACTCCCTTTTTATGTGTGGGAGAATGCAGAAAAAATCAGGCCCACTGTATAACACTACACAGTTTGAGTGTCAGAAAGTGGCTGGCAGATATGCCACAAAAAGGACTGACGCAGATGCCCTTAGTGGCAATAGAAATTTCCCTTTACAGGTGTGAGAGACTGCTGGGAAAATCAGGCCCATTGTATTACACTACACAGTTTGAGTGTCAGAAAGTGGCTGGCAGATATGCCACAAACAGGACTGACGCAGATGCACTCAGTGGCAATATAAATCTCCCTTTTTATGTGTGGGAGAATGCAGGAAAAAATCAGGCCCAATGTATTACACTACACAGTTTGAGTGGCAGAAAGTGGCTGGCAGATATGCCACAAACAGGACTGACACAGATGCACTCAGTGGCAATATAAATCTCCCTTTTTATGTGTGGGAGAATGCAGAAAGAAATCAGGCCCAATGTATTACACTACACAGTTTGAGTGGCAGAAAGTGGTTGGCAGATTTGCCACAAACAGGACTGACGCAGATGCACTCAGTGGCAATATAAATCTCCCTTTTTATGTGTGGGAGAATGCAGAAAAAATCCAGCCCACTGTATTACACTACACAGTTTGAGTGGCAGAAAGTGGTTGGCAGATTTGCCACAAACAGGACTGACACAGATGCACTCAGTGGCAATATAAATCTCCCTTTTTATGTGTGGGAGAATGCAGAAAAAATCAGGTCCACTGTATTACACTACACAATTTGAGTGTCAGAAAGTGGCTGGCAGATATGCCACAAACAGGACTGACGCAGATGCACTCAGTGGCAATAGAAATCTCCCTTTTTATGTGTGGGAGACAGCAGAAAAAATCAGGCCTACTGTATTAAACTACACAGTTTCAGTGTCAGAAAGTGGCTGGCAGATATGCCACAAACTGGACTGAAGCAGATGCACTCAGTGGCAATATAAATCTCCCTCTTTATGTGTGGGAGAATGCAGAAAGAAATCAGGCCCAATGTATTACACTACGCAGTCTGAGTGGCAGAAAGTGGCTGGCAGATATGCCACAAACAGGACTGACGCAGATGCACTTAGTGGCAATATAAATCTCCCTTTTTATGTGTGGGAGACAGCAGAAAAATCAGGCCCACTGTATTACACTACACAGTTTGAGTGGCAGAAAGTGGCTGGCAGATATGCCACAAACAGGACTGACGCAGATGCACTCAGTGGCAATAGAAATTTCCCTTTTTATGTGTGGGAGACAGCAGAAAAATCAGGCCCACTGTATTACACTACACAGTTTGAGTGGCAGAAAGTGGCTGGCAGATATGCCACAAACAGGACTGAAACAGATGCACTCAGTGGCAATATAAATCTCCCTTTTTATGTGTGGAAGAATGCAGAAAGAAATCAGGCCCAATGTATTACACTACACAGTTTGAGTGGCAGAAAGTGGCTGGCAGATATGCCACAAACAGGACTGACGCAGATGCACTTAGTGGCAATATAAATATCCCTTTTTATGTGTGGGAGACAGCAGAAAAATCAGGCCCACTGTATTACACTACACAGTTTGAGTGGCAGAAAGTGGCTGCCAGATATGTCACAAACAGGACTGATGCAGATGCACTCAGTGGCAATAGAAATTTCCCTTTTTATGTGTGGGAGACAGCAGAAAAATCAGGCCCACTGTATTACACTACACAGTTTGAGTGGCAGAAAGTGGCTGGCAGATATGCCACAAACAGGACTGAAACAGATGCACTCAGTGGCAATATAAATCTCCCTTTTTATGTGTGAGAGAATGCAGAAAGAAATCAGGCCCAATGCATTACACTACACAGTTTGAGTGGCAGAAAGTGGCTGGCAGATATGCCACAAACAGGACTGACGCAGATGCACTCAGTGGAAATAGAAATCTCCCTTTTTATGTGTGGGAGAATGCAGAAAAAATCAGGCCCACTGTATTACACTACACAGTTTGAGTTTCAGAAAGTGGCTGGCAGATATGCCACAAACAGGACTGACGCAGATGCACTCAGTGGCAATAGAAATCTCCCTTTTTATGTGTGGGAGAATGCAGAAAGAAATCAGGCCCAATGTATTACACTACACAGTTTGAGTGGCAGAAAGTGGCTGGCAGATATGCCACAAACAGGACTGACGCAGATGCACTCAGTGGCAATATAAATCTCCCTTTTTATGTGTGGGAGAATGCAGAAAGAAATCAGGCCCAATGCATTACACTACACAGTTTGAGTGGCAGAAAGTAACTGGCAGATATGCCACAAACAGGACTGACGCAGATGCACTCAGTGGCAATAGAAATCTCCCTTTTAATGTGTGGGAGAATGCAGAAAAAATCAGGCCCACTGTATTACACTACACAGTTTGAGTGGCAGAAAGTGGCTGGCAGATATGCCACAAACAGGACTGACGCAGATGCACTCAGTGGCAATAGAAATCTCCCTTTTTATGTGTGGGAGAATGCAGAAAAAATCAGGCCCACTGTATTACACTACACAGTATAAGTGGCAGAAAGTGGCTGACAGATATGCTACAAACAGAACTGACGCAGATGCCCTTAGTGGCAATAGAAATTTCCCTTTATAGGTGTGGGAGACTGCCGGGAAAATCAGGCACACTGTATTACACTACACAGTTTCAGTGGCAGACAGTGGCTAGCAGATATATAAAACAAAAAAGGGACTGTGCTACAATAACAATCTCCCTACAATGATCTCAGGACAAGTATGGCAGCCAGCAGTACTGGCAGGACTGCTGCACACAAAAGTGTGGACAAAGGAAGAAACAATAGAACTGTGCAGAAAGGAGCAACAGGATTTTTGCTTTGAAAAAAGCAGTTGGTTTGCACAGCGGCGTGCAAACAGCAATGCAGCTATCAGGGATCCTTATAAGCTACAGAGCTGATGCACAGATATGTAGCCTCCACTGTCCCTGCAAAAAAAAGGTGGTGTTGAACAGTGGAAATTGCTACAGCACAAGCGGTTTGGGGGTTAATCCTCCCTCCCTAACGCTATCCCTTTTTCTGAAGAAGCGGCAGCAACCCCTCCCCATGCTACGATCGGCAGAAGTAAGATGGCGGTCGGCGTGCACGCCCCTTTATAGCCCCTGTGACGCCGCTGAAAGCAAGCCAATCACTGTAATGACCTTCTCTAAGATGGTGGGGACTGAGACCTATGTCATCACGCTGCCCACAATCTGCGTGCACCTTCATTGGCTGAGAAATGGCGCTTAAAGCGTCATATGAAACGCGACTTTGGCGCGCAGATCGACGACCTCATGGCCGATCCCACAGTGGGATCGGGTTGGGTTTCACGAAACCCGACTTTGCTAAAAGTCGGCGACTTTTGAAATTGTTCGATCCATTTCGCTCAACCCTAGTGAAGAGGCACACATTCCAAGCTGCTCAAGGTCTAGTGTGAAGTTTCCACAATCAGTAATGGTTTGGGGAGCCATGTCATCTGTGGGTGTAGGTCCACTGTGTTTTATCAAGACCAAAGTCAGAGCAGCCATCTACCAGGAAATATTTGCACTGGCAGTGTGCATGGGAAAAGTTGTGACTATTGGACATGCAGTAGTTCAAAAGTAATCTATTTTTGGGGTGTAGCAACAGGTTTGTTGTTTGGAAAATAAAAAAGCAATATCTCCTAAAAAGACCTCCAAAAATGATCCTTTTTCAGTGAGCAGTATTAGGATTTCTGTTCGGAAAGTTAAGAAGCAATAGCTTTTAAAAATATGTCCAAAAATGTTCCTTTTTTGGGAGTAGCAATAGGTTTGCTGTTTTAGAAATTAAAATACATTGATTTTTTTAAACAATTCTATTTTGGCACTAGTTTCGAGCTTACTTATTCCTGTGTAGGTTGGAGTTGCCAGCAGAAGCAAAGTGTAGCTATAGAACACAATAGACATGCAGGAGATGTGTGGCAAATTGATGTCCATCATTGGTAGCAGCAGCATAGAATGTGATGGGATATTCAAGGAAAAGTCAGACCATGTAGAGTCAGCACTAGCAACTCCAGCAGCAGCAGAACTACAATATAGCTTTTTAATACAATGCATAGGCAGAAGATTTGCAGCTGTCTATTGACAGTGGCAGTGGAAGTGGCAGGGGCAGCAACCACACAAAAAAATACAGGCCCCCACTGATAAAGGCTGGGTGGGTGGTTGTTCTCATCAGTAGCTTGCACCTGTGCTGCTCCAGCCTTTATCAGTGGGGGCCTGCTGCATCCTGCTAGTGCATTTGTCATTTGACAAGGTTTTTGGTGAAGCAATTTTTTATGATATGTTTTTTTGAGTTTCTCTATGTTAGCTGTTTTGAAATTAGTGTTAGGACTCTCAAGTTATGGGGACCCTTGGCGTTGGGTTGCGAGCTTATCCATTTTGGCCAAAATAGTAACCAATACCTCATTTAATGTATTTATTATATGCATAAATTTTTTATCTTTTTATTGCACTTTTTATCATTTTTTTGCAGGATGCAGTTAGAGGCCCCTTTATGTTGGCTTGTTGTTTCTGTGTGGTGCATATATATAGTGCTGGACAACTTGCCTGCTAATACTATGGGCGTAATCAATAGGCTGTTATCCAGACACTTTGGATCACACTTACCTCTGTGAATAGCGTCCTCTGCAAGCCCTATTTGTGTGCATTTTTGCTACTAGGCAGCCAATCCCTCCATTATTTAGGTGAATGGGTGGTTGTTCTCATCAGTAGCTTGCACCTGTGCTGCTTCAACCTTTATCAGTGGGGGCCTGCTGCATCCAGCTAGTGCATTTGTCATTTGACAAGGTTTTGATGAGGCTATTTTTTATGATGTTTTTATGTGAAAATTTTGCCATGCAGACAGCTTCTCTCAATAATATACCAGTTTTGACTCCTTTCAGAAGTTAGCAAAGTACCTCATTTTGCTTTCATGCTGAGGGTCTAGAAGCATGACTATCACATAGTCATAGCTTTAATTGATGATAATAATATGTCTGTTGTTACACAAGTAATCAAACATGCAGCTTGCTAAGCCTATTAGCCAGACCGAGGTCACTGTTGGTTCACTTTCTCCACCTCACTGCCATTGTTGGCAAACATAACCAGTATTGTGATCGTCATCATCAGCGATTTCACAACATGGATACATATTGAAAAAGCCAGAGTGTCGTGTGCAGGTGTCAAATATGCTGACTTAAAAGAGGTTTGTAAAAAACATAAGTCACAGTTATGTCACACATATTTCTGGATTGTTGTTTTCAACATTTTTTTAACATAATTATACCCCCCTTTAAAAAAGAACTGAATAAGATACATCAGGTACGTATCCAAAAGCCAAATGCATCAGCAGACTTCATTATTTATTTTGCATCTATGGATGTCAAATTTGAAGAAGAAATATAAAAATGCAATCACAGCCACACTTTCTTTAACAGATACTACATTTAAATTTATTCTTCAAACAATATTTGTTGGCCTGCTGCTTCTTGCTTTCTTTTTTGCAAGAAAAATGAATACAAAAATGTATTATTCTAAAACAGCAGCACAGATGCTAACTATACTAAATCATTGTATAATCAATCATTGGCACTGATTCTGGCATCTCTCCTATCTCTCTTCCCTTATCTATGGAATCTCTATATTTTTCACAAACTACTAAACTCATCTTCTTCACAACTGCAGTTGTACAACACCCAGTGTATTATTTGTTCAATGTTTCTAACTTTCTTCACCTATCTTTATTACTGAGCTGTGAGTTCTCTTTATCCAGAATCACCATAAAATGTTTGCTACATTCCCCGCCTTTGTTGTTATGCAGGCCATGATAGTCCCTCCTTATAGGATGTGCTATAACATGTAATGAGATAGCTGCAAGACATTAGGCAGATTCCATGTAGCTAAGTTCATGTGAGAGTTCTTTAGATCTTGCAATCTTCTGTTTGCGGACAATGGTGATGGGCATTTTTCAGAATTCACACAAATCAAATTGCAAATAGTTTTAATTTGTCGTGTCTAGAAAATTTCCTAAAATTTCACATGAATTCTATTTCCACCAAATCAATTTGCACACGTCTACATGCAGTACAACCAACCCAAGATATAGTGCGAAGATGTTCAATAAGCAAAGGTAAATCACCTGCATGTCTCTTACACAAAGCAAGCACATAATCCCACATGTTGGAAAACATACCTCAGAAGGAAAAAGTCATTAAAAGGATAAAGGTAGCATTTGAAGAAATTCAATTCATGCATCATTACCAAGGATGTCTGGCACTCACATTGATGGAAAGAGTTAACCCAAGAAGCAAGCAAATTGACATTGTAATTTCCAAGTGGTCTTCAAAAATATGAACTTTTGGACTTACTGTACCGTTCAACTGAGTACATGACTGCAGATAATTTTACAAAGTTACTAATTGCAGATAAATTGCCTAATGGACCAGCTATTGAGATGAGATATTGGAGCATATAACAGCTGCAGGCTTATGATGAGGGCTATTTTGAGCAGACAAGTCCACAATACAAATTGTTGGAGTTTATCAAAAAAGTAGGATGTGACCTCTTTGGTGCGTTTGTATTAGTTCTGCCCTGTAATCCTCCTTGTTGTGATTTATGATGAAGGTAAATACTGTCTGATTGATGAGTTTACTGAAAGCTGAAATCTGTAACACTAATAACAAAGAGCATTTTATTTATTAAAGCCAGTATTCCATCTATAGACGAAGGACAGATAAATGTTCTTTCTACGCTGCTGAGTGAAAAGGTAAGTACAGGCTGCCATAATACAGCCTGTGTCTGCCATTGAGTTTACACTAATTATGTAGCAAATTTAGTAATTTGAATAAATGTATTCCTGGTAGTAATGGGCTGTCTTATGATAAAAAGGTAAAATGAATGAAGCATCTGAAAAAGCTTTAAAAAAATATTAAATATGAGGTAGTTCCAGGAATAATTGAACGACTATTGAGATTATTTTAATTTAACTTTTCAGTTTTCTTCCAAAGAAGATAGGATCTGAAATATAATGTGAAACAGCTTTTGTACTATTGAGACAGATTATGGATAGAAAGATTAAGGGGTCATTAAGCATAATTTGCTACTGAGTTCTTCATGTTGATTGAAAGTGTTATCCTGGCTAGACATCCACGAGAAAGGTGTATCTTTTCTAATATATTGTATTATATTACATTTAGCAATGGAAGAATGTACTGTATGTCTATTCAATGATCTAAAATAAAGTCCAATGAACTATTGAAGTATTAATTCAAATCTTCACACCTTCATGCAGTACTTCTCACTACAGCACCCAGCACATGCATTAAATGAAGAGACCATCAAACTGTCACCAACTTTTACAATACATTCTGCATACACTGTTGAATAGATCTCTTACATATGTTAAGATTAAATGTCAGAATGACTGCATAATCCTTTTTGAAAGTTTTCCTGATGGCTATTAACCTCTTAGGTATGACAGCTGCACATGGACAGGGGCCATGTGCTATCACTACAAGCTCAGTAGCTGAGTCCGTGCCATACGAGGCATATGCTGGCTGCATAAAATATCCAGCACCTTAGAGAAGGTGTATTGGCTCTGATCACATTTTTATAACCCAATAAATGCTGCTATCAAGCGTGACAACTCTATTTTAGAGGTATTCAAGATGACCACTGTTATTTCAGAGCCTAATCAGCTCCAGGCATGACACACACACAGTATGGGGTAAAATGCATGGTGTATTCTAAGCTACACTTTGTCATGCAAAAAAAAAAACATCAACTAAATATTAAAATATTTATTACTTCTGGAAGAAAGGGAGAGAAAAGCAAAAGTGCAAAGATGAAAGTCTTCAAAGGGTTAAAATAGGCATTTTTTTGTACAACAGTAGTTGAAGTAATACAATTCTTAATTTTAATATCAGGATTAGATAGCCATTTTGACTTCCATTTTAAAATTAACTAAACCAATCTCATCATGTCTAAAAAGTCAATGTTAAGGAGTCAGGTGAGGGTCCGCCACATGTGACTATAATGTATTATAACCCATTCCTGGCTCTCAAAAGAATCCCACAAAATGAATAATGAAAGTTTTGAAATTGGCAGAGTTAAAAATTTTGTGGAAAAAAATTTAACAAATTTGATTGCTATGGAACAATTCACTTATGTCTATGGATGAGAGCTGTGCATGCATCCTATCCTTTCATTTCTGACATTGTGCGGTGGAGCCACAATATTCAGATTAATTCTAAAGAGGAGTCTGTTAGCTCCAAAATTTGTATCCAAATAAATCCTTGCTGGTGACCTTGTACTAAGGAATTTTTACTTTCTAAATTCACTTGAGAAAACATTGAGATGTAAATGTCTAGACTGATCCAGAGCACTATCCCACTGACAGTTTTGCTGCAATCACCAGGTTAGTGCTGACAGGGCCGGTTTTAGACAAAGTGGAGCCCTAGGCAAAAGTTTAAGATGAGGCCCCCAATGCTTACATATTGCACCATGACAATCAAACATTTTGGTTGTATTGACATGCGTTGAGTTCAGTCGGTTCAATGAGCGTGATTGACAATATTGAAGCAATTTGGCTCTTGTTTCTCAGCCTCTTTACACCGACTAATGAAGAATGATGGGGACAGAACACTAGTAGATCAATCTGTTCCCATATACTATCCTATATAATAATCGCCGGTTGGGACTTCTGGCCACTGTCCCCGAATCCCATAAGGCACCGAGGCAGTGTCACTTGGCAGCAAGGCCACGAACGGCACCTGCGCAAGTGACATACACGTCTCCACTATTACTGCGCATGCGCAGTAACAGCCACAACTGCGCGCTCTACCCGCACGTGTGCGGTAACGACGTGGCTGCTACTGCACAAGCGTGGGGAATAGCGGTGATGTCTATGTTTTTTTCACCGCACTCCTGATGCGATAGCATACGGCCTATTTCTAGGTATGTTATAAGCAGCAGAGCTGGCAGGTCGGACTCAGTGTCTATTTTGTTGGAGTTGGTATCAAATGGACAGACTCTGATTCCTTAAATACATTAAATAATACATTGGGTGCAGGTTGTGCTGTAATTTTTTCATAGTAATTTGGGAAAGTTATGAAATGTCCTATAAATGTCTGTTCTGTTACTGATCTCAGGATCTCGTCAGTTAGTGGAGATGAATCTGTGCAGTACTTTATGTACATGCTCAGTAGTGGCCAGTTCTGTGGAGTCGGAGTCAGGGAAGTTCAGTCGGAGTTGGAGGTTTGGCTTACCGAATCCACAGCTCTGATCAGCAGCATTTATGCAGCTTACACCTGCGATGTGCTGCCAAGAATACTGATTTATATTCTGCCATAAACAATCCAATCACCCAATGAATGAGCAGCATGTTGCTCGTTCGCTGGATGATTGCCAACATATATATATATATATATATATATATATATATATATATATATATATATGTATAAACTCTTGTCTGTTGTCTGTGCAGCCAGTATTTAAAAATGTGCAACGCAACACACACACAGTCTATATATACTAATAACACATATTCAAGATAGAATAATGCAAAAAAAATAATATATATATATATATATATATAAACATACACACACATATATAGCACACACTTAAACACATACAAGTACATGGCACAAGCTTATACACACACACCTATACTCACATGTACATGACAAACACTTAAACACACATACATGGCACACACACACGTACGTACATGGAAAACACTTATACATACACATACATGGCACGCACTTATACATACACATGTACATGGTGCACACAGATGCACACACATACATGTACATGGCACGCACTTATACACAGATACATACATGGCATGCAATTATATACACACATACATATATGGCACAGACATACACACATGTGCACGGCAAACACTTATACACACATGTACATGGCACACACTAATACACCCACACACATACATGGCACACACTTATATATGCACATGTACATGGCACACACACACGTACATGGCACACGCTTATACACACACATGTACATGGCACCCACTTATACACACATACATACATGTACATGGTATGCACTTATACACACACATAAGTACATGGCACACACTTATACACACATGTACATGTACATGGCATGCACGTATACACACATGTACATACATGTGCACAATTATACACACACATACATACATGGCACACACTTATACACGCATGTACATAGCACACACATGTACATGGCAAACACACACGTACGTACACCTATACACAAACATACATGGCACACACTTATGCACACATGTACATGGCACACACTTATACACACACATACATACATGCACTTATACACACATACATACATGGCACACAATTATACACACACATACATACATGGCACACACTTATACACACATGCACATGGCAAACACTTATACACACACATACATGGCACACCCACGTATGTACATGGTATGCACTTATACATACACATGTACATGGCACACACACGAACATGGCACACGCTTATACACACACATATATGTGCATGGCATGTACTTTTACACACACATACATACATGTCATGTAATTACACACACATACATATATGGCACACACTTATACACACATGTACATGGCACACACTTATACATGCACACACTTATACACACATACATGTACATGGCACACACTTACACACACATACATGGTGCACACATGTACATGGAGCCTGCTTATACACACACATACATGTACATGGCATGAACTTATACATACACATACATGCATGGCGCAAAATTATACACATACATATATGGCACATACTTGTACACACATGTACATGGCACACACTTATACACACACATATACTCACATACATGTACATGGAACGCACTTATAAAAACATGTATGGCACGCACTTATACATAGACATGTACATGGTGCACACACGTACATGGCAAATGCTTAAACACACACACACACTTATAGTACATGCAAAAAAAAAGAAGGCACTCACCGATCTAAAAGTTGTCAATCTTTATTCAATCTTCATACAAAAACTTCATGGCCGGGGGAGTGAGGAAAGGAGCTCATGCGAGCAGGAGCAAACGACGGCCGTTTCACGCTGTGCTTGTGCTTCTACGGGTCAGCATGTCCTCAATAATGCTATTATCATAGAAGCTTCTGCTGTAGACTCTGGGGGCCCCCAAGGGAGTGGGGGCCCTAGGCAGCTGCCTAGCCTGCCTTGCCCTAATGCCGGCCCTGAGTGCTGAACTGGCTAGTAAAGCTGTGAGCAGGGGGGGTTCTGCACTATACAGCCACACTCAAAGTTCTCTGGTCATTTAATTTTCACTTAAATATAAGGAATATTTTCCCCAAAACTCTTAGGCAGATATTTAAGTAAATACATGTAAGATCCCTTCAAGAACCTATGTTTACTTTGATATGGATTTCAAAGCTCATTCCATTTATATGAAGGATCTCAAAATACAAAACATTTATATTATTAACAGCTTAAAGGGAACCTGTAACCAGAAGTAACATTGTTAACCATTGTTAATCTGCAGTTTAACAGCATTATGATGCTTGCCTGCATGCAGTCAAATGCAGAGGGAAGAAAATTATCTTTTTCTCCCAGCCAACATTCAATATTCTGTCATAGAGGTGGGTAAGGCACTGGTTTAGTCACAGAGTGGCTGCTGTAACCATGCCCCGGCCCTGCTGACTGACAACCGTTCGCAAAGTAGAGCCAGTGTCAGTCAGTGCCAGGGGCATGGTTACAGCGCCGCTCTGTATACTCTTTTTACCACCCCTATGACTGAACGCCAAATACTGCCAGGGGGAATAAAGATCATTTTCTCCTCGCTGCATTCAACTGCATACAAGCACTGGACAGCATCATAACACTGTTAACCTGCAGATTAACTGCATATCTGAAGGTTAACAGCGTTATTCCTGGTGACAGGTTCCCTTTAAAGCACCATGATATACATGTGTATCAAGGAATACCTTAAAGCAATTTTTTTGGGAACCCCACAATACTATATGCAGTATTTAAAATAAGGGGCAGGTCACTGAAGGACCTGTCATAAGCCCATACGGATGAATATGTAAGTAGAGCACCACATAAAGCACCGTCCACCTACCCAAATGGAAGCATGAGAATTTCATTAACTAAAAACTACAAATATAGATTAAACAACAACAAAAAAATGGATATTATCAACTAATGTATCATTTTTGTCAGTATAACAGCACCAACTTGACAGTGTCTGTAGTTTACTGAGCAAAATTCTGCTGACAGGATCACTTTAAATTAAGGCAGAAACCTGTGCAGCTTTGTCTTCTGTGCATTCACCCAAAACATGTGCCAATGGGATTTGTCATGTGAATGTGACTGTTCGTGATAGCTAAAAGAGGCCCTAAACCATCCCTAGAACTGAGGCCTTAACTATCCCTGTTCCCAAAGGTACCTCTAAAGGTGAGGAGGTTTGGACCACTGACCTTACTATTCTCCTGTTATTCCCTAAGCTGTCCCCCTCCCCCAGGAGGCCTAGGGAAGAAATTATAGTGTATCAACATGTCAGACACACAGGGATAACAGAACGTAACAAACTTTTAAGCACTCACCAAATGTAGAGTGATATATAGGGAAGGATAGGAATGTACCAACCAAATGGGAATAGGACAATGAAGATACATACACCGAAAAACAGCATTCAACAATCTCCAGTAGCAAAAATTATCTCCAATTCAACACAGCATCTGCAAGGAGTTAGGAAGCAAAGCTTTCACTGGGTAAGAAGAGAAGGTCTGGCCAGGTTTTATAGGGAGAGGTAATGACCAGATCAGAAACAGCTGAAATAGCAAAATTGCATGTTTCTGAACGGCATAGAAAGGGTTGCTAACCTCTTCAACACCAAAGGAAATCAAATCTATTTAATATGGGACACAAACACACAGGCTAAATCTAAAATCTGCGATTCACAATATGCAGTGATCTTCTAACCCCAGATCTCTCAGGAAGACGTGATACAGTCGTGACATGATCATCATTGAAGATTTGTGATTAAACAGCAAATGTCCTGCTACGACACCAAGTATCATAAAAACCTTTTATCCTGTCTGTTTAACAATACAGACACAGTAATAAATAGTGGCAACATTCAACAGTGACCTCTGGGTCTAGATTTAGCCTTATGGGGCCACTGGCACCATTTTTCTGCTGATTAAGAAGTTAAAAATACAATACAAATAAAAAAAGTGCTTATAATCACCTACTGGCCACCTGACCAACCCCTCCACTCTTGATTGTCACCCATCCGGCCCTCAGTTCATCTTCTTATCACCGCCTCAAGCGCTGAATCCCTGGGCCAATTCATGCTAGGGAGAAATATTTCTGCATATACATGTTCAAGGTCATGGCACACATCCTGCTGTCAAGACATCATGACCTTATGCACTTGCACAGAAATGTCCCAGGCCTCATCAAAGCTGGAAGTCCTAGCCTAGAGTGAAGTGGGGATTCATCACTCAGTGGCAGTGATAAGATGCACCAAGCATCAGATAGGAGAGGGTGAGGAACAGAGGGTTCAGAGAGGTGAGTGGTAAGGTATGTTTTTTAGTTTTATTTTTTGTTTATCTTTTTGATAGTTTTTTACAGTCCATCAAAATGGCAGCTGCAGGCCTCCATTTTAGCTAATTCTACATAGAAGTGGTGAGCAGAAAGGTGAGTATAATGATTTGTTTTTTTAACATGTTACATTTATTATGCATTGTGGGCTGAAAATGCTGCAAAGCAGAATAAAGGACATTCTATTCGCAGAGAATAACTTCACTGCAAATCAAATTTCCCGGACAATTGATTTTTGGTAGATTTGCATAACTTTGCTGACATGCATAATATACTACTCTACATAAGTAGCATAGTGTATTGTGTAAGTGATTACGTTCAAGTTATATGTTTACCGTCCTTTTGGGGACTAACAAATATTTTAAAGCTAAATAAAAAGTGTTTAAATCTTATTTAAAAAACACCAAATCACCATTTTTAATTTAAAAACATTTTACTATGAAAAAAAACTATATGAATTACACTGTTGACACTGTATTTTAATTTTAAATCATCTCTCAAAAAAGAGATAAAATATGATCTAAAAGTTGTATGCAACTCTGAAATATTGCCAATAAGAACTTCAGCTCATCAAGCAAAAAAATTAAGCCTTCACTCATCTCTATTGATAAAACAGTTAAGCATTTCAGAAAACAAATACCAAAGGTACAAGTAACACATTATTTATGCCATACAATAAATTTCATAAAATATAAAATGCAAAAAAATTCTGACATAAAAGAGTTAAGTTATGTGTACTCCAAAATCACAGTCTTTAATCGTTAAGTACAATTTTAAACTGCAATTACAACTTGAGCTATGCAAAGTATTTTCTCTGTGCATGGCTTTCACAGAACTATGAATACTGTATTTCTTTTTCATGTATATTTTAATTGCCTTGACCGAGATTATGTCATAGCAAATTGTAGACACATTTCTTCTTATAGACTGAGGTTGACTGAAATTTCATTTGTCTATACAATTCTTTGATAGCACAAAGAACGGCTGTTGGCATAACATTATCACTCAACTGAAGACTGAAAGCTGTGCTCGATGGCATAAATCATTCTTTCACACTGAATGGTGTAGGCCATTGCTACTACTATCTGCACTTGCCAGTAGCATATGCATGTCATGTCATTTCAATTCAATTCAAACGTATTGTAAAGAAAGCATAAATAGAAACACTGTCTTGTACTCATTTGTTTTTTAGTCATTTGATTCAAAAACATTGCATCTAAGCAGAAATGCTATATCTGATTTAGGAAATGCTGCACCCTATTAACCCCTTTCTGACATATGACGTACTATCCCATCGAGTTGTGGTATGGACTCGTATGACGACCGATGGGATAGTACGTCATCACTGATCGGCTGCGCTCCCCCCGTGATCGGGGCCGGGTGTCAGCTGACAATCACAGCTGACATCCGGCACTATGTTCCAGGAGCGGTCACGGACCGCTCCTGGCACATTACCCCCAGAACACTGCAATCAAACATGATTGCAGCGTTCCGGCGGCATAGGGAAGCATCGCGCAGGGAGGGGGCTCCCTGTGTGCTTCCCTGAGACCCTCAGAGCAATGTGATCGCATTGCTCCGAGGGTCTCCTACCTCCTCCCTGCAGAACCCAGATCCAAAATGGCCGCGGGGCTCCTTCCGGGTCCTGCAGGGAGGTGGCTTGCAAGCGCCTGCTCAGAGCAGGAGCCAGCAAGCCTCCTGCAGTGCCTGTCAGATCGCTGATCTGATACAGTGCACTGCAAAGTGTCAGATCAGCCATCTGACACTATATAGTCATGTCCCCCCTTGGGACAAAGTAAACAAGTATAAAAATATATATTTACATGTGTAAAAAAAAAAATCCTAAATAAAGAAAAAAATATATATAGTGTTCCAATAAATACATTTCTTTATCTAAATAAAAAAACAATAAAAGTTCACATATTTAGTATCACTACATCCGTAACGACCCACTAGTAAATCCATTCAGTGAACACCGTAAAAAAAGCAAAGCAAAAAACAGTTTTATTATCATACCGCCGAGCAAAATGTGGAATAACACGCGATCAAAAAGAGGTATATAAAAAAATGGTACCGCTGAAAATGTCATCTTGTCTCGCAAAAAACGAGCAGCCATACAGCATCATCAGCAAAAAAATTAAAAAGTTATAGTCCTCAGAACAAAGTGATGCAAAAATAATTATTTTTTATATAAAATAGTTTTTATCGTATAAAAGCACCAAAACATAAAAAAGATATAAATGAGGTATCGCTGTAATCGTACTGCCCGAAAAATAAAACTGCTTTATCAATTTTACAAAACGTGGAACGGTATAAACGCCCCCCAAAAGAAATTCATGATTTGCTGGTTTTTAGTCATTCTATCTCACAAAAATCAGAATAAAAAGCGATCAAAAAATGTCACATGCCCGAAAATGGTACCAATAAAAATGTCAGCTTGTCCCGCAAATAACAAGACCCCACATGACTCTGTGGACCAAAATATGGAAAAATTATAGCTCTCAAAACGTGCAGACGCAAAACAATTTTTTGCAATAAAAAGCGTCTTTTAGTGTGACAGCTGCCAATCATAAAAATGGCTACAGTTGAAGGAAAAACTTGATGTTTTCTTTTACTAAATGAACATTTATACTCACTGTGGACGGGTATCCATTACAATTATCCAGATTGTTTGTATTGTTGTATATATTCTTTAGATACAGTCAAAGAGCTATTTGACGATTCTTCTTTTTCGGGATGTACAATTATACCTGTTGTAGACATTTTTACTACAGTTACTTAGACATTGTTTATGTCATTGTTTATTTTTCCTTCTGTTCATTTTTGTTATATACCCAATAAAAACTAATTTTGAAAGAAAAAAAAAAAAAAATCCGCTAAAAACTATAAATAGTAAATCAAACCCCTTTCATCACCCCCTTAGTTAGGGTAAAATAATAAAATAAAAAATGTACTTATTTCCATTTTCCCATTAGGGCTAGGGTTAGGGTTGGGGCTAAAGTTAGGGTTGGGGTTAAGGTTAGGGTTGGGGCTAAAGTTAGGGTTAGGGTTGGGGCTAAAGTTAGGGTTAGGGCTAAAGTTAGGGATGGGGCTAAAGTTACAGATGGGGCTAAAGTTAGGGATAGGGTTTGGATTACATTTATGGTTGGGATTAGGGTTAGGGGTGTTTCAGGGTTAGGGGTGTGGTTAGGGTTAAGATTGGGATTAGGGTTAAGGGTGTGTTGGGGTTAGGGGTATGGTTGGGATTAGGGCTAGGGGCGTGTTTGGGTTATGGTTGTGGTTAGGGTTAAGGTTAGGGTTGGGATTAGGGTCAGGGATGTGTTTGGTTTAGGGTTTCAGTTAGAATTGGGGGGTTTCCACTGTTTAGGCACATCAAGTGCTCTCCAAATGCTACATGGCGTCCGATCTCAATTCCAGCCAATTTTGCAGTGAAAAGTCAAACGGCGCTCCTTCCCTTCCGAGCTCTGCCATGCGCCCAAACAGTGGTTTACCCCCCATACATGGGGTATCAGCGTACTCAGGACAAATTGCACAACAACGTTTGGGGTCCAATTTCTCCTGTTATACTTGGTAAAATAAAACAAATTGGAGCTGAAGTAAATTTTTTGTGAAGAAAAGTTAAATGTTCATTTTTTGTTAAATTATCCAAAAATTCCTGTGAAACACCTGAAGGGTTAATAAACGTCTTGAATGTGGTTTTGAGCACCTCGAGGGGTGCAGTTTTTAGAATGGTGTAACACTTGGGTATTTTCTATCATATAGACCCCTCAAAGTGACTTCAAATGTGATGTGGTCCCTAAAAAAAATGGTGTTGTAAAAATGAGAAATTACTGGTCAACTTTTAACCCTTATAACTCCCTAACAAAAAAAAATTGGGGTTCTAAAATTGTGCTGATGTAAAGTAGACATGTGTGAAATGTTACTTTTTAAGTATTTTTTGTGATATATCTCTGTGATTTAAGGGCATAAAAATTCTAAGTTGGAAAATTGCAAAATTTTCGCCAAATTTCCGTTTTTTTTTTCAAAAATAAACGGTCATTAACGTGCAAACCGCCCTTTGGGGGTAAAGGGGTTCATATAATTTCTACAGAGTACATAATGTGGACTAAGTTTTGATAAAAAATGAATTTGATTCATTGATTTTTTCATTCAAATTTAAAATGCATTGCTTGTAATAAATGTACATTAATAATCATTTGCACCAATAAAATATATGTTTAAGTGTGTATTGGCTTCTTGTGGTCACGAAAGACTTTGGTTGAATTTATAATTCTCAATTTAAGAGTTTAATAGTTTTAAAAAGTTAGAAATATGATGCTTGTTATTTCTATATACTTTTTCCATCTTTCACGTCACTTTCTATAAAGTGGCCTGAGCTTAATAGAAAAGGCCGTGGCCATGTGCACCCCAAAATAAATGCCCTCCTTACAGTTGAATAAGTTCTCAAAATTGAGCGGTATGCTCACTTATTAGTTAATCTTGCCTTGCGCAGGCGTGTACTATGGAGGACAGAGAATGAACTTCAATCCCATATTGCAGCCAGCATGCAGCCAGCGGGTAAGGAAAGGGTGAATCAAACACCCAAAAACCCCGCCCCTATGGATAAAGATTGTTCCCTCCAAAGTCAGGTGACAGTGTCCCTTTAAGAAATATTGAATCGGCAGCTCAATGACTTCCGATACACAAATAGGAACATATCTTTGCAATGTGAAGAGTTGTAAAACCTGCACTCATGTATTGACCACAGACAGGACATAGATCTGCAACACCCAGCATGAATATAAGACTCCTGGCCTTCACATGTTCCTTTTCCAATGGCCTGGGTTCTAAATGATTAGTATGTAATGAAAAAGTGTTGACATACCGGTTGTCTAAGTGTGAGGACACACATTGTTATTGCACTTGTATATTTTTTACAAAATAACATGGCAACTTTCACACGGAGGTAGTAAATGTTCATTTTCTTGAGGGTCATCCAAAATGTACTTTGTGCTCACTCATTTTAAGTTACAACCCTGGAAACAGATAAAAATAACAATAAAGTGTGACCTTTCTATTCTATTTATATAATCGAGCCATATCTATTCTGCTTAATATAATTCTTGTTTATCAGCATTTGTGTAGATATTATGAAACAGTCGGCAATACCAGAGGTTCTTGTCTGTGCTCTTATCTCCCTTTAGCTATAATAATGAGCCAACATAATATTTAACAACTGGAATTAAACTTGAGAAGCACAATCAACTAAGTACTGTACATCCCTTTTAATGAAATTGCATGGAGGAAAATTGGAACACGGCCAATATGAGACAGTGTTTATCATTTTAATAGGTACGCATGTGTAAGCTGTTGGTGGTAAATGAATAATTTAGAGCTTGCATACATCCCTTTTATTCAAGATGGAACATAAAAGTTAAAAGCAAAACAAAACACACAAAATATATAATCGCTAAAAGATGTATTAGTTTTAGATCGTCATAAATACTGTCAATTGTTTGATCACTGTTAGTGTTGAGCGATACCGTCCGATACTTGAAAGTATCGGTATCGGAAAGTATCGGCCGATACCGGCAAAGTATCGGATCCAATCCGATACCGATACCCGATACCAATACAAGTCAATGGGACTCAAGTATCGGACGGTATTCCTGATGGTTCCCAGGGTCTGAAGGAGAGGAAACTCTCCTTCAGGCCCTGGGATCCATATAAATGTGTAAAAGAAAGAATTAAAATAAAAAATATCGCTATACTCACCTCTCCGACGCAGCCTGGACCTCAGCGAGGGAACCGGCAGCGTTGTTTGTTTAAAATTCGCGCTTTTACTTCCCGGCTTGTGATTGGTCAGGGCGGCCATGTTGCCGGGACGCGGACCAATCACAGCAAGCCGTGACGAAATTACGTCACGGCTTGCTGTGATTGGTCCGCGTCCCGGCAACATGGCCGCCATTAACCAATCACAAGCCGTGACGTCACGGGAGGCTGGACACGCGCGCTTTTTAAAAAGCGCGCGTGTCCAGCCTCCAGTGACGTCCCGGCTTATGATTGGTCACGGCGCCATGTTGCCGGGACGCGGACCAATCACAGCAAGCCGTGACGAAATTACGTCACGGCTTGCTGTGATTGGTCCGCGTCCCGGCAACATGGCCGCCATTAACCAATCACAAGCCGTGACGTCACGGGAGGCTGGACACGCGCGCTTTTTAAAATGGGCGCGTGTCCAGCCTCCCGTGACGTCCCGGCTTGTGATTGGTTGCGCCGCGATCAACCAATCACAAGCCGGGAGGCTGGACACGCGCGCATTTTAAAATTTTAAAATGGGCGCGTGTCCAGCCTCCCGTGACGTCACGGCTTGTGATTGGTTGCGTCTCCCATGTGACTGCGACGCAACCAATCACAAAGCCGGGACGTAATTTTAAAATCCTTAAGGACCTGAAATTACGTCACGGCTTGCTGTGATTGGTTGCGTCGCCCATGTGACTGCGACGCAACCAATCACAACGCCGGAACGTAATTTTAAAATCCTGAAGGACCTGAAATTACGTCACGGCTTGCTGTGATTGGTTGCGTCCCGGTCACATGGGCGGCACGCAACCAATCACAAGCCGGGACTCACGTAAAGGAAAGAAAAGCGCGAATTTTAAACAAAGAACGCTGCCGCTTCCCTCGGTAAGGTGCAGGCTGCGTCGGAGAGGTGAGTATAGCAATATTTTTTATTTTAATTCTCTCTTTTACACATTTTTACATTAATGTTGTTTCGATACCGATACCCGATATCACAAAAATATCGGATCTCGGTATCGGAATTCCGATACAGCAAGTATCGGCCGATACCCGATACTTGCAGTATCGGAATGCTCAACACTAATCACTGTTCATTGACCTGAAAGGGACACAGTTATAGTCAGTTATAGTCAGTTCTTTATGAACTTGGGTTTTTGCTAGTCCTCACTGTTTACATGGATAATTGTGGTACCCCGACCAATATATGAGTCACTATAGCATCTACGTCAAGTCAATGACATTACTGTATTATATGTTCAAACAACACTTATTGAGAGGATGGTCGGGGTGATGAGTCCCGGAACTGCGGCTGACAAAAATGATTCATAGTCTTGAGAATAAAAAAATGGTTTATTCTTGCAACACGTTTCAGAGTAGAATATACTCCTTCTTCAGGCATGCAGATTATGCCTGAAGAATGAGTAAATTAAACTCTGAAATGCATCCAAGAACAAACTATTTTTTTATACTTATGGCTTAACATCACTTTGGGCAGCAGCAGTGCCCGGGATCAACCATCCCTCTCCTCCTCTTCATTTACTATGCCCTCCACCCATCAAATGTGAGCTTAGCGACTGGAACAGCAGCACTAAATTAGAATTAAGTTCACCTTTCCATAGAGGTGTGCCGCATACAACCCGCCCAGGTGAGTGACTCATTCTACAGTCTATCCTCGCCTACAGGTAGCAATATCACACAGGGAGCACCTCTTCGTTCCTCAGTAAACACTTATAGAAACTAATCTGGCTGCATACCTTTTTCATAGACAGTTGACTTTAATGATATGGCTCTCTAGAATGGAAACTGATATGGAGTTTACTCTCCCTCAAAAGCCATTTTCATTGTGCATTGGGGACAATCCATTGAAATAACTATATTCAGCATGTTGAGGTTTAGCTATTAGAGATGACAGGATTTTCTGGCATCGCCAAATTTTTTCCAAGAATTCAATATCGGAGAGAATAAATTTGCCCGGATCTGAGTACTGGCGAGGAATAAAAAAGATTCCCATATTATATGTATATTCCTCTTATCTCATGGTATCTGGAGAGGGAAAGTGACTCTGCAGTACAAACAGCCAATCCTATTCCCGACTGTGAACCACTGAGAACTTCTGATCTCTCATAACCCATGTACTGACCTCTAACGAACAAGAAATGATAATAAAGTACAAGGTACACAAACGTACAGGGTATGTCACAGCTGCATGGCATTATGGGGAAACCAAACCAAATTAGTTCGCTCTCTAGCAGTGTAGGAAATGGTTCTGGGCATGTTTTTTTTCCGAATCATGAATCGAATCTCAAAGTATTTGAATTTGCATGGAACAGTGAAATTCAGGAAATTTATCTCTGCGATATCAAATGCATGAAGCAAGGATCTACAAACAGAAGATGGACTGCGGTAAACAAACTTGAACGATAATTTGCTTTCAGATTATACCATACAGTAATTTACACTAGAGGTACGATAGGTCCATCCCAATTGGGTATACTTTGTTGTGGTAGGATGGCTTTTATGCTTTTTTGATAAAAATTTTGTTAACTAGTGTTAACTAGTACCCTATGTTATGTATATGTACTATTATTATTTGCTTATTCAGGATATAGGCTCATTTTTTTTTCTTAGGTATCATCAGTGAAATGGCTACAGTGTGAATGTTCTCCTGCATCTTGCATGTATACCAGCTTATGATCTGTCTCATTTCTTTGCTTTTAATATAGTAATCATGTAAAACATGTGCCTCACAGTGCTTCCCTGATTCTGTAACTCCCATACACTGTAAAGGTATAGAGACACAGCAAAGCCTAATCGGCTCTTACTGGAATTCCTGTTACTTGATTGCTGCATGTAGATAGGTATGAATGGCTGAGATGGGAATTCCACTTTAATGAATTCCCCCACTGAGTCCAGATATGCTAAGTTGTCAAAGAGACATGGAATAGTGTCTCTGGCCTTTGTAGGACAATCAGCATTACAGCTGCCTATCATAGAGAAGAGAAGAAATAAATGCCCCCTTTGTGTAACACTGTCATCCTTAAACATATCATAGCTCCAAAAATATCCAGATTGCGTAGCCCAGAATGGATATTATCGTTATGCTTATTCATGCAAATAAACCCCTTTTACATATATTCTCTTTTTAAGCAGCGTATTTTCCTTTATATATATAAAGCCGGTTTTAATCTTACTGCAAGCAGCCAAAGAGAAAAAGTAATGAACAGATCAATGACAGACTCACAGCAAGACAGTTTTCTTTCTATAGTGGAATGCCAGCCATTCACACCAAACCAGCTATCTTAGACATAAACGCATTTTATAGAAACTGTACAATGAAAATCTTTCATACCAAAAAGCTAACATATAATAAAGAAGTAATCACTTTCTATCCAACAGAATGAATGTACTGGCCAGTGTAATTAAATAGGACATTAGGAGTTTAGGGATTAAACAGATCATCTGCTTTTAGAGTTCAGCCCACAGTAAATAGGTAGAAATGCAAAGTAATGAATAAACAAAATAACAAGGCGGTATTACAGTATTCAGACATGGAATTGTACAGGGGATCATACCATATGAACATAGATACAAAGAAGCATGAAAAGTTAGGAATTCATCAAATGGCCAACATGCAATTATTTTCTAATTATGCTGCTTGCAATTAAAATTGAAATGAGATGCAATATTATCACAGGCACTGACCACTTTAAACATGAAAGTCAAGGAAGCATGTGATATAAGACAAATTCTGTATCTACTGTGCTCTCCACCATTCCAGACTGCAATTATCTACTGTCTATGGAAATGTGACTTGAAAGGGATGAATTTGAATGCAGAGAGAATAAAGGCCAGTCACACACAGCACTACAGATCAGCATATTCCTCTCGCGTGGCATCTCCTGTGAGATTTCTCCAACATAATTAAAAGAGATAGACCTTGTTTCATCAAACTACTTTCTTTCAAATCAGTTACTACTGAATAAATGGTAAAGATCGTTAATAAGCCTTACTGACATAGATGGGAATATGAGATTCAAATATTATATACAATACATGACAATTTATATCATTGATGATTAGTGAAGTCTAACATTCGCTTTCATTAGATAGATAGATAGATAGATAGATAGATAGATAGATAGATAGATAGATAGATAGATAGATAGATAGAAAGATAGAACAAAAAAAAAACTAACAGCACAATATTTACTGTCGGGTGCACAGGCCTTCACTGCAATCAATCCACTATGCAAAAAAGATCCAATGAAAATTGAAAAAGAAGGCAGCACTCCTTTCTTTAGGTGAAAAACTGTGGTTTAATTCAGACCCACATGGCAGGAGACGTTTCGGCTCCTGTTGAGCCTTTCTTGATTATGTTTGATGAATATTAGGTTAAGGTCCCTTTAAAAAAAAAAGCATGCTTTGTCACGGCTGGTGGGGTTCTATGAATTGCCCAAATTATGCACTAAGTACATTTTATTATAAGTATATTCTATACTGCAGTCATTCAATCAAAATTTCATAAATTAAATGTTTTGTATACATATAAGGCTACTTTCACACTAGCGTCGTGCACTGCACGTCGCTATGCGACGTTGCGGCTCACCGACGCTAGCTGTGAAAGCGCCGCACAATGGGGGCAGCGGATGCAGTTTTCCAATGCATCCGGTACCCCATCGTGATGTGCGGGGAGGCGGGGGCGGAGTTCATGCGGATGATGCAGACGACGCACCAAAAAACGTAACATGCAAACATTTTTTGGTGGCGACGGTCCGACGCAACACGACGCAACCGTCGAACGACGGTTGCGACGTGTGGCAATGCGTCGCACTGCGTCGCTAATAAAAGTCTATGGAGAAAAAACGCATCCTGCAAGCAATTTTGCAGGATGCGTTTTTTCTGCAAAACGACGCATTGCGACGTGCAGTGCACGACGCTAGTGTGAAAGAGGCCTTAGCTGCTGTATTCTCTGTTTGCATATTATGCAGTTATAGCAGCTTGCACGTGTTCACAGTTGCGTTGTTCTAGTTAGAGGTGCTTGTCAGTTTTTTCGGCGCTAAGCCCCGCCCCCTTTCTGGGACGCGATCATGCCGGATGTGTTAACTCTTCACATCCGGGATGATCGCACTCTCCCATAGCGCCCTGTGATATGCCTTGCGGGGACGCTGCGTCCCCGCAAGGTGTACGGACATGCTGCGATCTGAAAAGACGCGCAGCATGTCCGGAGTCGCAGGGCTGCCGCGTGCGGGTTTCCACGCATAGTGGAGACGGGATTTCATAAAATCCCCTCCACTATGCTGGAACATCTGGACGCTGCTTGTTTGACGCTGCAGCTCTGCGCAGCGTCAAACAAGCAGCGTTTCCTGACCGTGGAAACATACCCTAAGGCTATTTTTTAATTTGTGCTGGGTTTTACCTGCTCTTTAAATTTGTAGACTTTTAGCCTGGGAGAGGCATGTTTGGTAAATATTAGGTTAGGGTCTCATCAAAGAAACGTGGGCTTTGATGAATCGGCCAATTTATACAATGTATTATTTTGTTTGTATATTATATAGTTATATGACACAATATCATCAAAACAGGATGTATAATGACATAACAGCACGTCAGATAAGGACTCCTATGCCTAAATTACTTAGGACATGGGACAATCCAAAAAGGACACTCCCCTTCTAACTTGTATACAGAAATTATTGTGTGGGAGTCCAAACAATTTAATGCAAACATATATATATATTGTAAGAGTCATGTCGGTCTGGTAGTCGGGGGCAGGTATATCTCGCCCAGGTATTTGTCCTATGTGAATTAAGCCGCTCAGCATCTTCAGGATACCGAGGGGTTAATAAGTGCAGGAATAAAGGCTGACCAGCTGGAGGTTTCAGGTGTCAGCCTGGGGCACACAGAATGCCTGTCTGTGTGAGACAAACGTGAGTGGGAGCTGTGCTCATGCACTGTGTAATGTTAGCTGGTTGGGAGAAGCCCCCCAGTTGTTAGATAGGAACGTATTTGTATAGTTAGCGCCGGACAGGCAAGGATTTATTTTTATGTTTTGTTTTCTGGATTTGCTTTCACTTTAATAAACCTGACCTGAGGTCAGTTTACTTGGAATCCTGCTGTCGCCTCAGAGTTTAATGCACAAACCACGTGACCTTTGACCCCAGCAAAGGCGATCCCAGAGTGTTTTGTTACATTGTGGTGGAGAATGCGGGCACTCCGTGGCACAGGCGACAGTATGGAAGACGTGGTGAAAGCCCTAGTACAGTCCGCTGCCGTACAGCAGGAAGCTAACCGCTTGATGTCCGCACAGCTGAAGGAGCTGGTGGACGTGACGACTGCAGACCGCCAGCTTCTCCAACAGGTGGCGCAGCGCTTGGTGAGCATGCCTGAGGCTAACCCGGAAGCAGAGTCCAGGAGAATCCATGTGAGTCGGTACTGGCAAAAGCTGACCGCAGAAGATGACGTCGAGGTGTACCTGACAACGTTTGAGCGGACAGCGTTGAGAGAGAAGTGGCCGAAGGAACAATGGGCCGATCTAATTGCTCCGTTTCTCTCCGGTGAGGCCCAAAAAGCTTACCATGACTTGGACCCGGAAGTCGCTCAGGACTTTGAGAGGCTGAAAGCTGAGGTCCTGGCCCGGCTGGGTGTGACGACGGCTGTCCGTGCACAGAGGGTACATCAGTGGACCTATCAGCCAGATAAACCGCCGCGATCGCAGATGTTCGACCTGATCTACTTGATAAAGAAATGGCTGCAACCCGAGGTACTGACAACTCCGGAGATAATCCAGTGGATCGTTCTGGACAAGTACCTGAGAGTACTACCACCGGCGCTGAAAAAGTGGGTGAGCCAAGGAAATCCCGCGACAGCGGATCAATTGGTGGACTTGGTGGAGCGTTATTCCGTGGCGGAAGGACTTCCTGAAGATACCGCTACTACCCGAACTGTACCTCCTCCTCGTGGAACCGGTAAGACTGTTCCAGGGACTGCGTGGGAAGGAAAATTGCCAAAAACTGTGGGGGAGGAACACGGGACTGCTCGCACCCCGAGATCAAGGGTGTCGGACTCTGGTTTCAATAGGGGGCCTGTTAGGTGTTTCCGTTGCCATGAGAAGGGCCATGTTTCTGCGAACTGTCCTGTTACCACTGAACCCATGCAGTGCGACGTTACGGACTTTAAGAAATGCATGTCTTTGGTTACACGGCTAGTAAGTGTGAATGCGGGTCAAAATGATACAGCGAAACACCTGCGTGAATTGTCTGTAGATGGGAAAAATGTTGTGGCATTGCTAGACTCTGGAAGTGTGGTGACTCTGGTGAAAGCCAGTCTGGTGGCACTTCCATCTGGTCCGTCTGATAAATTTTCTGTAACGTGTGTGCATGGTGACACCTGCTCATATCCTACAGCGGTCATATGTATCTCCACTCCCTATGGGTCTGTGCAACACAAAGTGGGACTCGTTCCCGCATTGTTACATGATATAATCCTGGGCAGGGATTTTCCTTATTTCTGGCAGTTGTGGGAGAATCAGTTGCTCCTTCACGGTAGCTGTAACCGTGAATCTTCCCCCATGCCATCTGGAGGTCCCGAGTTCCTAGACGAGACCCCACAGGAAGATGTTGCTGGGGAGGTTATTGAATCTAACCTTCAGTTCCCCTTCTCAGTTATGGCGGGGGAAACTGAGGAAACTGAGGAAACTCAGCGAGAGGCGGAGGCAGACAGCCATCCAGCACCCTGCCTACCCGATTTGGGAGTTCAGTTGGATGACTTCCACAGCGAACAAATGAAAGATCCTACCCTGACTCAGGCTAGGAAAAATGTAAAAGTGATAGATAGCGTACCCGTAGAACCTGACACTAGGCTAGCGTACCCGTACATGGTTCTTGAGAATGATTTACTCTACCAGGTAGAAAAAAAAGGGGAAGACACTGTGCAACAGTTAGTGGTACCCAAACCTTATCGGCGGAAGGTACTGGACCTGGCCCACGGACATATAATGGGGGGACATCTGGGGGTACAAAAAACCACAGAAAGGATATTGCATTGTTTTGTGTGGCCCGGAATACACAATGATATGCGTAACTATTGTGAGTCCTGTCCAGAGTGCCAAATCTCGGCACCTAAACCTCGGTTCTGTAGCCCTTTGGTACCCCTCCCTATTATTGGGGTCCCGTTTGAGAGAATTGGGATGGATTTGGTTGGGCCCCTTCCCAGGTCCGCACGTGGGCATCAACATATCCTCGTCATCATGGACTATGCCACTCGTTACCCCGAAGCCATCCCTTTGCGTAACACTGCTACCAAAACGATCGCCAAAGAGTTGGTACAAGTGTTTAGTCGGGTGGGAATTCCAAAACAGATACTCACCAACCAGGGGACTCCCTTCATGTCAAGGGTGATGAAGGAGCTCTGCAGGCTCTTACAAATAGACCAGTTGCGTACGTCTGTCTATCACCCTCAAACAGATGGCCTGGTTGAACGGTTCAATAAAACCTTAAAACAGATGCTCCGGAAGGCGATAGACAAAGATGGGAAGAACTGGGATTACTTGTTACCCTATTTGCTGTTTGCCATTAGGGAAACTGAGCTGAGCTGAGCTCAGCGCGAAACGGTTGCCGTCGTTGTTCCCTGCTCACCTCTTCCTTCATGCACAAACCCCCGTTGCCGTGAAGATGTTGTCTTCAAGTTTTGACTGCTGAATAAAGGATCGTCTCTTCACCGCAGTGGTGAGTGCTGCCGCATTTTTTCTTTCTCACACACTTGTCTAGACGACATCATAATTTACAGCGTGGACTGGGAAGCTCACCTCCGGAAGGTACAGGCGGTGATTGATGACCTGAGAGACGCAGGCTTAACGGCGAATCCTAAGAAATGTCACATCGGCCTTGAAGAAGCCCGATACTTGGGCAACGTGATTGGCAGAGGAGTGGTTAAACCCCAGATCGACAAAATACAGGCAATTCAGGGCTGGCCGCAACCAGTGAACAAGAAACAAGTTCAAGCTTTCTTGGGCATTGCCGGCTATTATCGCCGGTTCATACCCAACTTTGCGGCCATGGCTACCCCCTTGACGGATCTTACCAAAGGGAGGAATTCTGTCATGGTAAAATGGACCTCAGCGGCTGAAGAGGCCTTCCACAGTCTGAAATGGGCTTTGTGCTCTCAGCCCGTACTAGTGACTCCTGATTTCAGCAGCGAGTTTGTGGTGCAAACGGATGCTTCTGATACTGGTATCGGAGCTGTACTTTCCCAGGTAAGGGACGGAGTCGAACACCCGGTCCTCTACCTCAGTCGGAAACTGAATGTACATGAGCAGAGGTATGCCGTGATTGAAAAAGAGTGCCTAGCCATCAAATGGGCTCTCGACTCCCTCAAATATTACCTGGCAGGTAGGAAGTTTAGGCTGGTCACGGACCATGCCCCTCTCAAGTGGATGCATCTCCACAAGGACCGTAATAGTCGGGTAACCCGGTGGTTCCTTGCTCTGCAGGCTTACTCGTTCACGGTGGAGCACCGCCCCGGGGTGCAGATGGGGAACGCTGATGCCCTGTCCCGAGTACACTGTTTCGAGGGTATTCTTGCTCGACCTGAGTGGTCTGAGCAGGGGGGGAGGATATGTAAGAGTCATGTCGGTCTGGTAGTCGGGGGCAGGTATATCTCGCCCAGGTATTTGTCCTATGTGAATTAAGCCGCTCAGTATCTTCAGGATACCGAGGGGTTAATAAGTGCAGGAATAAAGGCTGACCAGCTGGAGGTTTCAGGTGTCAGCCTGGGGCACACAGAATGCCTGTCTGTGTGAGACAAACGTGAGTGGGAGCTGTGCTCATGCACTGTGTAATGTTAGCTGGTTGGGAGAAGCCCCCCAGTTGTTAGATAGGAACGTATTTGTATAGTTAGCGCCGGACAGGCAAGGATTTATTTTTATGTTTTGTTTTCTGGATTTGCTTTCACTTTAATAAACCTGACCTGAGGTCAGTTTACTTGGAAACCTGCTGTCGCCTCAGAGTTTAATGCACAAACCACGTGACCTTTGACCCCAGCAAAGGCGATCCCGGAGTGTTTTGTTACAATATATATATATATATATATATATATATATATATATATATATATATATATATTACATATCAAGACACATAAATGATGGTAAAAACATGTATCAAAACAAGGTTGTGATATAGAGAAGGATGGGTAGAAGGATGTGAGTCTCTCAATCAGAGATTAATAAGGGGGAGGGAGGAGAAACTGCAAGTGGTAGGCAGTGATTATTTTGGAAAGTGCTAGTGGAACGCTCGCCAGAGCCGTGGGGTACTCGGTACCGGGTCTGGTACTTAAAGGGATGTGTCACGGTGGCGGTGACCCGATCCGTGGCCCTGGGCACCCATGTTAAAGGAAAGGTCTTTAAAGGGGTTTGTGAAATAATAAAAGTCTGTGACGCCACCTGTAACCGACGCTGCTTAAAGGGATCCTCTGGGGTGATGCTATGGCAGAAAGGATGGTATGGCTTCCCACAGCTGAAGCTGGGTCCCCAGAGCTCCCGGTGTGTTTGGCAAGGATGATGTGGTGCCGGAAAATAAGCGAAGGACATAAGTTGCAGACTCTTTACATCTTTACTGTAGAATTCAGGCAGCCACAGTCCAGGGTACTGGATCACAGGTGTTGGTATGGCCTGGCCGGCTTGGAAGCGAATCTGGAATCACCCTAACCAGGTGGGGTTGGAAGCCATCCTTCTAGCACTGTGTTGTAGTCCCTTGCTGCCTTAGGCCTCTCACAAGGTCCTCACATTCTCTCTGTCCCCCTTTAGGAAGGACACTACCCACGACAGGTAACTCAAGCCTTTTTACAGGATCTCTATCACGACCCGGGCTCTATCTCCTACTGTGTCTTTGGGTGTTAATGGGGAACAGGTGACTTGAAATCCAGCTGTCCAACGGTTTCTGCCATGGGGCTTGAAGTTAGCCCTACAACCTATCGGTATCTGTATCTGTATTTTATCTTCAGCGTGGAGGAAAGTCAGTTGCAGCTTCTCTCCAGCTCTCAACTTTCCTTTGCTCCTTTTCCTCCTTCACGCTCTCTACAGCTTGTTCCATCCTTTTCTCTCTCCTCTCCAGGAGCTGCAGCACCTCACGTGGCTGCACAACCCCACACTTTCCTCACAGGTGCTGCAGATCTTCTGATCTGCACGGCCCCTTTCCTCTGTCTCTCTCACAGGATGACTACTTTCCCTCCAGCCAGAATATATATACGGGAGTCACCCTCATACTGGATCGGATCAGAGCTCCCCTTTCTGGCCTGGAGTAAGAACATGTTACATGTTTGTGATACCTGATAAAGTGATCCTTCCTTGCTTCCAAGCATGACATCACTCTCCCCGGGAGGAAAGCAAAGCCACTGTAACAACTGGTTACTGGGGTGTTACACTAGTGCTTTTTATAATTATAAAGTATCAATATATGTGCAATAGTGCAGTGCAAAAAGTAGCCACGTTCTGCCAAAAATATAGGGGCCTGTATATTACCATATAGTTTGAAAACAAAAATTAAACTGCATATATGCACATATCATAGTTTGCTCTTACACATAGTTCCCCAAGAGAGGCACCATGAGGAAAGCCCCAATGAACATTTCGCTTTGGCTTCTTCAGGGGACAATCCAGTTATGCAGTTAAAGTAGCTTGCACTAGTCCACACTTGCTTTATTCTGTCCACAGGTATTGTTCAGTTTTGGCTGTGGAGCAGAGTCACAGGAGGCAGGGTTGTTGCCCCATTTCACTGCATTGGGCTTTGGGAAAAAAAGCCGAGATCTGGATCCCAAGATCTCATTCTGCGCATGCGCTGTCTCTGATGGCAATTTTCCCAAAGCCCCTGCAGGGAAATCAATGAAGGGGACTCTGCCCACTGTTGACATTTTATGAAAGCTCATGCACTGCAGATACACCCCCTCCTTCCAGCATGAGGCCTGCATGCAGCATCGTCCCACTCCTGCTATTGCCATCCTGCAGCAGTGACCCTGCCCCTCGTAACCCCGCTCCCCTCCCTCCACAGTATGCTACCATAAAATCTGACTGTTAGATGCACCACCATTTTATTTAAAAAAAAGTGTTTTTTTTATATTTTCCTCCCCAAAATTTTGGGGTGCGTCTTTATGGTCCAGTGTGTCTTATAGTTGGCAAAATACGGTACATAGCTAAACAGGAAAAAAAACAAACTGATAATAGTGTTATGATGCTTTCCGGTGTCTTCACGCAGAAGAATGCAGCAGGATAAAATTAACTTTATTTTCAAGCAGCATTTGGTTTCAGTCATGGATGCGGGAGCATCATTATTTCAGTCATGGTTCTGAGTATACAGATTGGTGGCTGTAACTTCGCCCTTGGCCCTGACTGACAGCTAAGCTTCAATGCAGAGGGAGTGTCAGTCAGGGCCGGGGGCACAGTGACAGCTGCCACTGAACCAGTGATGCCACAGCCTCCATGACTGAAACCGAATGCTGGCGGGGAGAATAAAGTTAATTCTCTCCCTGCTGTATTTGAATGCATGCAGGCACCGAACAGCATGATAATGCAATTAACCTGCGGATTAGATGCATATCTGCAGGTTAATAGTGTAATTTCTGGTGACAGGTACCCTTTAAGAAAATACTAGTAGAATTATAGCTTGTCCTTTGGCCCTCTAATTCTTTTCAGATTGCAGAAATGCATTACATTTTTAGATTTTTTATTTAATTTTTTTACTACCATACCTCTAACCATAACCCTAGCTCTAATCTTAACTGTTAAAAGGATTAACTTCTGCTATTTGCTTCAATAGAGCACCATTTGTAGATTCACCTCACTGATCACTCAGCAGCAGGGGGCAAACACAGCTCAGTTCTGCTCTAACGACTTATTTCAATCTTAATTTTGTAGGTGTGTGGCACAGTTGAGCTTTACAAGAAATCTACAAAAAGAAAATCTTGCAGCTATACTTATGCAGATGGCAGAAGATAAAATCAGACAGGCATAGTTGGGTACAGGAAAATACTGCGTGCAGGAGACTAGGGTGCATTATAAATTTTCATTCACTCTATGTTGAAGGTGGAGATAGAGCAGAGCTATGCTGGCTAGAAGCCAGATATGAAAGATTGCACAGTGCATGATTGACCAGGAGCACTGGAACTAGTACGGAATGGTATGAATAAAAAAACAGAGCCTGGAGAGTATTCCTTTAGAGCAGTGTTCCCCAACTCTGGTCCTCAAGAGCCACCAACAGGTCATGTTTTCAGGATTTCCTTAGTATTGCACAGGTGATAATTGCATCACCTGGACAGGCAAGCTTTCAATCACCTGTGCAATACTAAGGAAATCCTGAAAGCATGACCTGTGGGTGGCTCTTGAGGACCAGAGTTGGGGAACACTGCTTTAGAGGGTGATGTGAATCAAATGGGACACAATAAAAAATTTGATGTATTGGTACAAATGATTATGCATTATTACAAGACCACATTGTTATTTTGTACGTAGCCGTTTAGTATCGGAATAAAAAAAACAACATAAATGTGTCAAAATTTATTTTTAATATCTAAATTAATTTTCTTTGTTCATTTGTTCGACAAATCAAGTCTAAAATAATCTCTATAATAGATTATGGGAACACAGGATGCAGGAATGGTTCTAACAGCCGAGGGACACGGACCTGCCAACACCCCTAGCGCTAACCTATAGGGGTTGCACCTCCATATTGGGGAGTGTGCCTTTTATACAAGATGCCTCCCAGCTACTAACTGGGAGACATCTATCAGGTGTTCACATTAACTAAATGCCTCAGAGCAGTCAGCTGGAGGCATTTTACCATGTATGCACACTGCCCCTTTAAAAGAAGGGGAGCGCGTGCACTCATGTACTAGGCTGGCCACTGGGAACCGCAGCACGCATGCAGACCTGAAAGCAGGAGCATGCCAGGGACCACACTGGGGCCGGTGAACAAGCTGGTGTCCCTGCATGGTGGAAGGAAAAAAATCACGTGGAGGCACCAGCAGATGCTACATTTAGTAATGTCACAGTGACCTCATGATTGTGGAGCCTACTGAAAAAGACGAAGAGACCTTTTTAAACACTTAGGAAGCCTTTGCAGGTTTTTTTTTGTTAATTTTTCTAATTTACTGAGATAATGACTTTTGGGTTTTCATTGGCTGTAAGCCATAATCATCAACATTAACATAAATAAACACTTGAAATAGATCGCTCTGTTTGTAAAAACTCTATATAATATGAGTTTCACTTTTTGTATTGAATAACTGAAAAAAGTTAACTTTTTGATGATGTTCTAATTTTGTGAGAAGCACCTGTATGTATACATTGTAATGTTTAGTGGGTGAGGAGAAGAGATAGATTGCAGATGAGATGAGTGAATTGATTAACCCTTCTCTCCCCAAAGGTGGTTTGCATGTTAATGACAAGGCCAATTTTTACAATTCTGCCAGCTGTCAATTTATGAGGTAATAACTCTGGAATGTTTCAACAGATACCGGTGACATATTATACTTCATGATAGTGGTAACATTTCTTTGGCATGACTTGCTTTTATTTGTGAAAAAAATGTAAATTTGGCAAAAATGCAATTTTCCAAATCTGAATTTTCTTCACAGAGATATGTCACATATGTTAGGAAGTTATAAGGGTTAAAAGTTGACTAGCAATTTTTCATTTTCCAACAAAATTTACGAAAACCATTTTTTTAGGGACCACATCACATTTGAAGTCTCTTTGAGGCTTTTATATGAAAAAAGATACCCTAATGTGACACATTTCTAAGAGCTGCACCTCTCCAGGTGCTCAAAACCACATTCAAAAAGTTTATTAACCTTTCAGGTGTTTCACATGAATTTTTGGAATGCTGCCCATTTAAATCTCTGAGTGACAAG
Organism: Ranitomeya variabilis; assembly: GCF_051348905.1. Taxonomy (NCBI): domain Eukaryota; kingdom Metazoa; phylum Chordata; class Amphibia; order Anura; family Dendrobatidae; genus Ranitomeya; species Ranitomeya variabilis. Next base: position 105,591,411 of record NC_135237.1, on the reverse strand, counting down.
ATTCAGATGAATCCCCCGAGGAATCCATTCACTATAATTCACTAGCCTCTGTTTAGTGGTGTCCTTCTTTTCAAAAGTGCACAAAACTGTGGCCAACAGCACTTTTATGCAATCTTAAAAAGACAGACACTACTGGATCACAGATCAGATGGCGTCCACAGTGCCTCCATCTGTCTCATTATGGGGAATCCTCTGCCAGAGGTTCATTCTAAATCACGTATTTCAGAGATTTAAATGGAAACTACGGTGTAAGTGCTCAATGCAGAGTGCAGGATAAGTGTGCACCGAGCCTTACTGCGATCTTTGGGAGGCAGAATGAAATAATCAACAGCAGGCGAAAAACTGGTTTTATTCCTTTTTTACTCTGATCCTCAAGCAGTATAAGTGATTAGGGGACTTTATTCTTTGGGTTGGTGTGATTACAGCGATACCAGATTTATATCTGGTTTTTATGTTTGGCTGCTGTCACACACTAAAAGAGGATTTTTAGAGCAAAAAATTGGTTTTTGCATCACCATATTTTGAGAACTATAATTTTGCCATATTTTGGCCCACAGGGTCATGTGAGGGCTAGTTTTTTGCGGGACAAGTTGACATTTTTATTGGTATCATTTTTGAGCACATGATATTTTTTGATCGTTTTCTATTCTGATTTTTGTGAGGCAAAATGAACAAAAAACATTTTTTTGGAGGGGGGTTATGTCGTTTTGTGCATAAGGCAGTTTTATTCTTCAGTTCATTACAAATACAGCAATACCTCATTTATTTTTTTTTATGTTTTGACGCTTTTACACAATAATAACTATTTTATAGAAAAAATAATTTTTGCATCATTTTATTCCACTGATGGAGCTGTATGGTGACTTGTTTTTTTGCCATACAAGATGATGTTTCCAGCGGTACCATGTTTGTTTATATCTGTCTTTTTGATCGCGTTTTATTCCACTTTTTGTTCAGCGGTATGATGACAAAGCATTGTTTTTTGCCTTGTTTTTTATTTTTTCATGGTGTTCACTAAAGGGATTAACTAGTGGGACAGGTTTATAGGTCTGGTCATTGCGGATGAGGCGATAGCAAATATGTGTACTGCTATTTTTTTTTTTTTTTCATGCAAACATTTATTTATAGACACAATATCTTTTGATGTTTTTATTATTATTTTTGATTTTGTATATATATATATATATATATATATATATATATATTTCAAATTATTTAAAAAAAATTACTTTTTTTCTTTTGTACTTTATGTCACTATGGGACTATCATTTATTGCAGGCTGATCGCTTTAACAGCAAGGCGATGCAGCAGCATCTCCATGCTGTACAAACTGTCAGCTCTGCACTGACAGAGAAACTTTCCTAGCTCTCATGACCCGCATGTCATCATAACATCTGGTCAACATGGCAATGATTGGGACCCCGAGACCACTCCTGGCACTTAGTCAACTGTCAGAATCAGCTGATACCCAGCGGCAATCGCCCATGCACAGCCCATGGGCATGGGTGATCACACGGACATAATAATCCATCCCTTGTCAAATTGGCCCAGGGCACATGGATGGATTATCACATCTGATGTCAGAAAGTAATTAAATGGAAATTAAATTTGTGTATAATTTTTAGCAATTCGTTGAACCTGGTAAATTTTACTAATTTGAAAGCCTAAAATGATTTTTGCCATTTTACATAGTGCGGAGGAATAAATCAATCAGAGAAGGTAATGATTTGTAACTGTCACATCACATAGTATAGAACAGTTAATGACTGTAGGATTATTATTGCCGGTAAAAAAGCAGAAGCCCGGAATGCAGCAGCCATTTTGTGATAGATTTGGATATTGAGAGGATGTCAAAACATAATCAGAGATACAAAGCAAAAGTCATAAAACAGTGAATAAAATGTACAGATAGTGTGTAAATATTAGTATGACAGATACAAGCTATTGGGTACCATATGTTACCATCTGTTTATCCATAAGCTCGCATGACCTCAGGCTTTGCCAGGTGGGATTCACATAATGCTTGGAAGTTATCACATCACATGGTATATCACAGCCACTCAGGATAGACTACCATAGCTTGTATAAAGCCAAAATCAGGAAGTGCAACAGACATTTTGTGGTATATCTGAATAATGATCTGGAATGGAAACTCCCAGATTAGTCATAGAGATAATACAGATAAGAAAAGAAGCCATAAAATATAGACCAAACTGTATAGATTATGTGTATGACAGAACAGCACAACAGTGAAAAAGATTAGTGTGTGAAGAGAATAATTTCTTTACAAATATAAAGTGACGATCGAGCACTAAAATGCTCAAGTGCTCGTTACTCAAATTGAGCTGGTTGGACAAACATAATGGAGGTCAATGGGAAACTGGAGCATTTTTCCAGCAGACCCCAGCAGGAGGGCTGGGGGGGCAGGAAAATAGTTGAAATGGATGGAAACAGAGCTGAAATGTAATGGGAACAACATGGGGAAGATGCATCTCTTACTACCAGGTTGCTGCTGGAAAGTAAACAAATAAATACTGTATATAAAAAAAATGACGTGTGGTTCCCTCATTTTTGATAATAAGCCAAGGTAAAGCAGACAGCTGGGGGCTGACATTATCAGTCAGGGAAGATCCATGGATATTGGCCCTTCCCAGCCTAAAAATCACAGCTCGCAGCCACCTTAGGCTAGCACACAAAAAAAAATTAAATTTGAGAGTCTTCAGTGGTTGATGCCTTTTAATGATTAACTGAAAAGATGGTAACAAATAGCAAGCCTTTGAGACTACTCAGGTCTCTTCATCAGGCATAGTATAACACAAAATCTGAAGAGTCACATATTTATACACAACAAGACATATGTTATATGTTTATACACAATAGGACACAGATCATATGATTATAACTGTTAGTCATTACATGTTTCACACTCCTGTCATTTAAAATAAGCTTTTGCAGGCAGATTCTCATGCAGATGAGTGTCCGGACTCTAACAGCTCCTTTACAAATTCAGAGCGCCGATCTGGGTCATCCTCGTCGAGAAGCTGCAACAGCTGGATTTTGTAAGGGTGCCATTTGTAAGTAGCTAATATCTGCCGAAGGTTCGACTGATGCCAGATCGGCACGCTGAATTTGCAAAATGGGCAAAACAAAATTTGGAACAGGACCCTCAGTTTACACAGAACATTATGTTCAGTGATGAGGCAAACTTTTTTCGGTGGCTGATTTATATTGATACACCTAAATAACATGGGAATGGTGACAGCTTTCTTGCGTAGGGTGTCTTGCATTGAAATCTGCTGCAATGACCCAGGTACTGCGTTCACCAGACATCAACACAATATCTATCCGCTCCTCACATGTCAACCTCTGCAACATGTCAATGGCTGTAAACAAAGTGAAACTTGTAAATAACTTAAAAGATGATAAGCGATTTCTCATTTTTCCAACAAAATTTACAAAACCATTTTTTTTAGGGATCGCATAACATTTGAAGTGACTTTGAGGGGCCTATATGGCAGAAAATACCATAAAGTGACACCATTCTAAAATTTGCACCCCTCAAGGTGTTCAAAACAACATTCAAGAAGTTTATTAACTCTTCAGATGCTTCATGAAAACTGAAGCAATGTGGAAGGAAAAAATGAACATTTAATTTTTTTGACAAAAAATTTACTGAACACTAGCCATCATATTGTCTTTTTTTACTTTTGAAGAAAACCCAATTCTAACCCTAACTGCAAAGAATGATTTTTTTCTATTTTGATCACTGTTATAGGGTTTATCACAGTGATCAAAAGGAACCAATAGTAGTGTTGAGCATTCCGATGCTGCAAGTATCGGGTATCGGCCGATACTTGCTGTATCGGAATTCCGATACCGGGATTCCGATACTCTTGTGGTATCGGGTATCGGGTATCGCAACAACATTAATGTTAAAATGTGTAAAAGAGAGAATTAAAATAAAAAATATCGCTATACTCACCTCTCCGACGCAGCCGGGACTTCAGCGAGGGAACCGGCAGCGTTGTTTGTTTAAAATTCGCGCTATTACTTGGTTACGTGAATTCCCGGCTTGTGATTGGTCAGGTCGGCCACGTTGCCGGGACGCGGACCAATCACAGCAAGCCGTGACGAAATTACGTCACGGCTTGCTGTGATTGGTCCGCGTCCCGGCAATATGGCCACCCTGACCAATCACAAGCCGTGACGTCACGGGAGGCTGGACACGCGCCCATTTTAAAATGAGCGCGTCCAGCCTCCCGGCTTGTGATTGGTTGACCGCGGCGCAACCAATCACAAGCCGTGACGTCACGGGAGGCTGGACACGCGCCCATTTTAAAATGAGCGCGTCCAGCCTCCCGGCTTGTGATTGGTTGACCGCGGCGCAACCAATCACAAGCCGTGACGTCACGGGAGGCTGGACACGCGCCCATTTTAAAGTGAGCGCGTGTCCAGCCTCCCGTGACGTCACGGCTTGTGATTGGTCAGGGCGGCCATGTTGCCGGGACGCGGACCAATCACAGCAAGCCGTGACGTAATTTCGTCACGGCTTGCTGTGATTGGTCCGCGTCCCGGCAACATGGCCGACCTGACCAATCACAAGCCGGGAATTCACGTAACCAAGTAATAGCGCGAATTTTAAACAAACAACGCTGCCGGTTCCCTCGCTGAAGTCCCGGCTGCGTCGGACAGGTGAGTATAGCGATATTTTTTATTTTAATTCTTTCTTTTACACATTTATATGGTTCCCAGGGCCTGAAGGAGAGTTTCCTCTCCTTCAGACCCTGGGAACCATCAGGAATACCGTCCGATACTTGAGTCCCATTGACTTGTATTGGTATCGGGTATCGGTATCGGATTGGATCCGATACTTTGCCGGTATCGGCCGATACTTTCCGATACCGATACTTTCAAGTATCGGACGGTATCGCTCAACACTAACCAATAGTAAAAATCCCCTATAGTTACAGGGTATTGGCTGGTAGATTTCAGCTGGTGCACTGCGCATGTTTTTTCAGGGAGATGACACAGAGGCTGGGGGATGGAGCAGGAAGGTCCGCATATGGTAGAGGTACCAGGGGTGTTCGAGGGGACCCCATTTATCTCTTCTCTGATATGCTAGATCAGAGAAATTAAGTTTAAATTGGACATTTTTTGTGATTGCCATTATTTGGTGAATAACGAGGATCACATGACAGGGAACTGTAAAAACCATCCCTGATCATGATCTCCAGGGTCTCGGCTACCCCTGGTAGATGAGACCCCAGAGATTTTCTGATGCTGGAGGGTGCTACAGTGCCTTGTGAAAGCATTCGACTCCCTGGAACTTTTCAACCTTTTCCCACATATCATGCTTCAAACATAAAAATACCAAATGTAAATTTTTCGTGAAGAATCAACAACAAGTGGAACACAATTGTTAAGTTGAACAAAATTTATTGGTTATTTTAAATTTTTGTGGAAATTCAAAAACTGAAAAGTGGGGCGTGCAAGATTATTCGACCCCTTTACTTTCAGTGCAGCAAACTCACTCCAGAAGTTCATTGTGGATCTCTGAATGATCCAACGTTGTCCTAAATGCCTAATGATGATAAATAAAATCCACCTGTGTGTAATCAAGTCTCTGTATAAATGCATCTGCTCTGTGATAGTCTCAGGGTTCTGTTTGAAGAACAGAGAGCATCATGAAGACCTGTAATAATTATAGGGGATAACTCAGGAGACTCTTTGCATGGAACAAGACAACTACAGGACACAGTTTTATAAGTGGTAAAGTCTATATTTTCACACAGTGATTCAAACAGGTGCAGAGAGAAACTCAAGTCCACAACACGGTGCAAATGATAAACGCAGCTTTCAGTCTATAGGAAACTTCAGAGCAAAATGCAATCAAGCAGAAAGTCTATGAAGCACAGTTATTCTTGAGGATACTTGACACGAATAAATCCTTGTCTTAGTCCAGACACAGATAGATATGCTTATAGGCAGTTCTTAGCTCAACCAGGGAGGCCTGGTTAATAGTCTCAGCTTAATGCAAAGCAGAAGCAGCTTACATGTCCAGCAAATGCAGGTGGAAGTAAACACGAGCAGCAGATGAAGGAGGATTACTGGAAACTTGTGTATGCAGCAGGAACTCAGAGCAGAGTAGCAGGATCACCACACAGGTTCACAGGAGCAGGTGTATAGCCAGGGAGTAATCAGAGGTCAGGAGCTGGATGCAAGGCAGAATACTCTAGCACAGACGGCTGAGGTGGAGTTTTATAGCAGGAAGACACAGTGCACATGAGACCAAAGACGCCAACTTGGAAAAGGGCGGTAATGCACAAAAGGTAAAAAATGTTCAGAGTCCTGACAAGACCAAGGAACACAACAAGTAGGTCCGTGATATTGTTGTGGAAAAGTTTAAAGCCGGATTTGGAGACAAAATAATTTCCAAGGAGAACTGTGCAAGTGATCATATTGAAATGGAAGGAGTATCATACCACAGCAAATCTACCAAGACACGGCTGACCCTCTAAACTTTCATCTCAAACAGGGAGAAGACTGATCAGAGATGCAGCCAAGAGGTCCATGATCACTCTGGATGAACTGCAGAGATCTACAGCTGAGTTGGGACAGTCTGTCCATAGGACAATCAGTCGTACACTGCACAAATCTGGCTTTATGGAAGAGTGGCAAGAAGAAATCCATTTCTCAGCGATATCCATAAAAAGTGTCACCTGCCACCTGGGAGACACACCAAACATGTGGAAGAAGGTGCTCTGGTCAGATGACACCAAAATCTAACTTTCGGCAACAATGCCAAACTATATGTTTGGTGTAAAGGCAACACAGCTCATCACTCTGAACACACCATCCCCACTGTCAAACATGGTGGTGGCAGCACCATGGTTTGGGCCTGCTTTTCTTCAGCAGGGACAGGGAAGATGGTTAAAATTGATGGGAAGATGGATGGAGCCAAATACAGGACCACTCTTGAAGAAAACCTGTTGGAGTCTGCAAAAGACCTGAGACTGGGACGGAGATTTGTCATCCAACAAGACAATGAACCCAAACATAAAGCAAAATTTACAATGGAATGGTTCACAAATAAACATATACAGGTGTTAGAATGGCCAAGTCAAAGTCCAGACCTCAATCCAATTGAGAATCTGTGGAAAGAGCTGAAAACTGCTGTTCACAAACGATCTCCATCAAACCTCACTGAGCTGGAGCTGTTTGCCAAGGAAGAATGGGCTAGAATTTCTGTCTCTTCATGTGCAAAACTGATAGAGACATACCCCAAGCGACCTGCAGCTGTAATCGCAGCAAAAGGTGGGGCAACAAAGTATTAAGTTAAAGGGGCTGAATAATGTTGCACGCCCCACTTTTCAGTTTTTGAATTTCCACAAAAATGGAAAATAAACAATACATTTCGATCAACTTCACAATTGTGGTCCACGTGTTGCTGATTCTTCACCAAAAATTTACATTTGGTATCTTTATGTTTGAAGCATGATATGTGGGAAAAGGTTGAAAAGTTCCAGGGAGCCGAATACTTTCGCAAGGCACTGTATAACCTTGTTTCTCATCGCCGTTAAAAAGCGGCATCCAGGAATAAGTACCCTTAACTGCCACCATTAAAAGGTGTATCGGAGGTCGTTAAGAGATCAAATGGGTTATACATTCTCAGAAGACCTTAGAGTCTTGCGGTATGTGCACATAGAGTCATTCAGATGACATTGCTGTGCACATGTTCTGTCTTATATCACTTATATACTACAGTTAAAATAAGTATCATGCTCATTCTTTGAGCAGCTTCCACCTTGCATCCACTTTCTGTCTATACTTCCTTGTATAAAGTGAAAGCCAGTGGCTGCGAAGCCACCGCTAGAACAGTGGAAAGGCCATCAGCAAAACCGCTTTAAGAAACAAAGGACTGAACAGTTTTGCCTGTGAAAACTTGGCCTCTGTGCCTGCATCTAAATGGCACTGTGTGCACATACCCTAGCACATCTTTTCTAGGCAATTAGAGACTTAAGGTACCTTCACACATAACGATTTCATTAACGATATCGTTGCAACATCACGCTTTTTTGTGACGTAGCAACGATCCCGCTAACGATCTCGTTATGTGTGACAGCGACCAATGATCAGGCCCCTGCTGGGAGATCGTTGGTCGTAGGGAATGATCAGGACCTTTATTTGGTTGCTGATCACCCGCTGTCATCGCTGGATCGGCGTGTGTGACGCCGATCCAGCGATGTGTTCACTTGTAACCAGGGTAAACATCGGGTTACTAAGTGCAGGGGCACACTTAGTAACCCGATATTTACCCTGATTACCATTGTAAAAGTTAAAAAAAAAAAAACACTACATACTCACATTCCAATGTCTGTCACGTCCCCCGCCGTCAGCTTCCCGCACTGACTGTCAGTGCCGGCCGTAAAGAAGAGCACAGCGGTGATGTCACCACTGTGCTCTGCTTTACGGCCGGCACTGACAGTCAGTGCGGGAAGCTGACGGCGGGGGACGTGACAGACATCGGAATGTGAGTATGTAGTGTTTTGGGTTTTTTTTACTTTTACAATGCTAACCAGGGTAAATATCAGGTTACTAAGCGCGGCCCTGCACTTAGTAACCCGATGTTTACCCTGGTTACCCGGGTGCTACAGGGGGACTTCGGCATCAATGATGCCAAAGTCGTTCCCCTGATCGTTGGTCGCTGGAGAGAGCTGTCTGTGTGACAGCTCCCCAGCGACCACACAACGACTTACCAACGATCACGGCCAGGTCGTATCGCTGGCCATGATCGTTGGTAAGTCGTTTAGTGTAACGGTACCTTTAGGAGTAATGGAGATACATGGGGACCTGATTCACTGCAAATCATTTTTTTTTTTAAATAAAAAAAACTAGTGAATTTGAAAAGACTTGATCTTATCTAGTATTTAGAGATCGGCAGGAGACCATATCAGTGTTTGTGCTGGATGTCAGGGGATAAACAGGTAAGTATAGTCTGTTTTGTTACATTTAGAAATATTCAGTAGCCAATTTGTTTTAACACCTAGAGAACAGCTTTAAAGGACTAGTCCAATTAAAAGAAATTATCACCTATTGACACATAAAGTGATAACTTCTTAATTGGTGGTGGTTCAACCATACCTTTACTACGGAACTGCTACATCTACATTTTATATTCCATCTTGTGATTAGGGGATTACATTTTCTACTTGAGATACATCTTTAAGACTCAAAATGAATCCTCCAGCGGTTAAGGAAAGTATCCTAATAGTTGTAAACATTTTCTAGATATTTTTAATCATCTGCTACAGATTTCAGGATTTTCTTTTTCAAGTTTTGCAGCTGTGACACGTTGATGAATCTACCACTACATTACTAAATATAGTACATATTTCCTTTATTGTTTGCAAGAGTGGTTCCGTGTTTGCAAGCATTCGGATGAGCAAAAATCCTTACACAACTTATACATAAACATTAACGGATGGATTTACTAATGCGAGGATAGAGAAACTCAAGCAGAAATGCATTCAGAAATCCGTGCACTTCAGGTGCAAATAAGCATAAATAAGAGAGTTTATTATAATATGTGCAGACATCATGCTGAGTGCATTATAGAATGGAAAGCAGAGTGTATACACATTTAGGAAGCCAAAATATGCAGATGTACAAAAATGTATTCCTAGAGTCAAACAAATAGAGGAATAGCAAAGAGGCATGTGCATGAATTTTCCAGATGCCAGTCACTGAGTAATGAGCAAATACAATTTCATTAGTTAAACAAATGTGTGTTTCATGAAATGCTAAGCAAGAAAAATAATTAAAAGAATTTCTTAGTTTTTAATTAAACTTTTAAAACATATATCCTTTATACCATTTCTATTTTTATATGTGGACCTAAGAAACCTGTGTATCCTGATTGCTTGGAATGGTACAATCCACTTGGTCACTTGGTGACAGGTTCCCTTTAAGGGTAAGCTCACACTAGGCATTTTTTTCAGCTTTTTTTCAGCTTTTTTTTCTGCATCAAAACCTCTTGGCAGGAAAGAAGCTCCAGAAAAAAAGCATGTTTTCCTTGTTTTTTCTTGCAGTTTTTTTGCTGTGTTTTTGCTGTATTTTTTGTGGCGGTTTTGGCACACTAGATTTGTCTCTTGTGGATGCTGATAAAGTTTAGTGTTGCAAAAAAAGTTTCTATACCATGGAATCAGGGATTGGCACAGTAAACACGACAAAACATTATACCTGCGTTTTTTCACCACCCAAGTCAATGGGTAAAAAAAGACAGAAAAAAAGCTGAAAAAATGCTTAAAAAATGCTGAAAGAAGTGATATGCTCTATCTCCAAAAAAACATGCAAATCACAAAATACTGATGACAAAAAAACAATTTGTGTGCATGAGATTTCCGAAGTCTCCTACGTTTTGCTGGTACTGTAAAACACAGCTGAAAATTACAATAAAAATGCATAAAAAATGCAGCAAAAACGCCCATTGTGAACTTAGCGTAAATGGGTTTTCCGAGGAGGTACTCTTTTCCTGAAGCATTTCCTGAAGCAGTTTTGAAGAAGTTTTGAAAAGTTTTGGAAACAATATATTTTTCATGAAGCAGTCTTTGCAGCTGTTTGATTGGACATCGCCTTGTTTGGAGAGGCTTCACCAAAGTTATGTACACTTTAAGGCCGGGTCACACTTGTGAGTGCAATGCGAGAAACTCACACGAGTCTCTCACATCAATACTCGGGACCACAGCATTCAGCTGCATAGAAATACATACAGCCGCACGCTCTGGTCCCAAGTGCCGGCGGCAGTGCCGGGTATTGATGCGAGAGACTCGTGAGAGTTTCTTGCATTGCACTCGCAAGTGTGACCCCGGCCTTACATCGAAAATTTTTCCAAACCTCTTCAGGAGATAATAAACAGAAAAACTCCTTATATGAACAGCAAAGTGGATTTCCCACAAAAGAGCTCTCCAAGAGTATCTGAAGTGTTTAGTTTTGGGGTGGATTTTGGTAATGATCCAGTCCAAACAACTAATACAAAAACTCAGCATGAACGATGATTTTTCCTTCTATTGGCAATTTTTTGCATGTTTTTCTGCCTTATATTGGGGTGTTTGTTTTCTATTGGTTCTCTTATATCAACAAAGAAAAGGAAATGCTAACATTTTTGTGTAGTGTAAGAGCTGAAAAAAACGCAAAAATTGCCTGGCCATTTTTTTTACCCTTCCCATTGATTTAAATTGTAAGGCATTGAAAGAATTGAGCATCATCGAAATGGAAACCCTAAATGCTTGGCATTGCTTGAAATGTTTAAGAGAAGCTCAAAAAGCGGAACATGAGAATATCAAGTCAATTCTTTTTTTACATTTTTTTTAAACTTTTTGTGCATTGGTTTTCATGCAAAAATTCTGGAAAAAGATGCTTTGTGAACATCTCATAAGCATATATGCACGCACAGTTTTTTGAGAAGTTTATTTTAGCAGGTCCTCCCCAAAATCCTTAAAAAAACTGCCTCTAAAGCTCTAGGAAATGTCTTCGACTTAATTTTTGTGGTATATCCACCAAAATATTCCCATATAAAGATTGTTTAACTTTTTTTCCTGAACAGGTTTTGAAAAATGCATAGCGGGAAAAAAAAAGTATGTCACTTCTCTGGAGAGGAATTTTTAAGGAAACCTCTCTAAACTAGGCTGCAGAAAAAATAAATCTGAAAAAATAACTTCTAAAACTCTTCAAAACCACTTCAGGAAATGCTGCATAGGCCACGGTCACATGTTCAGTATTTGGTCAGTATTTTCCATCAGTATTTGTAGGCTAAAACCAGGAGTGTTGACAAATGCAGAAATGGTGCATGTGTTTCTGTTAGGGTATGCTCCCACGGTAGTAAACATTGCGGGATGGACGCTGCATACATCCTCAGTGTCCAACCCGCAGCTTCTAGATGTTACAGCATAGTGGATGGGATTTGAAGAAATCCCATCTCCACTATGTGTGCACCGGCACCCACGGCTTCCCTTCGGAGACACACATGCCATGTGTCTTTCCAGACCACAGCATGTCAATTTACCTTGTGGAGACAAGATAATTTGGCTCTTATCCTAAGTCATATTGCAAGACTCGTTAAAGGGTTGATTGTGACTTGTAGGATCGCTACTTCCAATAGGTGGCGCTATAGAGTTCAAGTCCTCTTTTTCTCTAAAGAGGCAATTTGCACAAATCAGTTCTCATGCTTCGCTCTGACGAGGGCCAACAGCCCAAAACACCGTGTGTGAGAATTGAAATACTAATTTGGCTCTTATCCTTCGTTATATTGCAAGATTCGTTAAAGGATTGATTGTGACTTGTAGGATCGCTACTTGCAATAGATGGCACTATAGAGTTCAAGTTCTTTTTTTTTTCTGAAGAGGCAATTTGCATAATACTGTATGAGTAATTCAACTTAAAATTATTAGGGAGGCTTTGCCCTAGTTAATGAGAGCAAAAACAATATCAAAAGTATAACATATAATGACTAAACTAGACCCTAAGAAGATTAGTGCAGTGCAACTTGCATCAGACAGTAAAGAGACTCAATTGACCCTATATTAAGATGAGCTGAAAGTTTAGTTTCTCTTTATTTTCTTTCTGTCACTCATCTACACATGACATTATCGCCCCCAAAATAGACCTCCCCTCATCATCCAGGGAATAAAGATATGCCTATAAGCATAGCTGGTAATCAGTCTTTGCCATGTATGTGGTTCATTTAATGCCTTAGAATTTACTTTAACAAATATGAGAGGCAAAACATCTTTACTTCCAAACGTTTTCAACCATAACAACCATGATCATAAACATTGACCAGTGGGACTCCCTCTGCTGGAATACCATCACTTCTGATAATTTTGAGAATCTGACAAATTATTTCAAGAATTATTACATAAATCCTTAAGATTTTAGGCATGAAGAAAACTTATACAGTCCTACAATTAATGAATACTTGAACTCTGCTTTTGCTGTAAACGTTAAAAGTGTGAAATATTTAGCGTTTTTGATCAAAGCGCACAAAAGCCATCCAACCATGTTAAGGTGTACCTTAATATGGATGGACTCTATCACTAATGTCCTACCTTTCCATGTGCCAAAGTGCAAAAGCCATCCAACCACATCAAAATGTACTTACATATGGATGGACCCTATCAGTAAAGTTACACTTGTCATATTTTTCTTTTTTGCAACTTATGCAGTGCTGTCCATATCATATAGACATTAGCTTCAATAGCGAACAGGGAAATGCATATGCTTATTCATAGAGTTATATGTTTTTATTTACAATATTTTTGCTATACTGAAATCAGTTTATCGCCTTAGTTTTTTTTTACTAATAATAAAAAGAGAATATATATATATATATATATATATATATATATATATATATATATGTATATATATATATATATATATATATATTGAAAAAATTAGAACAGCACCATATTACCACACTTGCAGTGCAGAGCTTCCCAAGCCAGTATTCCAGTGGCTCCAATAATATAAGAAAAAAGGAAAACAGCACAAAAAGTAACAAAAAAGTGGGTCTTTAATGCCTGAATGGCGTGGCGACGTTTCGGATTTTCCAATCCTTTTTCAAGCAGTGAACATACAAATTATCATATTATAATTATAATATGATAATGGACGGATATTTAAGGTACAAGTGTAAATAATCTTTAATAACAAATTAATAAGCAACATGTGTAATGGCTATATATATCCACTTCATTTGTATGTTCACTGCTTGAAAAAGGATTGGAAAATCCGAAACGTCGCCACGCCATTCAGGCATTAAAGACCCACTTTTTTGTTACTTTTTGTGCTGTTTTCCTTTTTTCTTATATATATATATATATATATATATATATATATATATATATATATATATATATATATATATGTATATATATATATATATATATATATAAAGAGGAGTCACAGTCATTTCTCATCAGGGTTGGTGCTGGTGACTACTATTAATGATTTACAAGTAGTTCCACCCAGACTGAATAATAAATTGGAGGTAAATATTTATGAATACATAAATATAGAAGAAGCAGAGCAACACTTTATAGCAAATTCAAGTTTTCCATCTTCATTTACTCATCAATAATTTATTTTACAGTCACTTGCAAGAATAATTTTAAAATCTGTTTTAACATTCATGGATGGATTACTAAAACTTCAGCAGTAAAATTTTGTACTATGAAGTAACACATTTTAAAATATAGTAATAGTACTACAAACGGCACACAGATGACAAGGGAGAAAAAAAAATGGTCCCACTTTTCTGGACAAAAATCAAACCCAGTTTTTATACTGTTGTGTGACCCTAGCCTTGCCTTGAGTGGGCTCGGTCTTTCTGGTATGGGGTAAGAGCTAATTAGATGTTTCCCTCTAACGTTTTTCTATTCCTCTTTCTGCATAACAGAAAAGTGCATACTTGCAGTCCTCAGCTCTTTAAAGTGGTATTGTTGCACTCAAATATGAAAAATGAAAATGTTTGCATTTCAAAATGCATTGTTTACTTGGCACTGGTAGCCAATCAACTAAGACACATCAACCAGCTAATTTTGTAAAACTCCATGCAACTATATTTAGGTTGATATAACACATGGGATGGCTGGCTCTACATGTCTGAAATTCCATCCAATTGTTGCGGTCAATGGCAAACTTTTAATTATTTGGAAGATACATGTGGGGATAGGAGAGAGATACTGTATAATACCCTGAATACCCTGTGGCTATAACAGCTTAAACTCTACAGGAGGGAATTGACCCCAATGATAATTAGAACTTACACTTTATAGGAAAGTGATAAAGAGAGAGAAAGAACCCTACTGACCATAAGAGCTTACACTCTACAAGAGAGAGATAGAGATTTCTCATCATACTAAGGTTACGTTCCCACAATGAGCTTTTATTGCGTTTTTGATGCTGTGTTGTTTTCCCTGTATCAAAAATGCAGTATCTTACAGTTCCAGCAAAGTGGATGGAATTTACAGATTTATTGGTTTTTCAAATCTGCAGAGTCAATTTCTTGTGGGTATAATAAGTTTTCTCTAAAGTTTTCCCCATAGACTTACATAAGATGAAGAAAATCAGCAGCTAAAAGAAACATGTGCATTTCTACAGGTAAGGGCTCATACTCACCTGCGAGGAACTCGGATGAGTCTCCCATGTTAATACCCGGCACTGCACTCGGCACTCCGATCGGAACGTGCGGCCGCATAGCAATGCATGCAGCCACACGTTCCGCTCCTGAGTGCCGGGTGCAATGCCGGGTATTGCCGTGTGAGACTCATCCGAGTTTCTCGCAGGTGAGTATGAGCCCTAAAATGCATCAATAATGCATGTAATCCGCACCTAAGTATGTCAATAAAGTTCAGGGAAAACAAAATACAAGGAAGTTTAATTAACAAAGCAGCTTTATTTAAAGAATAATAATAATAATAATAATAATTTTATTTATATAGCGCCAACATATTCCGCAGCGCTTTACAACTTAAGAATGACATACCAGAGACAAAAAAATGCAATAAAAACGCATGTTAAAAAAATGCACACAAAAATGCAATGAAAAAACATAAGTAACCTAATTTAAACAGTAAAACAAGTTTTAATACTGTAAAATATGTGGCCTGTATTATTTTTACAGGAAAATTGTGTCAAGAACTAGGGTAACACACAGCAAAAATAGTTGAATGGAGGACTCAAATGCCACAATTTGTAGCCCACAAATAGATGAGGAATGTGACGGAGATACTACACTGCAAAATATGTGGCCTGTATTTTTTTTCCAGCAAAATAGTGTTAATATCAAAATAGTGTCCACCAGCATATCAATCTGTAAGATGGGCCTCAGATAGCCTGAAGCAATTACTTCATAACAGTAAATAGGTGTTCATGAAACATAAGACATCAAAAAAGGATAAAAATTATCCAAAAAACACCACTTAACAAAATAACAATTAATAAAAAACAACAATCTTTATTAGAAAAATCAACAAACAAATATAAAGAAAAAAATGAACTGTGTGTGCCACGAAACATGTATGAGGTATTGAAAAAATAGAGAATCAAGTCCATACATGTAGTGGAACAGACCAAAATTCAGGCTGCATCACAGTTAAATGATCATAATAAGGCTCCACCAGGTCAGGAAAAAAAAGACCAAATGGAGCAGTAATTCATAAATTGATCTTAGGCTGGTTTCACACTTGCGTTTTGATCTGCAGCGTTTGTAAAAAAAAACGCAGGTGGTGAAAAAACGCATGTAAACGCGTGCAAATGCTGCGTTTTTTAGACGCATGCGTTTTTGCATGCAGTAAAAAAAACGCGGCGTTTTGACGCGTTTACATGCGTTTTTTCCTGCGTTTGCGTTTTTGAAACGCATGCTGAGAAGTGTGTGACAGCTGCCAATCATCAAAATCAACTAGAAAACCCACTATTAATAGAATTAGCTAGGGTTAGGGTTAGTGTTAGGGGTAGGGTTAGGGTTTGGATCCCTAGGGTTAGGGTTAGGGGTAGCTTTTTATTAGAAGAATGTCCTGGTCACCAGGTCACTGATAAGCCACCCCCCACCATCAAGGTTATAAAGGGATCCAAACCCTAACCCTAACCCTAACCCTAACCGTAACCCTAACCCTAGGGATCCAAACCCTAACCCTACCCCTAACCCTACCCCTAACCCTACCCCTAACCCTAACCCTAGGGATCCAAACCCTAACCCTACCCCTAACCCTAACGATCCTAGGGATCCATAGGGATTGGCTATTATGTTGACCTGGAGACCAGGACATTCTAATAAAAAGCTTTGTTCAATGTGGACACCCCAAGATATACGGTATTGCTATAGAGTACTAAAAATATAAACTCGGAGTATTCACTGTCATATTGTTAGGGTTAGGGTTAGGGGTAGGGTTAGGGGTAGGGTTAGGGTTAGGGTTAGGGGTAGGGTTAAGGTTAGGGTTAGGGTTTGGATCCCTAGGGTTAGGGTTAGGGTTAGGGGTAGGGTTAGGGTTAGGATCCCTTTATCACCCTGATGGTGGGGGGTGGCTTATCAGGGTGTATTCTTGTTTTTTTCTATAAAAACGCATGCGTTTAAAACGCAAGCAAACGCATGTACGCAAAAACGCATGCGTTTCCATAGACATCAATGTATTTTTTGCCGCAAATCAAACGCAAATGAACGCATGCGTTTTTTTGCGACCAAAAAGCGCCTCTGAAAATTACTACATGTTGCATTTCTGCAAAAGAACGCATGCAGCAAAAAAACGCATGCGACGTTAAACGCGGCAAAACGCTCACAAAAAAAAGCATGCATTTTTAATGTTAAACATAGGGAAAAAAAACGCATGCTTTTTTTTGGTAAAAACGCTGCAGATCAAAACGCAAGTGTGAAACCAGCCTTACCCATGTTGCTGCAAGCCTCTGTCTGTAATGCCACAGAGCACCTCAACATGCATTTCGCGTATGTGCTTTCTCAAGGGGAGTGTTAATAATTGGAGTACAACATGTGGCCTGTACTTTTTTTTGCAGCAAAATAGTGTTAATAAATGGAGTAACACAGAGGAAAAGCAGTTGAATGGAGGCCTCAAATGCCACAATTTGTAGCCTACAAATAGATGATGCGTGTGTCAGAGATACCACACTGTAAATATGTGGCCTGTATTTTTTTTTTACAGCAAAATAGTGTTAATAATTGGAGTAACATACAGCAGAAACAGTTGGAGTCCTCAAATGCCTCAATTTGTAGCCCACAGTTAGATGAGGCATGTGATGGAGATACCACACTGTAAAATATGTGGCCTGTATTTTTATTTTTTTACGGGAAAATAGTGTCAAGAACTAGGGTAGCACACAGCAATAACAGTTTAATAATTGGAGTAACACACACCAAAAACAGTTGAATGGAGGCCTCAAATGCCACAGTTTAAAGCCCACAGATTGATGAGGCGTGGGACAAAGATACTACACTGTAAAATACGTATGTAGCCTGTATTTTTTTTTTTACAGGAAAACAGTGTCAAGAACTAGGGTAACACACAGCAAAAACAGTTGAATGGAGGCCTCAAATGTCACAATTTGTAGCCCACAGATAGATGAGGCATGTGACGGAGATACCACACTGTAAAATATGTGGCCTATATTTTTTCACAGCAAAATAATATTAATAATTGGAGTAACACACAGCAAAAACAGTTGAATGGAGCCCTCAAATGCCAATTTTTAGCCCACAGATAGAAGAGGCATGTGATGGAGATACCACACTGTAAAATATGTGGTCTGTATTTTTATTTTTTTACAGCAAAATAGTCTTATGAACTAGGGTAACTCACAGCAAAAACAGTTGAATGGAGGCCTCAAATGCCACAATTTGTAGCCCACATATACATGAGGTGTGGGACAGATATACCACAATGTAAAATATGTGGCCTGTATTTTTTTTACAGCAAATTAGTTTTAATGATTGGAGTAACACACAGCAAAAACAGTTGAATGGAGGCCTCAAATGCCAATTTTTAGCCCACAGATAGAAGAGTCGTATGATGGAGATAGCCCACTTTCAAATATCTGGCCTTTTTTTAACAACAAAATAGTGTCAATAACTAGGCTATGACACAACAAAAACAGTTTAATGGAGGCCTGAAATTCCACAATCTTTAGCCCACAGATAGATGAGGCATCTGACGGAAATAGCCCACTTTCAAATATCTGGCCTGTATGTTTCATTTTTTTTGCCAGCCAAATTGTGTCAAAAAGTAGGCTGAGAAGGCTAAGCCACAACAAAAGCAATTCTATGGAGGCCTGAAATGGCACAATTTTGAGCGCAATGATTTATAAGCCGTGTGACGGACAAAAGCCAGTGTAAAATATCTGCCCTGTAGCTAAATATTTTTTTCGCTGCAAAATGGTGTCAGGAAATTGTATAAGACACTCAAAATGTTTTTTACAGTACCACAAAAATGGCTGAATTTTATGCGCACTCAGATGTGATCGCTGGGGCGGGAAAACCAGTTTAACCCCTTTACCCTCAAGGGTGGTTTGCACGTTATGGACCGGGCCAATTTTTACAATTCTGACCACTGTCCCTTTATGAGGTTATAACTCTGGAACGCTTCAACGGATCCCGGTGATTCTGACATAGTTTTCTAGTGACATATTATACTTCATGATAGTGGTAAATTTTCTTTGATATTACCTGCGTTTATTTGTGAAAAAAGCAGAAATTTGGCTAAAATTTTGAAAATTTAGCAATTTTCCAAATTTGAATTTTTATGCAATTAAATCACAGAGATATGTCACACAAAATACTTAATAAGTAACATTTTCCTCATGTCTACTTTACATCAGCACAATTTTGGAACCAAAATTTTTTTTTGTTAGGGAGTTATAAGGGTTAAAATTTGACCAGCAATTTCTCATTTTTACAACACCATTTATTTTTAGGGACCACATCTCATTTGAAGTCATTTTGAGGGGTCTATATGATAGAAAATACCAAGTGTGACACCATTCTAAAAACTGCACCCCTCAAGGTGCTCAAAACCACATTCGAGAAGTTTATTAACCCTTCAGGTGTTTCACAGGAATTTTTGGAATGTTTAAATAAAAATGAACATTTAACTTTTTTTCACAAAAAATTTACTTCAGCTCCAATTTGATTTATTTTACTTTTATTTTAAGGGTAACAGGAGAAAATGGACCACAAACGTTGTTGTACAATTTGTCCTGAGTACGCCGATACCCCATATGTGGGGGTAAACCACTGTTTGGGCGCATGGCAGAGCTCGGAAGGGAAGGAGCGCCGTTTGACTTTTCAATGCAAAATTGACAGGAATTGAGATGGTACGCCATGTTGCGTTTGGAGAGCCACTGATGTGCCTAAACATTGAAACCCCCCACAAGTGACACCATTTTGGAAAGTAGACCCCCTAAGGAACTTATCTAGAGTTGTGGTGAGCACTTTGACCCACCAAGTGCTTCACAGAAGTTTATAATGCTGAACCGTAAAAATAAAAAATCATTTTTTTTCACAAAAATTATCTTTTCGCCCCCAATTTTTTATTTTCCCAAGGGTAAGAGAAAAAATTGGACCCCAAAAGTTGTTGCACAATTTGTCCTGAGTACGCTGATACCCCAAATGTGGGGGTAAACCACTGTTTGGGCACATGGGAGAGCTCGAAAGGGAAGGAGCGACGTTTGACTTTTCAATGCAAAAATTGACAGGAATTGAGATGGGATGCCATGTTTCGTTTGGAGAGCCACTGATGTGACTAAACATTGAAACCCCCCACAAGTGACACCATTTTGGAAAGTAGACCCCCTAAGGAACTTACCTAGATGTGTGGTGAGCACTTTGACCCACCAAGGGCTTCACAGATGTTTATAATGCAGAGCCGTAAAAGTAAAACAAACATTTTTTCCCACAAAAATTATTTTTTAGCCCCAGTTTTGTATTTTTCCGAGGGTAACAGGAGAAATTGAACCCCCAAAGTTGTTGTCCAATTTGTCCTGAGTGCGCTGATACCCCATATGTGGGGGGGAACCACCGTTTGGGCTCGGAAGGGAAGGAGCGCCATTTGGAATGCAGACTTAGATGGAATGGTCTGCAGGCGTCACATTGCATTTGCAGAGCCCCTAATGTACCTAAACAGTAGAAACCCCCCAACAAGTGACACCATTTTGGAAAGTAGACCCCCTAAGGAACTCATCTAGATGTGTCGTGAGAGCTTTGAACCCCCCCAAGTGTTTCACTACAGTTTATAACGCAGAGCCGTGCAAATAAAAAAAATATTTTTTCCACAAAAATTATTTTTTAGCCCCCAGTTTTGTATTTTTCCAAGGGTAACAGGAGACATTGGACCCTAAATTTTGTTGTCCAATTTGTCCTGAGTACGCTGATACCTGATATGTGGGGGGAAACCACCGTTTATGCGCATGGCAGAGCTCGGAAGGGAAGGAGCATTATTTGGAATGCAGACTTAGATGGATTGGTCTGCAGGCGTCACATTGCATTTGCCCCTAATGTACTTAAACAGTAGAAACCCCCCACAAGTGACCCCATATTGGAAACTAGACCCCCAAGTAACTTATCTAGATGTGTTGTGAGAACTTTGAGCCCCCAAGTGTTTCACTACAGTTTATAATGCAGAGTCATGAAAATAAAAAATCTTTTTTTCCCACAAAAATTATTTTTTAGCCCCCAGTTTTGTATTTTCCCAAGGGTAACAGGAGAAATTGGACCCCAAAAGTTGTTGTCCAATTTGTCCTGAGTATGCTGATACCCCATATGTTGGGGTAAACCCCTGTGTTTGCACACGGGAGAGCTCGGAAGGGAAGGAGCACTGTTTTACTTTTTCAATGCAGAATTTGCTGGAATTGAGATCGGATGCCATGTCGCGTTTGGAGAGCCCCTGATGTGCCTAAGCAGTGGAAACCCCCCAATTATAACTGAAACCCTAATGCAAACACACCCCTCACCCTAATCCCAACGGTAACCCTAACCACACCCCTAACCCTAATCCCAACCCTATTCCCAACCGTAAATGTAATCCAAACCCTAACCCTAACTTTAGCCCCAACCCTAACTTTAGCCCCAACCCTAACTGTAGTCTTAACCCTAGCCCCAACCCTAACCCTAGCCCTAACCCTAGCCCTAATCCTAGCCCTAACCCTAGCCCTAACCCTAACCCTAGCCCTAACCCTAGCCCTAACCCTAACCCTAATCCTAACCCTAGCCCCAACCCTAACCCTAGCCCTAACCCTAACCCTAACCCTAGCCCCAACCCTAACCCTAGCCCTAACCCTAACCCTAGCCCTAATGGGAAAATGGAAATAAATGTTTTTTTAATTTTTTAATTTTTCCCTAACTAAGGGGGTGATGAAGGGGGGTTTGATTTACTTTTATAGTGGGGTTTTTAGCGGATTTTTATGATTGGCAGCCGTCACACACTGAAAGACGCTTTTTATTGCAAAAAATATTTTTTGCGTTACCACATTTTGAGAGCTATAATTTTTCCATATTTTGGTCCACAGAGTCATGTGAGGTCTTGTTTTTTGCGGGACGAGTTGACTTTTTTATTGGTAACATTTTCGGGCATGTGACATTTTTTGCTCGCTTTTTATTCTGATTTTTGTGAGGCAGAATGACAAAAAAACAGATATTCATGAATTTCTTTTGGGGGAGGAGTTTATACCGTTCCGCGTTTGGTAAAATTGATACAGCAGTTTTATTCTTTGGGTGAGTACGATTACAGCGATATCTCATTTATATCTTTTTTTATGTTTTGGCGCTTTTATACGATAAAAACTATTTTATAGAAAAAATAATTATTTTGGCATCGCTTTATTCTGAGGACTATAACTTTTTTATTTTTTTGCTGATGATGCTGTATGGCAGCTCTTTTTTTGCGGGACAAAATGACGCTTTCAGCGGTACCATGGTTATTTATATTTGTCTTTTTGATCGCGTTTTATTCCACTTTTTATTCGGCGGTATGATAATAAAGCGTTTTTTGCCTCGTTTTTTTTTTTTCTTACGGTGTTTACTGAAGGGGTTAACTAGTGGGACAGTTTTATAGGTTGGGTCGTTACGGACGTGGCGATACTAAATATGTGTACTTTTATTGTTTGTTTGTTTTTTATTTAGATAAAGAAATGTATTTATGGGAATAATATATATTTTTTTTCTTTATTTAGGAATTTTTTTTTTTTTTCACAGATGTGGATTTTTTTTTTTTACATTTTTACTTTGTCCCAGGGGGGGACATCACAGATCGGTGATCTGACAGTTTGCATAGCACTGATCTGACTTAGAGCACTGCAAGCTTACCAAGCGCCTGCTCTGAGCAGGCACTCGGTAAGCCACCTCCCTCCCTGCAGGACCCGGATGCCGCGGCCATCTTGGATCCGGGACCTGCAGCGAGGAAGGAGGTAGGAGGCCCTCAGAGCAACGCGATCACATCGCGTTGCTGTGGGGGTCTCAGGGAAGCCCGCAGGGAGCCCCCTCCCTGCACGATGCTTCCCTATACCACCGGCACACCACGATCATGTTTGATCGCGGTGTGCCAGGGGTTAATGTGCCGGGGGTGGTCCATGACCGCTCCTGGCACATAGCGCCGGATGTCAGCTGCGATAGGCAGCTGACACCCGGCCGCGATCGGCCGCGCTCCCCCCGTGAGCACGGCCGATCGCGCTGGACGTACTATTCCGTCCTTGGGAAGTAGGGCCCACCCCACATGGATGGAATAGTACGTCCAATGACAGAAAGGGGTTAAAATAGCTGGATTTTCATGCTGCATTATGAAAAGGATCTGGCTGTGTTCTGCAGTCCCAACAAGCAAATGGAGAATAAAAAAGATTTTTCTGATAAGATATATTATATAGTTTCTTATGTTCACACCTGTACTACTAATTTTTTCAAAGATTATTTCAGGAATAGTGACCAGTTAAAGACATGTGGAGGTGGACATCAAAAGTGATTGCTTTTGGAGCTCATGAACTGGTACCTCAAAGGAAATGTCCATCTTTTACATCCATTTTACCTTTTTATGTCACAGAAGCATTTAGTTTCTTAATTCTGGATCAAAGCTTTACAATACTTTAATTTTAAAAGATGATGCTTGACCTGACTCTTACTCTCTTCTATGACAATATAGGCTTAATTCAGAATAATGTCTAAGAATTTTAAAGCTGCATAAATTACATGAATTTTCTATGTACAATATAATTTTGATTGAATCCCATAATGCATTTACGTGTAAAAGGTTGAGCTAAAAGCCTAAAATGAGGCCAATTGTTATAAGGTAGGACATCTAGGAACAAATTAAAAGTAAAAAATCCAGCTGGAAATTTCAAGATAGCTAAAAGCCATTCATGGAAAAGGATTATTTTTATGAAATACTATCTTACAGATTACAAGGTCTTTTAGCAGGCCCTAGGAGAACAATGGATTAGAGAACTAAGCATGATAATGGTTCATTTGATTAGGCAGTACGTTCTATTTCTAACATGCACACTGTGGAATCTAACTGAATTGGTCACTTTGCGCTACTATTAGAAAGACAACGTTTTCTTTTATCTTTTGACTCACACAGCAGAAGTCAAATTGCAATGCATATGTGACTTACCAGTACGTATTACATATGATACAATTATTACCTAACAAGCCAAATTCCTATATATGGAGAAAATTAGCTCCATTAACTAAATAATAAAACATAAGTTCATAAGGTTGTTAGCAATGAAGGAAGCTTTTACAATCCACATAAGTTACCAAGTAAGTCTTGTTATTGGAACTGAACACAGTGATAATACTAGCAGTTACGCAATGCTCTGTGACGTGGTTTGTACCTTACTGGGGTGGTGCGTCACTTCCGGTTGGAGCCCATGCTTTCCGTGGCGGCACACAGTATTTAACTACTAGCACGGTGAGGCTGTATGATATATAACCCTTCATTGTGAGCGGTCATGATGAGATGCGGCTCATTGTAGCTGCCTTTTGTTGAAAAAAGCCCTTTCTTTTCCCCTGATGAACCCTGGCTTATTATCCTGGGGGGAAATGCATGGGCAGCTAAATGGATGAGTAAATCCTTTATTATTGTTCCTCAGACCACTGTCAATTTATGGATTGGTTTATTACTGTCTGCATGAGATTCTGATATATGTCTAAGACATGAATTTTTATATCTAAGTGAAGCGATGCCAATTTGAGACTTGATGGGTTGCCATTGCTGCTATTTTGTGTAGGCAGTTTTTTGCTGTCTATGCTCACTATTGTGTTTGCTATTAGTGGGGGTGAACCCATAGTAATATGGCACGAACCCTTTAAGAGTGGTAAAATCTTGAGATATATATAATCAATTTCTCTCTTGCTCACTAATGCACCTTATTATAATAGAGTATCTCATATGTGTATTTATGGTATACAAAGCAGAAACTAATTTTGATTAAGATTGGTATACCTTCTTTGAGAAAGAATACACTGATGCAGATTCTTGCATAGCACCTTATTGTACATTAGCACTTTAAGTCTTATTGGTGTTTGTGATGTTTTTTCTGTTAGTTCCTCCCTATAGGATCATAAGAGAGAGCCAATGTTGAGTGGGGGGCACCATGTCGAACTTAGGGTGCCAACCTCCGTGTTAAGGCAGGGTGAGAAAGGGAGAGTTCACTCCCTCACCTAGTTTATCTCTATCCTTTTTTAGTATTTTTAAGATTGTGTTATTCTCCTGACCCTAATATATGGGTAATTTTACCTGAAAAGTGTTACAATTTAAGGGTATTATTTTTCTTTTGGTTTAAATATTTGATATATACTCCGGTGTTTACTACATTTTGTTTAAGTCAGTTGCGCAATTAACATTTTCCCAGCACCTCTACAAATCAAAGTATCCCATATAATGCTGCATTGAAGACAAGACAGAAGTTGTATAGGCCGTCTATTTATTCTGATATATTTAATATTTTTTATGAGTTCCTTCAGTGTTTCAATCATGTTGTCAGCCATGGAGCTATGTAAAAGTGCTAAGAAAATTCTCCAACAAAAGTAATAAAAGTGCAGTCCACATTATCTTTCACAATAATGCCACCAATAATGCACCTTAAAAAGTTCCAGCTAAAGTAACGTTTACTTTATTTCCATTGCTGTAATATGCTTTTTGGTTGGGAAAACGGAAATTTTGAGGTTTACCTAACTGTTCTCCAGCAGTCTACTGTTGAAATATTGTTGCTGGTGGAGTGATTTTTATATACCCTGATAACTTGCCTTTGCCACAGTGCTCAGACCTAACTGACAATGGAAAGAGATAATACCTACTAACTAAAAGCCCATATACACATTAAACTAAAGTTGGTCGAAGCCAGCGATATCATCAGGGCTGTCTGATATCAACAGATGATGTCTCAGAAGAGAAGGATCTGGCCTTTTAGATTTCCAATGGCCGATCCTTTTGTTTGGCAGTGGCTTTTGCACTCAGGAGGCCTCTGCCAAGGCCAGCATTCCTGTATATTGGGGAGTTAGGAGATATATATATATATATATATATATATATATATATATATATATTTGTGTTTGGCTAAATGATCGGCTCACCATACACCCAGATTTTAGCCTGTCCCAGTCCATTCTTACACCCTGGCAGACTCACTGCTAAGATTTCATGTTTCCCTACCTGTCAGAAACAAAAATAAAGTAATAGCAAAGGCCACCAAATAAATTAAAGCAGTCTGAAATTGAGTACAGTCACGTTTAAGATAGTATGAAAAGAAACCAGTTTACCCTGTGGATAAAACATCCAAGTTGCATGTTGCATGTATTCCTATCACATGCCTGCTTCATATAAGAGGAATACCGTACGGCATATTTTATTTGTGTTTAGATTTGCATTCAGAGATGTAACCTGAAGCTTGTATGCCTCAATGAAAAATCTCTAATGGGGCCCCATCAAACACAGGTCTTTTAATAATAATGGCCTTTTCATATGGGGTAAAGGGACCTTTTTTGGTATCCTAGTCTCCCTGGCCCAGGTGCAACCCCTGCACCTATTTTATGGAAAAAATTTAGAGGAGATGGGAAAGGGGAGTCAGCTCATCAGCAGATGTAACATCTGTAGTCGCTGACAAGAAACAAAGCATGGAGCCGCCCAGGTCAGAACTGCAGCAAACATGATATGGTTACAGCTATGATTAAGGGTATACACCAAAAACACATAGGTTTTTGTATCATCCTATGTGATTTGTCGGTAGAGCTATACATGCATTTCCCATGCCTAAGACACAACTTAAGGTAGAAAGACCCACAAGCAATCAACAACTGAAGTCAGCTGCAGGAAAAGCCGGGCAAAGCATTGCAATAGAGGAAACCCAGTGGTTAGTGATGTCCATGGCTTTCAAACTTCAGGTAGTCACTGTCTGCAAAGGATTCTCTACAGAGTATTCAAAATCAACCTTTTATTTATGGTAAAGTTAACTTGTCTAAATACTTTTGAGCCCCTGAAATGATGAGGTTTCATAGATAAATGGTTGTAATTCCTAAACCTTTTGAAGAATATCTTTGTTCAACCTCTTTAATTAAACTTCAAGTGCATCTCATTTGTTTCATTATTAATAAAAAAAATAGCGGCATGCATTTACCTTTACATCAATTTAGGGCTCATTAGGGAATATAAATGGAAGTTTGCAAAATTTACCTGACCATAGGGAAAAAAAAAGTCATCTGATAGCCTACCCTAATACTCTATTGTTAAACATGTTTTACACTTGGGCTGCTAACTGGCTACCATGATTATTTGGTAATATAAATATTGAATATATTGACAGGGCAGAAGCACCTCTTGCCAGTTTAGGCAGTGCAGCTATGCCCCAATACAATTGCCACTGCACCTAGAAGAGAGGACCAACACTGAAACATAAGCAGTTTTAAATAGGAGCAAGTTGGCAAACATGGCTTGGTTGTTGTGCCCAGGCATGGCGTCCCACACACACACACACACACACACACACACACACACACACACACACACACACACATATATATATATATGTACATATGGCATCCAATATATACATATAGAGTGGGGAAATAAGTATTTAGTCATCCACCAATTATGCAGGTTCTCCGACTTAAAAAGATGAGAGAGGCCTGCAATTGACATCATAGGTAGACCACAACTGTGAGAGTCAAAATGAGAGAACAAATCCATAAACTCACCTTGTCTGATTTGGCAAGATTTATTTTGCAAATTTTGGTGGAAAATAAGTATTTGTTCACCTAAAAAAATGCAAGATTTCTGGCTTTCACAGATCTGTAACTTCTTATTTAAGAGGCTCCTCTGTCCTCCACTCATTACATGTAGTAATGGCACCTGTTTGAACTTGTTATCAGAATAAAAGACACCTGTCCTTCTTATTTAAGAGGCTCCTCTGTCCTCCACTCATTACATGTAGTAATGGCACCTGTTTGAACTTGTTATCAGTATAAAAGACACCTGTCCACAACCTCAAACAGTCACACTCCAAACTCCACTATGGTGAAGACCAAAGAGCTGTCAAAGCACACCAGAAACAAAATTGTAGGTCTGCACAAGGCTGGGAAGACTAAATCTGCAATAGGCAAGTAGCTTGTTGTGATGAAATTAACAGTGGGAGCAATAAGAAGAAAATGGAAGACATATAAGACCACTGATAATCTCCCTCGATCATGGGCTCCATTCAAGATCTCACCCCGTGGGGTCAAAATGATCACAAGAACAGTGAGCAAAAATCCCAGAGCCACACGGGGGGACCTAGTTAATGACCTGCATAGAGTTGGGACCACCGTAACAAAGGCTACCATCAGTAACACACTACGCCACCAGGGACTCAGATCCTGCAGTGCTAGATGTGTCCACCTGTTAAAGCCACAGTACATGTCTGGGCCAGTCTGAAGTTTGCTAGAGAGCACTTGGATTATCCAGAAGAGTATTGAGAGAATGTCATATGGTCTGATGAAGCCAAAGAAGACCTGTTTGGTAGAAACAAAACTTGTCGTGTTTGGAAGAGACAGAATGCTGAGTTGCATCCAAAGAACATCACACTTACTGTGAAGCATGGGGTGGCAACATCATGCGTTGGGGCTGTCTCTCTGCAAAGGACCAGGATGAGTGATCCATGTACATTAAATAATGAATGGGGCCATGTATCTTGAGATTTTGAATGCAAACCTCCTTCCATCAGCAAGGGCATTGAAGATTAAATGTGGATGGGTCTTTCAGCATGATAATATTCCCAAGCACACCGCCAGGGCAAAGAAGAAGTGGCTTCGTAAGAAGCATATGAAGGTCCTGGAGTGTCCTAGCCAGTCTCCAGAGCTCAACCCCATAGAAAACCTTTGGAAGTGAGTTGAAAGTTTGTGCTGCCCAGCGACAGGCCCAAAACATCACTGCTCTAGAGTAGATCTGCATGGAGGAATCGGCCAACATACCACCAACAGTGTGTGGGAACCTTGTGTAGACTTACAGAAAATGTTTGACCACTGTCATTGCCAACAAAGGATATATAACAAAATATTGAGTTGAACTTTTGTAAATGATGAAATACTTATTTTCCACTGTAATTTGCCAAATAAATCTTGCCAAATCAGACAAGGAGTATTTTTGGATTTGTTCTATCATTTTGACTCTCATAGTTGTAATCTTCCTATGATGTCAATTACAGGTCTCTCTCATCGTTTTAAGTGGGAGAACTTGCACAATTGGTGGCTGACTAAACACTTTTTTCCCCCGCTATATAAATAAATATATTTAGATATATGTATACAGTACAGACCAAAAGTTTGGACACACCTTCTCATTTAAAGATTTTTCTGTATTTTCATGACTATGAAAATTGTAAATTCACACTGAAGGCATCAAAACTATGAATTAACACATGTGGAATTATATACTTAACAAAAAAGTGTGAAACAACTGAAAATATGTCTTACATTCTAGGTTCTTCAAAGTAGCCATCTTTTGCTTTGATGACTGCTTGGCACACTTTTAGCATTCTCTTGATGAGCTTCAAGAGGTAGTCAACGGAAATGGTCTTCCAACAATCTTGAAGGAGTTCCCAGAGATGGATAGCACTTGTTGGCCCTTTTGCCTTCACTATGCGGTGCAGCTCACCCCAAACCATCTAGATTGGGTTCAGGTCTGGTGACTGTGGAGGCCAGGTCATCTGGCGTAGCACCCCATCACTCTCCTTCTTGGTCAAATAGCACTTACACAGCCTGGAGGTGTGTTTGGGGTCATTGTCCTGTTAAAAAATAAATGATGGTCCAACTAAACGCAAACCGGATGGAATAGCATGCCGCTGCAAGATACTGTGGTAGCCAAGCTGGTTCAGTATGCCTTCAATTTTTAATAAATCCCCAACAGTGTCACCAGCAAAGCACCCCCACACCATATCTCCTCCATGCTTCACGGTGGGAACCAGGCATGTAGAGTCCATCCGTTCACCTTTTCTGCGTCACTCAAAGACACGGTGGTTGGAGCCAAACATCTCAAATTTGGACTCATCAGACCAAAGCACAGATTTCCACTGGTTTAATGTCCATTCCTTGTGTTATTTAGCCTAAACAAGTCTCTTCTGCTTGTTGCCTGTCCTTAGCAGTAGTTTCCTAGCAGCTATTTTACCATGAAGGCCTGCTGCACAAAATCTCCTCTTAACAGTTGTTGTAGAGATGTGTCTGCTGCTAGAACTCTGTGTGGCATTGACCTGGTGTCTAATCTCAGCTGCTGTTAACCTGCAATTTCTGAGGCTGGTGACTCGGATAAACTTATCCTCAGAAGCAGAGGAGACTCTTGGTCTTCCTTTCCTGGGGTGGTCCTCATGTGAGCCAGTTTCTTTGTAGCGCTTGATGGTTTTTACAACTGCACTTGGGGACACTTTCAAAGTTTTCCCAATTTTTCGGACTGACTGACCTTCATTTCTTAAAGTAATGATGGCCACTCGTTATTCTTTACTTAGCTGCTTTTTTCTTGCCATAATACAAATTCTAGCAGTCTATTCAGTAGGACTATCACCTGTGTATCCACCAGACTTCTGCTCAACACAACTGATGGTCCCAACCCCATTTATAAGACAAGGAATCACACTTACTAAACCTGACAGGGCACACCTGTGAACTGAAAACCATTTCTGGTGACTACCTCTTGAAGCTCATCAAGAGAATGCCAAGAGTGTGCAAAGCAGTCATCAAAGCAAAAGGTGGCTACTTTGAAGAACCTAGAGTATGACATATTTTAAGTTGTTTCACACTTTTTTGTTAAGTATATACTGTAATTCCACATGTGTTAATTCATAGTTTTGATGCCTTCAGTGTGAATTTACAATTTTCATAGTCATGAAAATACAGAAAAATCTTTAAATGAGAAGGTGTGTCCAAACTCTTGGTCTGTACTGTATATATATATATATATATATATATATATATATATATATATATATATATATATATATATATACGACCCTTCAGAGACATCTTTGACCACCACCTGAGGCAAGATGCTCATCTTGTCTCATGGCAGATGCGACTTTACTGACTGGTGTGTATCCCATAAATTATATAGCTTTAACAATATCATTAATAATATCTTTGTTTAACATACATGATTGTCATTGCTATCAATAAGAAGGAATAAAATATGTATATGTGCATCCTGACAGTCTCAAAGATATGTAAACATTTCTAATAAAATGAGAGTCATATACAGAATACACAGCTGCTGATTGCTCACAATAATGTTAGTTTACAAACATAAAACTTCTACTATACATTAATCTTGGTAGCTCTATCAGTTTTTAGCAAATGAATATATGATACATTTTACTAAAGCAGACACATGACAGATGATCGTGTAATTTAGCCCTGATGACATATAATCTTTAAGCAGTATCAGTATGCATCAATGCTATACAGAACGCAGCTTCCTGACTATTACAATTTCACAATGACATCATTGCTTGGGAAATATGAAAAACTAAGATTTTACCTTTACATGTTATGGTACTATGTGTGTATACATTTCTATATATTAATATAGCCTTTCTCTTTAAATAAAATGTAGTACTTAGCATTTATTCCCATTTTATACAGAAACACAAAAAGCCTGTTTTCTAAATGTGCACTACATTATATGCAGTGGATCTAGTAGTTTTAAGTGAAAATCCTTGCTGCTGTAGACTGGGATTTTCATTGGAAGCCACTGGATTTGCAGCTTTTAGCTCCTTAGACTGGAAGCTCATGGACAAAAAAAACAAAGACACGTGATAATAAAATATGCCTCTGAACTCTATGTAATAAATCCTTAATCTTACTGAGTACATGCCTTTTTGTGCCCCTAATTTCGCCATCATATAAAATAAACAGATTGAACTCGGGTAAGACCGCAATTATTTTAACACTCTAAATGTTCTATTTAGAGACGTGACATTTAGAACAGTCAATCTGTTTAGACAATTGCTGGGTTAAAAAAAGCATAGAGAGGGTCATAAAATGTATGAATGTCAAATGTAAAGTAATAAAGATGTTGGATTATTTGAGATGTATCCTAATTTCTCATTTTGTCATATTAGATGGATTATATCCCATGATCCATGTAATGCTGTTGCGTACGAATGTTACTTCATCCGGTCGCTGCAATTAAATTCTAAAGAACTGGGTCATGTTATGAAGTGCTGATAAATTACATATATCTGCTTAAGTTATTTTACGGAGTAGGTTTTAGAACAAAGTCCTTTAGGAGTATTCCTGGCTTTTTTTTATCAAGTTACACAACTTTATAGGTTTTTGTAAATGGAACACTTGTATCCAGTTATGTAAATCATATCACTAATGATTTATGATATAAACGTATCTTAAAAAAATAACTGCAAATCATGTTTATGACATTTTTAAGCATACCTACCTCTTGTACTGCTATTATTCATGGACTTGGCATGGGACTTCACACTGTGTAACTGGGATGAGTGCTATTCGTCATTTTGATGGATAACACTTGTCACAATGTTATTCTTTGGGGACATGCACTTTTCTAATTTTTTCCTCGTACCGTGTCAATCCGAGAAAAAAATTGCAGCATGCACAATTGGCCTCCGAGAATTGTACTCACCCATTCAACTCTATAGGTCAGTGGAAGAAATCGGACTGCACTGGGATAACATTCGAGTGCAATCCAATTTTCACGGACTGACATTGAAGATGAAGACTTTTTTCTCTCTACCTCTGAGAAAATCGTATCACACTCTGTCATGTATGGAGCAAATGGTTGTCTGAACATTCCCTGTGTATGGAACTGGGTACAATCTGTTTTGCTTGATAGAATCTGTTTTGCCACCACTCCCCAACCTCCGGACTTACTGATTGCTGGCACTGATTGACAGTGCCACTCAGGGTTTGACACTCACAGAAGAAGGCCACTCTGCAAGAACAACATATGGACACTTTGCAGTTCAATAGCTCATCAAATTCCACCTACTTTGTAGGTAGAAATGGGACCCATCATCTCTTTGGACCTGTGTGGCTGCACAGGTTGCCCCAATGGTCTGTCCACCCCTGTCGTCACTGGCCCAGTGCAGTTATATTGGCAGTTTTGCCTCCGCATAATTCCTAGCACAAAGACAATGGAGCTGGCCAGAGTATGGAGTGTCATGATCTCTGCAGGCAGAGATCATAGCAAGCCTATAGAGGGACAAGCTCTCGGAAGATGGAACTATACTGACCATGAACTAAGCCTGCCGCGCAACTAGAAATAGCCAGGTAGCATTTCCTATTTATCGCTAGATGCCCAGCTCTGGCCTAAGACCTAAATAGCTAGCAGAGGGAAATATAAGACCTGGCTCACCTCTAGAGAAATATTTCCAAAGAAGACAGTAGCCCCCCACATATAATGACGGTGAGTTCAGATGAAACAACAAACGCAGCAGGAAAATAGTCTTAGCAAATTTGAGGTCCGCTTACTAGATAGCAGAAGACAGATAGTATACTTTCATGGTCAGCAGAAAAACACTAACAAAACACCATCCAGAGATTACCTTAAACTCTGGCATTAACTCATAACGCCAGAGTAGCAATCCCTGATCAACGAGAGCTTTCCAGACACAGTAACAAAACTTCAGCTGTGAACTGGAACAAATAGGCAAAACAAAACAAGGACAAAAGTCCAACTTATCTAGTAGTAGTCTAGAAGCAGGAACAAGCACTGAGAGGCATCAGATAACATTGTTGACCGGCAAGAAACCACCAGAGAAATGAGCTTAAATAGCGACACCCACTACTGATGGAACCAGGTGAAACAGGAAAGAGGATGACAAGTCCAATTCCACAAGCGGCCACCGGGGGAGCCCAGAATCCAAATTCACAACAGTACCCCCCCCTCAAGGAGGGGGCACCGAACCCTCACCAGATCCACCAGGGCGACCAGGATGAGCCCTATGGAAGGCACGAACAAGATCAGAAGCATGAACATCAGATGCATTGACCCAAGAATTATCCTCCTGGCCGTAACCCTTCCAGTTAACCAGATACTGGAGTTTCCGTCTGGAAACACGAGAGTCCAAAATTTTCTCCACAACGTACTCCAACTCACCCTCAACCAACACCGGAGCAGGAGGCTCAACTGAAGGTACAACAGGTACCTCATACCTGCGCAATAACGACCGATGAAAAACGTTATGAATGGAAAAGGACGCAGGGAGGTCCAAACGGAAAGAAACAGGATTAAGAATCTCCAATATTCTATAAGGGCCGATGAACCGAGGTTTAAACTTAGGAGAAGAGACCCTCATAGGGACAAAACGAGAAGACAACCACACTAAATCTCCAACACAAAGCCGAGAACCAACACGACGATGACGGTTGGCAAAACGCTGAGTCTTCTCCTGGGACAACTTCAAATTGTCCATAACCTGCCCCCAGATGTGATGTAATCTCTCCACCACCGCATCCACTCCAGGACAATCCGAGGATTCCACCTGACCGGAGGAAAATCGAGGGTGAAACCCCGAATTACAGAAAAACGGGGACACCAAGGTGGAAGAACTGGCCCGATTATTGAGGGCGAACTCTGCCAATGGCAAAAAAGCAACCCAATCATCCTGGTCAGCAGAGACAAAACACCTCAGATATGTCTCAAGGGTCTGATTAGTCCGCTCGGTCTGGCCATTAGTCTGAGGGTGAAAAGCAGATGAAAAAGACAAATCTATGCCCATCCTAGCACAGAATGCCCGCCAAAATCTAGACACAAATTGGGTACCTCTGTCAGAAACAATATTCTCAGGAATACCGTGCAATCGGACAACATTCTGAAAAAACAGAGGAACCAACTCAGAAGAAGAAGGCAACTTGGGCAGAGGAACCAAATGGACCATTTTAGAGAAACGGTCACAGACCACCCAGATGACAGACATCTTCTGGGAAACAGGCAGATCTGAAATAAAATCCATCGAGATGTGTGTCCAAGGCCTCTTAGGAATAGGCAAGGGCAACAGCAGTCCGCTAGCCCGAGAACTACAAGACTTGGCCCGAGCACAAACGTCACATGACTGCACAAAGACTCGCACATCTCGTGACAGGGAAGGCCACCAGAAGGATCTTGCCACCAAATCCCTGGTACCAAAAATTCCGGGATGACCTGCCAATGCAGAAGAATGTACCTCAGAGATGACTCTGCTGGTCCAATCATCCGGAACAAACAGTCTATCAGGCGGACAACGATCCGGTCTATCCGCCTGAAACTCTTGCAAGGACCGCCGCAGATCAGGAGAAACGGCCGACAAAATTACTCCCTCCCTAAGGATACCTGTGGGTTCAGAATTACCAGGAGAGTCCGGGTCAAAACTCCTAGAAAGGGCATCTGCCTTAACATTCTTAGAACCCGGTAGGTATGACACCACAAAATTAAAGCGAGAAAAAAATAAAGACCAGCGCGCCTGTCTAGGATTCAGGCGTCTGGCAGTCTCAAGATAAATCAAATTTTTGTGGTCAGTCAATACCACCACCTGATGCCTAGCCCCCTCGAGCCAATGGCGCCACTCCTCAAACGCCCACTTCATGGCCAAAAGCTCCCGATTCCCAACATCATAATTCCGCTCTGCGGGCGAAAATTTGCGAGAAAAGAAGGCACAAGGCCTAATGACGGAGCAGTCGGAACCTTTCTGCGACAACACTGCCCCAGCTCCGATCTCCGAAGCGTCAACCTCAACCTGAAAAGGCAGATTCACATCAGGCTGACGCAACACAGGGGCAGAGGCAAAACGGCGCTTAAGCTCCTGAAAGGCCTCTACAGCATGAGGGGACCAATTAGCAACATCAGCGCCTTGTCTGGTCAAATCAGTCAGTGGTTTAACGACATCCGAAAAACCAGCAATAAATCGGCGGTAAAAGTTGGCAAAGCCCAAAAATCTCTGAAGACCCTTAAGAGAGGAGGGCTGAGTCCAGTCACAAATAGCTTGCACCTTGACGGGATCCATCTCAATGGAAGAGGGAGAAAAAATATACCCCAAAAAGGAAATTTTCTGGACCCCAAAAACGCACTTAGACCCCTTCACACATAAAGAATTAGACCGCAGAACCTGAAAAACTCTCCTGACCTGCTGGACATGAGAGTCCCAGTCATCAGAAAAAATCAGAATATCATCCAGATATATTATCATAAATTTATCCAGAAAATCGCGGAAAATATCATGCATAAAAGACTGGAAAACTGAAGGGGCATTAGAAAGACCAAAAGGCATGACCAAATACTCAAAGTGGCCCTCGGGCGTATTAAATGCGGTCTTCCACTCATCCCCCTGCCTGATCCGCACCAAATTATACGCCCCACGAAGATCAATTTTAGAGAACCACTTAGCACCCTCTATACGAGCAAACAAATCAGTAAGCAATGGCAATGGGTATTGATACTTAACAGTGATCTTATTCAGAAGCCGATAATCAATACATGGTCTCAAAGAGCCGTCTTTTTTTGAGACAAAGAAAAACCCAGCTCCCAAGGGAGAAGAAGATGGACGAATATGTCCCTTTTCCAAAGACTCCTTTATATATTCCCGCATAGCAGCATGTTCCGGCACAGACAAATTAAACAAACGACCCTTTGGATATTTACAACCCGGTATCAAATCTATGGCACAATCGCACTCACGGTGCGGAGGTAACGACCCAAGCTTGGGTTCGTCAAAGACGTCTTGATAATCAGAGAGGAACTCAGGGACTTCAGAGGGAATGGACGACGAAATAGAAACCAAAGGTACGTCCCCATGAATACCCTTACATCCCCAGCTCAACACAGACATTGCTCTCCAGTCCAAGACTGGGTTGTGAGACTGCAACCATGGCAATCCCAGTACCAAATCGTCATGTAAATTATACAGCACCAGGAAACGAATAATCTCCTGGTGATCCGGATTGATACGCATGGTTACTTGTGTCCAGTATTGTGGTTTATTATTAGCCAATGGGGTGGAGTCAATCCCCTTCAGAGGAATAAGAGTCTCCAAAGGCTCTAAATCAAAACCACAACGATTGGCAAAGGACCAATCCATAAGACTCAGAGCGGCGCCAGAGTCAACATAGGCGTCCGTGGCAATGGATGACAAAGAGCAAATCAGGGTTACAGACAAAATAAACTTAGACTGAATGGTGCCAATGGAAACAGACTTATCAAGCTTCTTTGTACGCCTAGAGCATGCCGATATAACATGAGTAGAATCCCCACAATAGAAACACAATCCATTCTTCCGTCTAAAATTCTGTCGCTCGCTCCTGGACAGAATTCTATCACACTGCATACTTTCTGGCGTCTTTTCCATAGACACCGCCAGATGGTGCACCGGTTTGCGCTCCCGCAGACGCCTATCAATCTGAATAGCCATTGTCATGGACTCATTCAGACCTGCAGGCAAAGGGAACCCCACCATAACATCCTTAATGGCATCAGAGAGACCTTCTCTGAAAGTTGCCGCCAAGGCGCACTCATTCCACTGAGTAAGCACAGACCATTTACGGAATTTTTGGCAGAAAACTTCAGCTTCGTCTTGCCCCTGAGATAGTGCCATCAAAGTTTTTTCTGCCTGAAGTTCCAAATGAGGTTCCTCATAAAGCAAGCCCAAGGCCAGAAAAAACGCATCCACAT
Organism: Ranitomeya variabilis; assembly: GCF_051348905.1. Taxonomy (NCBI): domain Eukaryota; kingdom Metazoa; phylum Chordata; class Amphibia; order Anura; family Dendrobatidae; genus Ranitomeya; species Ranitomeya variabilis. The sequence goes on along the minus strand of NC_135237.1, from coordinate 105,553,732 downwards.
CGCGTAACGCAGGATCCCCTGCTGGCAATGAGAAGGCCCAATCTTGAGGGTCTCCCCTGAGCAAGGAAATCACAATCCTAACCTGCTGAGCAGGGTCTCCAGCTGAACGAGACTTCAGGGACAAATAAAGCTTACAATTATTTCGGAAATTCTGGAAGCTAGCTCTATTCCCTGTGAAGAACTCCGGCAAAGGAATTCTCGGCTCAGATACCGGAGCATGTACCACAAAATCTTGTAAATTTTGTACTTTCGTGATGAGATTATTCAAACCCGCAGTTACACTCTGGAGATCCATTATTGTCAGGTGCACACAGAGCATACAGAGATTAGGAGGAGAGAGAGAAAAAAGACTGCAGCAAGGCAAACTGGAGGAAAAAAAAAAAAAAAAAAAAATTCCAGCAGACTTCTTATAACTCTCCTTTCTAAACCTGGGTCTTTAACACTTTATTGGCCGGTCAAACTGTCATGATCTCTGCAGGCAGAGATCATAGCAAGCCTATAGAGGGACAAGCTCTCGGAAGATGGAACTATACTGACCATGAACTAAGCCTGCCGCGCAACTAGAAATAGCCAGGTAGCATTTCCTATTTATCGCTAGATGCCCAGCTCTGGCCTAAGACCTAAATAGCTAGCAGAGGGAAATATAAGACCTGGCTCACCTCTAGAGAAATATTTCCAAAGAAGACAGTAGCCCCCCACATATAATGACGGTGAGTTCAGATGAAACAACAAACGCAGCAGGAAAATAGTCTTAGCAAATTTGAGGTCCGCTTACTAGATAGCAGAAGACAGATAGTATACTTTCATGGTCAGCAGAAAAACACTAACAAAACACCATCCAGAGATTACCTTAAACTCTGGCATTAACTCATAACGCCAGAGTAGCAATCCCTGATCAACGAGAGCTTTCCAGACACAGTAACAAAACTTCAGCTGTGAACTGGAACAAATAGGCAAAACAAAACAAGGACAAAAGTCCAACTTATCTAGTAGTAGTCTAGAAGCAGGAACAAGCACTGAGAGGCATCAGATAACATTGTTGACCGGCAAGAAACCACCAGAGAAATGAGCTTAAATAGCGACACCCACTACTGATGGAACCAGGTGAAACAGGAAAGAGGATGACAAGTCCAATTCCACAAGCGGCCACCGGGGGAGCCCAGAATCCAAATTCACAACAATGGAGCAAGCAGTTTGCTCCAGCGAACCCAGCCAGATACTTTTCAGAGCTTAACAGCCTTTTTAGGTGGTACAAAGAAAAAAAAATTAATATCAGAGGAACAAAGCCAATATTGAATAATTTAGAAACTACAAAATTGCTTATATTTACCTTATTTGACCTTTAAAGAGGACCTGTCACCAAGTCAAGAGTGACCAGTTTTTCATCTTATTTTATTCCTGCTGCTTTTTTTTCCATTTTTAAATCCACCACACAGTTTTCTAGGAATGTGTTGTTAGGCTGCTCTGCGTCATAACTGTGAGCAATGCCTCCTTGGAAAAGACCATACAAATTATCATATTGGGCACACTAAATAAAAAAACATATCTGGAACCATAAAGCAGATTTTAAAAAGAAAAATAACTGGTCACTTTTGACATGATGACAAAAAGAGATATTCTTTAACTGCTTACATACATTATTTTCATCATGCGTTGCTAAACAAAGTATGAAGCTGGCTCACAAGGTGTGTTGTTTAGCCAGCATCTGACTGTAACTGCAGCAACCAGAGCTTGCTCCGATCTCTGCAATACTTTGCAACAATTCAACACTTTGAATAAAAGCCATTGGACTCTTCCTATCAGCCTCCCATCATACATTTGCAGAAAATAGACAGGTCATCGTGGCAGCCAGGGGCTATCTGATGGCCCTTATAACTGTCATTTTGGTCCTCCTCCGAAAGGCAGCCAAAGGTTGAAAAACATAGAAAAACAATAATTTAGCTATATACTGCAAACTGTGGCATTACAGCACACACTATAAATGATCAAACAATGAAAGTTTCAAGTTCCTTAGGGAGACTAAAAAATAAAGTAAAAATTTGTAATCTATTTATAATACATACAATAATATATTTTTTCATTATACATTGCACTAGCATTTGATTTTGATGACAGTTGATTCCTTTTATTAAATAGTATATGAACTGAGATGTTTTTACGGTGTATATTATCTTATATTGCATTGATACTACTTTACATTGTATTGTATGTGACTTTGATTGTCTTGCATATATTGTGTACTATCCCTTGGATCCCTCTGTGTGGCCTGTGCGCTCCCATCTTTTTGAGGCCCACTGCCCTCTCTTTCTCTTTTTATAATATTATCCTGCTTTTATTGTTGTCATCAATAAAAATTTACCTTTTTAATACATTTTTTCTGGAATCTCTTTTCATCTAGTAACATATTTCTCTTACGGATTGTTGTAATTCTGTTGAAATGTCCAGGTTGTACTTTATTTGCTTGGGACATACTGTATATTAATGATTGAGAGAATATAGTCTGGTCACATAAGACCAAAATTGAACTTTTGGGATGCCATAATATACACCAAGTTTGGAGGCCAAAAGGCACTGCATATCACCCCAAAATACTATACCAACAGAGAAGATTATGGAAAATCATGGTGTCAGTCTGTTTTTCAAAAAACTGCACTGGTAAACGTAATGTAATTGAAGGAAGGATGAATGTACAAATGTACAGAGAGATTTTATTATTGTTAGGGGTCGAGTTCCTGCCTCTGCACAGGGGGAATCTTGGTCCATCTCCACTGCGGTCACCCATTCTTCTCCTGCCGCAGTGGAGTCTGCTCAGCGGAGACGTCGGTCCAAGCGTCTCGCTCAGTCTGACTCTGTGCAAAGGGTTACTGCTGCTTTTCCAGCTTCTGCCATTGAAGCCAGTGCTGGGCAGCGGCGAGCAGAAGCTTTTGGGACAAAGTCCCACTTTTCTCCTTCTGAGCATGCCCAGGGTAAGATCTCTCATTGGAGATCGAGGGTCACATGCTTAGATACTGCAGCAAAGGCCATTGGTTCTCCTGGAAGGTCCTGAAGGTGCTCAGGCTTTGTGGCAGCTTCTCATTGGTCCTTCTAGGAAGGTCTTGTTCGTGCTTCAGCTATAAAAGGCTCGCATGGCCGCACGGCCATGCGCTACACTGTGTTCCAAATTATTATGCAAATTGGATTTAAGTGAGATAAAGATTTAATTGTTTTGTTTTTCAAATAAACTCGTGGATGGTATTGTGTCTCAGGGCTCAATGGATCACTGAAATCAATCTTAAACACATGTGATAATTGGTTTTCCAGGTGATTCTAATTAAAGGAAAACTACTTAAAAATGATGTTCCACATTATTAAGCAGGTCACAGTTTTCAAGTAACATGGGAAAGAAAAAGGATCTCTCTGCTGCTGAAAAGCATCAAATAGTGCAATGCCTTGGTGAAGGGATGAAAACATTAGAAATTTCCCGAAAACTTAAGCGTGATCATCGTACTGTTAAGAGATTTGTGTCTGATTCTGAGCACAGACGTGTTTGTGCTGATAAAGGCATAATGAGGAAGATTTCTGCCAGGCAAGTTCATCGGATTAAGAGAGCAGCTGCTAAAAAGCCATTACAAAGCAGCAAACAGTTATTTGAAGCTGCTGGTGCCTCTGGAGTCCATCGAACCTCAAGGTGTAGGCTCCTTCAAAGGCTTGCTGTCGTGTATAAACCTACTATTCGGCCACCCTTAAACAGTGTTCACAAGCAGAAATGGTTGCATTGGGCCCACACATACATGCAGACTAATTTCCAAACAGTCTTGTTTACTGATGAGTGTCGAGCAACCCTGGATGGTCCAGATGGATGGAGAAGTGGATGGTTGGTGGATGGATGGCCACCATGTCCCAACAAGGCTGCGACGTCAGCAAGGAGGTGGAGGAGTCATGTTTTGGGCTGGAATCATGGAGAAACAGCTGGTAGGGCCTTTTAAGTTTCCTGAAGGTGTGAAAATGACCTCTGCAAAGTATATAGAGTTTCTGACTGACAACTTTCCTGCATGGTATAAAAAGCAGAAATGTGCCTTCAGGAGCAAAATCATCTTCATGCATGACAATGCACCATCTCATGCTGCAAAGAATAAATCTGAGTCATTGGCTGCTATGGGCATAAAAGAAGATAAACTCATGGTGTGGCCACCATTTTCCCCTGACCTCAACCCTATAGAGAACCTATGGAGTATCATAAAGCAAAAGATCTATGAGGGTGGGAGGCAGTTCACATCAAAACAGCAGCTCAGGGAGGAGATTCTGACTTCATGCAAAGAAATACAAGCAGAAACTCAATGGATGCAGGAATTGTGAATGTGATATCACAGAAGGGTTCCTATGTTTACATTTAACTTGGCCTGTTAGGATGTTTTGGAGTTAAATAGCTTTTTTGTTCAGTGAATGTGACCTCCTAATGCTGCAAATTCAACAAATGACCATTTTCAGTTTTTTAAAACATATCAAATGTTTAGAAATTCTACAGTGCCTAATAATTTGGAACAGTGCATTTTAAGTTTTTATTCATTTTGGAGATTATACTGTTATCATTGGGAGGTTTATTCAATAAAATTTGATGTATACTCTAACGGGTGATTACTTTTATTAGACTGACTGTCATTTGCACCAACCATTTAGGAAAATCAGAGAAAAATGTCATTTGCATAATAATTTGGAACATAGTGTAGTATCAATTCTAATATGTGCTTTGCGCCAGTATGGTTATGCATGAATGTGTTCAGGGACCCGGCTGAAATAAGCCCCTAGAATACCGGCTTCTCCGGTGAGGAGATTTGTGTTTGTATTCAGGGACACGGCTGAAGTAAGCCCCTAGAATACCGGCTTCTCCGGTGAGGAGATTGTGTGTGTGCATAACCACTGACTGCTATCAGTTCGGCAGCAAGCTTGCGCTCCTGTGAGGCTAACAGGGTGCAGTGCTTTCCTCTCACGGCTGCTCTGTGAGGTAACAGAGCTAGTCTATACTGCCAAACAGTGTCACCATTCACTAGCAGTAGGTTCTCCTGCACGGTGGACCCCGGGCTGCGAACGCACCATTTATAATAAACATCTATTTTTACTCGGTGCGTTCCGCTAGCCCTAACATAATACTAGCACCAGGGTCTGGCTAGTAAATGGCGGATGATCAGCGTTTACAGCGGTACATCCAGCAGCTGGAGGGTAGGTTGGTGGCTCTTGAGTGCACAACCTCAGCTGTGGATGTTACCGCAGTCGCTGTTCAGGCTGCAAGTGTAGCTGCACCCAGTTTGTCCTCGGCCACCCCTGCTCCGACTTTATCCCATCTCCCGCTTCCAGACTAGTTTGCTGGTGACAGTAAACTATGTCGGGGATTCGTGAGTCAGTGCTCCATACATCTTGAGCTTCTGGCTGCTCATTTTCCTACGGAACGGGCGAAAGTGGGATTTATTTTATCCCTTTTGTCGGGCAGGGCGTTGGAGTGGGCAACGCCGCTATGGGAGCGTAATGATCGTGTGGTGCAGAGTGCTCCTCTCTTCCTGGATGCTCTGAAACAGGTCTTTTTGGGACCTCGTGTCACCCACGATATCGCTCTCCAATTGTTGGCAATAACACAGGGTGCGTCCATGGTCAGTCAGTTCGCCGTCCAATTCCGGAATCTGGTCTCAGAGCTGGAGTGGCCGGATAAAGTCCTTATTCCGGTATTTCAGAAAGGACTGGCAGACCATGTGAAGGACGCCTTGGCCACCAGGGAGGTTCCCGCCACACTGGAGGAGCTCATTACTATATCTACCCGCATCGACCTCCGTTTTAACGAGCGGAGGTTAGAGCGGACCCAGTGTAGGCAGAGGTTTCGGCTGGCTCCCACCTTCGCCAGACCTCTAGAAACTTCCGTTCAGGTGTCCGACTCCCATGAGGCCATGAAGGTTTCTCGAGCGGGACCTAAGTCCCGGGCTGCTCCGGTACCCATGGTTTGTAAAAATTGCCAACAAATAGGACATTATGCCAATAAATGTCCATGGCGGTCAGGAGAACGATCGCGTCTAGTAACCATTGGAGGAGGTTCACTAGATACAGCGGCATTTTCCTCCAAGTTGTCCTTTAAAGTGACAATCACGTTAGGCTCATCTACTCTAACAGTCGGGCTTTGTGTGGACTCAGGAGCGGAGGGGAATTTCATGTCTTCTGCTTTTGCTCTGTGCCATGCAATACCTCAGGTGATGCTCGTCAAACTGGTGACTGTTAGAGTAGTGAATGGGTCAACACTTCCCACACAAATCACACACCAGACTGTCCCTTTCACGTTATCTATGTCCCCTTCCCACCAGGAGGTTAATTCCCTTCTTGTCCTTCCTGAGGGAATGGATGAAATTCTGCTAAGAATACCCTGGCTCCGTTTCCACTCCCCACATATTGAGTGGACCTCTGGGAGGATATTGGGTGGAGTGAGTCATGTAAGGGCAGATGTGTGAAAGAGTGCGTTCAGGTTTCCACCACTGAGATACCCGCAGATCTTTCTTCTCTACCCAAGTGCTATTGGTGCTATGCTGACGTTTTCTCCAAAAGGGCTGCAGAAACTCTTCCACCTCATCGCCTCTATGACTGTCCTATTGATCTCTTGCCTGGAGCTGAACCTCCTCGGGGAAGGGTATATCCCCTCTCTCTCCCTGAAACGGAGGCTATATCTCAATACATCCAGGAGAATTTGGCAAGAGGGTTCATTAGTAGTGTTGAGCATTCCGATACCACAAGTATCGGGTATCGGCCGATACTTAGCGGTATCGGAATTCCGATACCGAGATCCGATACTTTTGTTGTATCGGGAATCGGTATCGGGATCGATATAATGTGTAAAATAAAGAATTAAAATAAAAAATATTGCTATACTCACCTCTCCGACGCAGCCTACACCTTACCGAGGAAACCGTCAGCCTTGTTTGCTTAAAATGCGCGCGTTTACTGCCTTCCGTGACGTCACGGCTTCTGATTGGTCGCGTGCCGCCCATGTGACCGCGACGTGACCAATCACAACAAGCCGTGACGTAATTTTCAGGTCCTGAATGCCTAATTCTAGGCATTCAGGACCTGAAAATTACGTCACGGCTTGTGATTGGTCGCGTCGCGGTCACATGGGCGGGTCACATAGGCCCGTGTCTTCCGCTGACTCCAGGGTGGCAGACTGGGCTGTGGAGGCACGGGATATTTGGGACCACACTCGGGATGCTATTCGGGCCTCCAAGGAGAGAATGAGGTCCTCCGCCAATGCACATCGGCGCCCCGCTCCGACCTTTGCTTCTGGTGACTTGGTGTTGCTCCCCGCCCATAACATCAGGCTGCGAGTTGAGTCCACTAAGTTTGCACCTCGCTACTTGGGCCTCTTCAAGGTCCTTGAACAGGTTAACCCTTTGGTCTACCATATAGCCCTTCCACCACGCTTGGGTATCACCGACACCTTTCATGTGTCCCTCTTGAAACCCGTATACATGTCTCGGTTTTCCGAGTCATCTGCCGGGACATCGGGTTCGTCTACGGACGATTACAAGGTGAATGCTATTTTGGGCTACAAGGTGGTACATGGCAAAAAAATTTATTTGGTGGACTGGAAGGGTTATGGTCCTGAGGAAAGGTCCTGGGAGCCTGCTGAGCACATTCGGGCTCCGCAGCTCATTGCTGCCTTTGAGCGTAGCGAGGTCCAGGGGGGGGCCCTGGGGGGGTAATGTTGGGGGTCGAGTTTCCGCCTCTGCACAGGGGGAATCTCGGTCCATCTCCACTGCGGTCTCCCATTCTTCTCCTGCCCCAGTGGAGTCTGCTCAGCGGAGACGTCGGTCCCAGCGTCTCGCTCAGTCTGACTCTGTGCAAAGGGTTACTGCTGCTTTTCCAGCTTCTGCCATTGAAGCCAGTGCTGGGCAGCGGCGAGCAGATGCTTTTGGGACTAAGTCCCGCTTTTCTCCTTCTGAGCATGCCCAGGGTAAGATCTCTCATTGGAGATCGAGGGTCACATGCTTAGATACTGCAGCAAAGGCCATTGGTTCTCCTGGAAGGTCCTGAAGGTGCTCAGGCTTTGTGGCAGCTTCTCATTGGTCCTTCTAGGAAGGTCTTGTTCGTGCTTCAGCTATAAAAGGCTCGCATGGCCGCACGGCCATGCGCTAGTATCAATTCTAATATGTGCTTTGCGCCAGTATGGTTATGCATGAATGTGTTCAGGGACCCGGCTGAAATAAGCCCCTAGAATACCGGCTTCTCCGGTGAGGAGATTGTGTGTTTGTATTCAGGGACCCGGCTGAAGTAAGCCCCTAGAATACCGGCTTCTCCGGTGAGGAGATTGTGTGTGTGCATAACCACTGACTGCTATCAGTTCGGCAGCAAGCTTGCGCTCCTGTGAGGCTAACAGGGCACAATGCTTTCCTCTCACGGCTGCTCTGTGAGGTAACAGAGCTAGTCTATACCGCCAAACAGTGCCACCATTCACTAGCAGCAGGTTCTCCTGCACGGTGGACCCCGGGCTACGAACGCACCATTTATAATAAACATCTATTTTTACTCGGTGCGTTCCGCTAGCCCTAACATATATATAAATGTGCTGTCATATACCTGAATAATGAAGATGAAATGAGGGTAAATATTTCAACAAGACAATGACCCCAAACACAGAGCCAAGGAAACTAACAATTGGTTTCAGATAAAGTAAATTAAGCTGCTAGAATGGCCCAGCCAATCTCCTGACCTGAATCCAATAGAAAATTTATGTCATGAATTAAAGCTCAGAGTTCATAGATGGAGCCCAAGGGATCTTCAGGATTTGAAGAGTGTTTGTGTAGAAGAATGGGCCAAAATCACACCAGTACAATGCATGAGACTACTTTCTCCATACAGAAGATGTCTTGAAGCTGTCATTACCAACAAAGACTTTTGTCCAAAGTACTAATTAAATTTCAGTAAACGTGTTCAATACTTTTTCCCTGTTTCATTTCTCATTATTACACAACTTAATTTATTGACATCTGTAAGTATTTCATGTCTATAGCAACTTTAGAAATATATTTACTTAGAAAATTGATAATGTTTTGAATACTTATTTCACCCACTGTTTTAGGAAGCTAACATCTTCAGTTGTCTTAGGGCATGTGCACATTGAGTCTTTTGCTTTCTTTTGGAAGCAGAAGCTGAGCAAAACATCAAGTTTTTGAGAGGTTTTGAGGAAAATAGATTTAGAGGGTTTCTGCTTTATTTCTGCTTCAAAAACTTGTAAAAATACTAAGTGTGTGAAAACCCTGAAAGTAAATCATTATATGTATGTAGATCTATGTAGCTTTTTGTATAATTTCAGGCTGTAAACTATGGGTATATCATCATTGGACACACCCCAGTCCACTAAACGCCACCCATTGGCTTCTCACCCTGAAAAAGTAGTGAAAGGGGTGTAAAGTTTAATTATACCCCCAGATATGGTATGCAAAATAGCTTGAAACTTTATAATGCCACAAAACTAGCATTGAGAAGACCTTCCTTCCATTTTTTTGTACATTACAATGTACATTAAATGTCCTGTATATTAGATTGTTAGAATAAGACTATAAATGAATACATCTGGTCAGCAAAAATACATAGGTGAGCTAGTGGTGATGATCCTTTGATTTGAGGGCCTAATAGGTGCCAAGCTATATTTTTCACACCATTCTACAAGAAATTGTAAAAACATTTTTAGAATGCCAGTTATTCATTCACTAAGTATAATATCAAATCAATCAATAGTATATTTTACTCACTTTACTGCATGCTACTGTAAGTTTAACTCTTCCATCTTTTCAATTTTAAAATCAACAAGTTAGAGCTGTATCTACACTAAAAGAAACTCTATTTATTCTTGTTGGTCACTATATTTTTTTCAAAGGTAGCTAAAGCTCTATTTACATCAAATTTGTGTTTATACAATTGAAAATAATCCTTCCAATTGAACAGAAAAATCAACTGTACATTTTTTCCATTATACCAAAAGAATCATCACTAATCACCAGATGGCAACCTATTAAACACATACATAAGCACTCTTCTTATGCTTGGTCCACGCCTTGCCGCTTTCTGACTCTGTAGGACCATGGTTTGCAAATATCACAGCTCCTGGCCAAGGGAGGAAACAAAAGGACAGCATCGGATCACAAATAATTCTTTCTTTGAGGTAAAACAAGTTTACAAACAGGGTGGGAAATGTTTTACCATACAGAAAGAATCAGCTGTGAATCAATTACTATAACATCTGCACATTCTCTTTTGTTTCCTCCCCTGCCCAGCAGCTGGGCATGTTGAGACCTGCATGTTCAGAAGCAGTCATTACACAGTATATAGCAAAAACACAATAATAAGATTATCTCGGGACAGGAACATTTTTTTAAACACATCCAATTGTGGAGCTTTTTTTTGTTCCATGAATTATTGATTAAAATGAAGTTTATCTGTGAGAAAACCCCTTTAATGAATTTGGCACATCTTTTTATTGACATACATCTCTTAGAGTCTTGTCAGAAATGCTACTTTCTATTTATGGAATAAAAAATTATGCAACTATTGATGAATTTAATAGAGAGGTGATGCCATGCCGTATCCCACTTAGCTCTGCCCATTTTGGAGGAAGCTCCCTGAAAGTGGCTTTGAAACGCTAACATTTTTGTGCAACTTTGAGTTGAACAGTTTTTCCAACTTTTCAAAGTGATTGATGTTAGTTTTAGGGGACCAGTGTTTTTTTTTCTAATTTTATTTTTAAACTGCTACTGTAATTTTTGATGCAGCTTTTTCAACTAAAGATTGCAGTGAATCCAGCAGGAAAAAGCATAAGTTAGTCCCAAGGACTACATCTATGGGTTTATTCCCACATTCAAAAGAATAGGGATTCTAGATTGTGAGGCCCAATGAGGACAGTGATTATGATGTATGTAAAGTGCTGTGGAATTAATGACGCTATATAAGTGAGTAAAATAAATAAGTATTTTATATAAATCCACTCTTTTTGAATTCACATCTAGCCTTGGCTCAAAAATTGTGTGATTGGTAGCATTTGGGTAATTTCAGTGCTTTACAATGGAAGATGGTTCCCTTTGCACGACACTACTTTTCAGTTTGTAGCCTTCTTGACATCACTCGATTGCAGCATATCAATGGTTGCTATTGCAATCATAAACCTAAAAAAACATTTTTGACATTGACATGTCTGTTACAACTCAAACTAACATGTCATTTAATACACATGGTGATCGTCAGAAAGAAAGAATTGCTGCTTTTTGGTCTCCACGAATTTGAATAAAAGCAATCAAAAAGATACATGAATCCAAAAATTATCTGAATGAAAAATATAGTTTGTGCTGCAACACTCAAGCCATTAACTACTCCATCAACAAAAATAATAAAAAGATATAACTCTTACAATATAAGGAGAGAAAAGAATTATTTTGTGACATAAAAAAAAATATATAAGTACTTAAATATAGTAAATCCACACTGACCTGAACAATAAGATTAGCATTAGCGGAATTCAGAATAGAAAGCAATAAAAAATATTATGTAATGTAAAATATTGTGAGTTTGTGAATTGCTATTTTTATTTATTGTGGAATTGTAAATTACAATTTTTTGTTCATTCTGATTTAAAAAATAGAAATAAAGAAGGGGTGAAAAATATTATGCACCCCAAAATATTACCAATAAAAATTTCAACTCACAAAAAAACACTCTCAAACAGCTCTATTGGCTGAAAAATTTCAAACTTCTAACTCTTCAAATATGCAGATGCAAACTTTTTTGGAAAAAAAACTGTCAATGTAAATTTAGTAAAACTATATTAATATTATATCACTGTATTAGTACTCAAAGATAAAGTTGTCTTATCACTTATTGGCATGGTGTACAGTGTTAAAAATACAATCTTGAACTGCGGTTGTTTTTTTCATTTTCCTTCTTAAATATCACAAAAATGCTCTATTCTCTATGGTAAGCACTCACCTCGGAATTGTAATTAGTGTTGAGCGATACCTTCAGATATGCAAAGGTATCGGTATCGGGTTGGATCGGCCGTTATCCAAAAAATATCGGATATCGCTAATACCGATACCCGATACCAATGCATATCAATGGGACACAAAATATCGGAATGGTTCCCAGGGTCTGAAGGAGAGGAAACTCTCCTTCAGGCCCTGGGATCCATATTCATGTATAAAATAAAGAATAAAAATAAAAAATATTGATATACTCACCCCTCCGACGGCCCCAGTTCTCACCGGTCCAAGCGTCTGCCTCCGTTCCTAAGAATGCAGAGTGAAGGACCTTCGATGATGTCGCGGCTTGTGATTGGTTGCGTGACCGCTCATGTGACCGCTCACGTGATGAATCACAAGCCGCGACGTCATCGAAGGTCCTTCACTCCCTGCATTCTTAGGAACGGAGGCACCGCTAAGAGCCAGGGTCCGCCGGAGGGGAGAGTATATCAATATTTTTTATTTTTATTATTTATTTTTTACATGAATATGGATCCCAGGGCCTGAAGGAGAGTCTCCTCTCCTCCAGACCCTGGGAACCATATGCACCGCACACTTCCGATTCCGATTTCCGATATCGCAAAAATATCGGAACTCGGTATCGGAATTCCGATACAGCAAATATCGGCCGATACCCGATATTTGCAGTATCGGAATGCTCAACACTAATTGTAATATAAAACTCTGAAAAACAGGATTCAGACAAAAGGCCTGATGGAACCATTCTTTATATTGAGGCAGATTGAGTCACTTTTGACTCTGTCTGGCCTCTTTTATAGTGGATTCCCATCTTTTTAGGCATGCACTAAACCTAGAATAAAGACAATTAATTGATTTTTTACAGTAAGTAAAAAATTAGTAGTAATACATATGAAATGCATAGGTTACTTAGTTACACTCTTTTATTCAGGAAAGTGTAAAAGCCATCTCACTGTGAAAAGGTTTTCCCAATCAGGATGATCCCTAATTCTACTGTAGTATCTCACCTCACTATGGGCCAGAAGGCCTCAAAAGGGACTTTGGCAGAGCAGGACCTGGACATGACCATTTTACTCCTGCCTTTAGAAAAATAAATAGACAAGGTGCACAGCCTAAAAGGGAAGGGCACGCCCCAGTATGTACAAAATAAAAGGAACTAAAGTAAAACCAAATACCGTATTTTTTGCTTTGTAAGACGCTCCGGATTATAAGACACACCCCAAATTTTGAGAAGAAAAATAGGAAAAAACGTTTTTTAATAAATTGGTGGGGCTTCTTATAATCCATGCGTCTTATTGCTTACCAGGGGTTGAGGCTGCGGTGGATCAGGGTCCCAGGGTCGTTGCTGGAGGCAGGAGTGGAGCATTGCTGCAGGCTGGGATGAGGGGGTCTGCAGGGGGGCTCCTGTGCTGCAGGGGGGGCTCCTGTGCAGCAGGCTAGGATGAGGGGGTCTGCAGGGGGGCTCCTGTGCTGCAGGCTGGGATGAGGGGGTCTGCAGGGGGCTCTGGTGCTGCAGGGGGGCTCCGGTGCTGCAGGGGGGCTCCGCGGCTACAGGGCTGTCTCTGGTGCTGCTGGGGGCTCTGCGGACATTTTGTGAAAGGCCAGAGCCCCCGGCAGTTCATCCATGCTTTCCCGTGCAGTGGACTTTGGGAAAATGGCCGCCGGGAGGTGGCACATGCACAGATGGAGATCTTGGGACCAAGATCTCGAGAGATGAGATCTCATCGCTGAAATCTCATCTCCCGAGATTCCGGCATCAATTTTCCCGGAGTCAGTCATACAGGAAAGCATGGACGAACTGCCGAGGGCTCTGGTCTTTCACAAAATGTCACCAGATCCCCCCGCAGCACCGGAGCCTCCAGCATCACCCAGGGCAGCAGCGGACAACAGCGGTGGCGGGTGGCAGTGGTGGCAGACAACTGCGGCGGCGGACACCCCCTCATCCCAGCCTGTAACAGTAAGCTGTATATCCGCTTTGTAAGATGCACCCCCATTTTCCCCCCCAATTTGGGGGAAATAAAGTGCATCTTACAAAGTGAAAAATACGGTAAATGGCTCTGACCACCCGCTGCTATAAGTGCAATGTGCAGGTGAACATTCACACTGTGCTTGATAACAGGCAAACACAAATTAGATTAAAAACGAGTCAACTATGGTTTTGCATACTTCTAACAGACAAACACCACCAGAACAGAGGCCAACAGAGTCCAAAGATACTCCATGTGCCTAATTATAGTAAATTGCTCTGTCAGGGGTTCTGCCTGGATCATGTATTTGCAGATTTAGATCTGGGAACTACAACTTAACCAGCAAAAAACAGCCCTCATTTTAGTCCATCATGTGTCAATGGAAAAATGGAAAAATATGAGTTTTCCATTTAACAGATATAAAAAACGCCCTGGCAAAGCAACCTGGCTTCCCCTAAAAATTCCAGTGATCTCTCCATTCCCAAATCAAAATTTCCCCTCACTTTTGAGCCTCAAAGTGCATAAAGCCTAAACTGCAGTCAGAATCCACGTTTGCTGTTAGTGTAGTAGGGAGTACTCACGTAGTAATTTATGGGGTGATTGTCTACAGAACAACAAGCTAGGCACAATGTATGGGCACTAGGCAGGCATACTACTGGAAAATTCCTATGAAAACAAAATAGTTACTACACTCATAGATTAAATAATTTCCCAAATAAATTGTGGAGAACTCTGAAGTTATGGCCTATAGGGACTCCACAAATGCTTTTGCAAACTACGTATTCCAGGAAAATCTGTTCTCTCTTCTGCCGTGTTCCCAAACAGTACTGTATGACCACATATTGGTTATCTTCATTTTAAAGAAATGGATTAGCAAATTATGGTGCCATTTATATTTAACCCATGTGAAAACTCTAGTGCTAGAGCAACATTTTTATGAAAAATAAGTAATTTTGCTCTTTTTCATGACCCAATAGTATCAAACTCTGTCAAGCACCTGTGGTGCTCCTTAAACACCTAGAATAATTCACTGAGAGATGAAGTTTGTAAAATGTGGTCACTTTTTAGTGGCTATGTTATTATGGCAGCTCAGCAGCTCTGCAATTATGACATGGCTCCCGCAAACCATTTGAATAAAATTGGCACTCCAAAATGGCACTCCTTCCCTTCTGAGCTTTATAATGTGCATAAAAAGTTGTTTTTGACCACATATTGGGTTTTGTCTTACTCAAGAGAAATTATGCTCAAAACATTTGGGTCTACTTTTTTCTAACTCCACTGTCAAAATTTTAAAAAATGGTGCTAAAGTAACATTTTTGTGAAATAAAACTGAAATAAATAAGATTAGGATATGAAACTAAAACACTGTGTTACTCACCTGTGGGTGCAAAATGCTCAATTCACTCCTAGATTAATTCCTTACAGGGTATAATTTAAAACATGTGGCCACTTGTGGCGGATTTCTGCTGTTTGGCAACACAGGGGCTCTTTAAATGTGACATGGCATTTGCAATCTATTATAGCCAATAAAAATAGTCAAATAGTGATCTTTAGATTTCAAGGTCCGTTGAATGTCCAAGCACAAGTTTATGACCTCATTTGCGGTATTGTTCATGGCTCTACAAACATGGCATGGTGCCCGCAATTTATTCCAACCAAAATTGCACTTTTTCCAGCCCATCTGCAAACCCAAAGAATAGCTTTTGATCTTATATTCTAAATCAGCATACTCAAGAGAAATTGTACAATACATTTTGCGGTTAATTTTTTCCTGTTACCCTTATGAAAATGAAACATTAGGACTAAAGCAACATTTCCGTAAAAAATAATATTCATTTTTTTTTCCTTTCTCAAAATTCCTTCCAATTGGAAGTGGGCCTTAAAAAGTAAGTTTTATAAATTTCCAATCTACAAAATGAAAAATCGATGTTAAATTTTTAGCCCTTTTAAAATATTGGTAATAAAGACATTTAAAAATGTTGATGGTGTAAACTAGACATATGATTAAGGCCATGTATTTACTATTTTGTGCAGTTTTTTTAAGGTCATAAAAATTCAAAATTTGAAATTTGATTTTTCTTTTTAAAAAACTATGCACTTCAAGATGCTACCAATGAAAACTAAATTGTGTCCCACAAAAATCAAGCATGCACTCCTCTAGTCAAAAAATGTAAAAAAAAAATTATGGCTTTTTGAATATGCAAACACAAAATATTGTCAAGGGATTTTACTGCACAAAAATAACAAACATAATTAAAACATTATTAATATTACCAAATTAGGTAAAAGCAGAACGAGAACATTATTGTTTCATTTATTCTGCCCAGGAAACATTATCCTGCAAAAAAAGAAGTCCTCATAACTTTTACATCTGAAAAAAAATTATATATTTTACTCTGCAACACAAATTTTTTTATTGTTTTATTTTTGTGAAAACAATACAATATAACTAAAACTGTATACATTTGGTTTTGCTTTAACCCCTTCATGACATGCGCCGCACTAGTACTGCGCATGTCGTGTCTCCCCCTTTGATGCTGACATGTGTGCGCAATAGCAGCTGGTGAATTCGCAATTCACCCGCCACTATTAACCTGTTAAATGCCGCTGTCAAACGCTGTCAGTGGCATTTGTCTACCACTTCCGGTCGCGTGGCCAGAAATGAGCACATCGCCAACCCCATCACGTGATCGGGTGTTGGCGATGTGTCAGGACAGTAACCATAGAGGTCCTTGAGACCTCTATGGTTACTGATGCTGGCCTGCTATGAGCGCCACCCTGTGCCTGGCACTCATAGCAAGCCTGCATTTCAGCTACATAGCAGCGATCTGATGATCGCTGCTATGTAGCAGAGCCGATCCAGTGGTGCCAGCTTCTAGCCTCCCATGGAGGCTATTGAAGCATGGCACAAGTTAAAAAAATGTTTTTAAAAATATGAAAAAAATAAAAAAATATAAAGGTTTAAATCACCCCCCCTTTTGCCCCATCCTAAATAAAACAATAAAAAAATCAAACCTACACATATATGGTATCTCCGCATTGAGAATCGCCCAATCTATCAATAAAAAAAGCATTAACCTAATCGCTAAACAGCGTAGCGAGAAAAAAATTAAAAACGCCACAATTGCGTTTTTCTGGTCGCCGCGACATTGCATTAAGATGCAATAACGGGCGATCAAAAGAAAGTATCTGCACAAACATGGTATCATTAAAAACATCAGCTCGGCATGCAAAAAATAAGCCCTCACCCAACCCCAGATCACAAAAAATGTAGACATTACGGGTATTGGAAAATGGCGCTTTTTTTAAGCAAAGTTTTGCATTTTTTTTCACCATTTAGATAAAAAGTTACCTAGACATGTTTGGTGTCTATGAACTCGTAATGACCTGGAGAATCATAATATCAGGTCAGTTTTAGCATTTAGTGAAGGTAGAAAAAAAGCCAAGCAAAAAACAAGTGTTGGATTTAACTTTTTCTGCAATTTCACCACACTTGGAATTTTTTTCCTGTTTTCTAGTACAAGACATGGTAAAACCAATGGTGCTTTTCAAAAGTAAAACTCGTCCCACAAAAAATAAGCCCTCACATGACCATATTGACCAAAATATAAAAAAGTTATTGCTCTGGGAAGGAGGGGAGCAAAAAACGAAAACGCAAAAATGAAAAAGGGCTGCGGCGGGAAGGGGTTAATAATACTGACAACAGAATAAAGTAAGTATATCACTTATAGTACATATCAAAGGCATAAAAAACTACTAGGGGGAATGGAAAGTTACATTAATTTCTGTAAAATTATTTAGTGGTCAAATGCATTGAATCGTATAAATTCGAAAATGGAGCTGCAACTCCGAAGTTTAGTTTATTTTTTCACCTTACTGCTAGAGTTGAGCAAATAAGTCAGGAATTGGTCGCCAAATCTGATTTTGCCATATTCGTGCCATATTGGTACCCTATTCGTGCCGAATTTATGTTTGACGATCGTTTCCGAACATATTCGTTCATTTCTAGTCCCATTGACTCCAATGACTTTTGGCTGTGTTCAATGAATATTGCAAAAACAGGATTCGCTGCCAATCATAATCGGAACTGAATTTTTAAAAATTCGCTCAACTCTACTTACAACTGAAGATGAGGTAGTCAATTTGATGCAAGTCAAATTTATGTAGAATTTTATAAAATTTGCAGGTTCTGGTCATTTTAAACAGTTTGTGATATGATTCACACCAATCACAAAGTATTCAGCAATGCTCATTTACATCTTACAAATTAGCAAAGATTGTATCAGACACAGAAGGTTCAGATGATATGAGCCCTGGCCATGCAAGCTTTCCCATTACACCCTGCTGCTATCACATCACATGGTATAGCACAACCAATCAGGAGGGACTATCATAAAAGTTGAAGAACGGAATGCAACAACAATTTTAACATGTGTTAGGCAAGTCAAAGGAATCAGAGTTTACAGTTCACCAATAGACATAGAAAAATAAAGACATAAAATATTGTCCACATGCTCCAGAAAGTAATGTGTTGTACAACTGCAGCATTGGAGATGAGTGCAGTAGTTTGCGAATAATAACAGAAATTCATTTCATAGGTGATGACTAGTCTTGAGTAGTGTTGAGCATTCCGATACTGCAAGTATCGGGTATCGGCCGATACTTGCTGTATCGGAATTCCGATACCGAGATCCTATATTTTTGTGATATCGGGTATCGGTATCGAAACAACATTAATGTAAAAATGTGTAAAAGAGAGAATTAAAATAAAAAATATTGCTATACTCACCTCTCCGACGCAGCCTGCACCTTACCGAGGGAAGCGGCAGCGTTCTTTGTTTAAAATTCGCGCTTTTCTTTCCTTTACGTGAGTCCCGGCTTGTGATTGGTTGTGTGCCGCCCATGTGACCGGGACGCAACCAATCACAGCAAGCCGTGACGTAATTTCAGGTCCTTCAGGATTTTAAAATTACGTTCCGGCGTTGTGATTGGTTGCGTCGCAGTCACATGGGAGACGCAACCAATCACAGCAAGCCGTGACGTAATTTCAGGTCCTTCAGGATTTTAAAATTACGTCCCGGCTTTGTGATTGGTTGCGTCGCAGTCACATGGGAGACGCAACCAATCACAAGCCGTGACGTCATGGGAGGCTGGACACGCGCGCATTTTAAAATGGGCGCGTGTCCAGCCTCCCGTGACGTCCCGGCTTGTGATTGGTTGCGCCGCGATCAACCAATCACAAGCCGGGAGGCTGGACACGCGCCCATTTTAAAATTTTAAAATGCGCGCGTGTCCAGCCTCCCGTGATGTCACGGCTTGTGATTGGTTAATGGCGGCCATGTTGCCGGGACGCGGACCAATCACAGCAAGCCGTGACGTAATTTCATCACGGCTTGCTGTGATTGGTCCGCGTCCCGGCAACATGGCCGCCCTGACCAATCACAAGCCGGGACTTCACGTAACCAAGTAAAAGCGCGAATTTTAAACAAACAACGCTGCCGATTCCCTCGCTGAGGTCCAGGCTGCGTCGGACAGGTGAGTATAGCGATATTTTTTATTTTAATTCTTTCTTTTACACATTTATATGGATCCCAGGGCCTGAAGGAGAGTTTCCTCTCCTTCAGACCCTGGGAACCATCAGGAATACCGTCCGATACTTGAGTCCCATTGACTTGTATTGGTATCGGGTATCGGTATCGGATTGGATCCGATACTTTGCCGGTATCGGCCGATACTTTCCGATACCGATACTTTCAAGTATCGGACGGTATCGCTCAACACTAGTC
Organism: Ranitomeya variabilis; assembly: GCF_051348905.1. Lineage (NCBI taxonomy): Eukaryota > Metazoa > Chordata > Amphibia > Anura > Dendrobatidae > Ranitomeya > Ranitomeya variabilis. The sequence goes on along the minus strand of NC_135237.1, from coordinate 105,533,986 downwards.
TTGAGCGATACCGTCAAGAAAGTATCGGTATCGGAAAGTATCGGCCGATACCGGCAAAGTATCGGATCTAAACCGATACCGATACCCGATACCAATACAAGTCAATGGGACTCATGTATCGGACGGTATTCCTGATGGTTCCCAGGGTCTGAAGGAGAGGAAACTCTCCTTCAGGCCCTGGGAACCATATTAATGTGTAAAATAAAGAATTAAAATAAAAAATATTGCTATACTCACCTCTCCGACGCAGCCTGGACTTCAGTGAGGGAACCGGCAGCGTTGTTTGCTTAAAATTCGCGCTTTAACTTCCTTACTTGAAGTCCCGGCTTGTGATTGGTCGCGCGCCGCCCATGTGACCGCGACGCGACCAATCACAGCAAGCCGTGACGTAATTTTAGGTCCTTCAGGATTTTAAAATTACGTTCCGGCGTTGTGATTGGTTGCGTCGCGGTCACATGGGCGACGCGACCAATCACAAGCCGTGACGTCACGGGAGGCAGGAGACGCGCGCATTTTAAAATGCGCGCGTGTCCTGCCTCCCGTGACGTCACGGCTTGTGATTGGTCGCGTCGCCCATGTGATCGCGACGCAACCAATCACAACGCCGGAACGTAATTTTAAAATCCTGAAGGACCTAAAATTACGTCACGGCTTTCTGTGATTGGTCGCGTCGCGGTCACATGGGCGATGCGACCAATCACAAGCCGTGATGTCACGGGAGGCAGGACATGCGCGCATTTTAAAATGCACGCGTCTCCTGCCTCCCGTGACGTCACGGCTTGTGATTGGTCGCGTCGCCCATGTGACCGCAACGCAACCAATCACAACGCCGGAACGTAATTTTAAAATCCTGAAGGACCTAAAATTACGTCACGGCTTGCTGTGATTGGTCGCGTCGCGGTCACATGGGCGGCGCGCGACCAATCACAAGCCGGGACTTCAAGTAAGGAAGTTAAAGCGCAAATTTTAAGCAAACAACGCTGCCGGTTCCCTCGGTAAGGTGCAGGCTGCGTCGGAGAGGTGAGTATAGCAATAATTTTTATTTTAATTCTTTATTTTACACATTAATGTTGTTTCGATACCGATACCCGATACCACAAAAGTATCGGATCTCGGTATCGGAATTCCGATACAGCAAATATCGGCCGATACCCGATACTTGCGGTATCGGAATGCTCAACACTAGTGATGACAGAACGATAGAAATGCCAGACTGCAATTGATCAGTGATATGATAGGTATAGCTATCATTTGTCCTGCTGAATTTAATTTCCAATTACACATTTTTCCACATTCTTAATGCACTAGAAAGAATCAGCAAGACAGCACAATATTCTCACAACAAAAACCCTTGAAATCATTGTCAGTCCAAGAAGGTATGCTTGTTTATCATGAGCAAGTGTACTGATTTTTTAGTATTTATTGTATTAATTGCAGACTAGCACACATCTTTTTCACTGCTACTGTTGTTCAACACATTACTGTCTGGAGTATATGTCCAATGTTTTAGGGCTTTCTCTTCTTATCTTTTCTTCTGAGCTGTGAGATTTGATATCTTTCCATTATCTTAAATCATCCTAAAATAGTAGCGGCATTCTCTACCAAGGCATTATACAGGCTATGATACACCTCACCGATTGGCTGCACTGTACACTATGATGCGATTGCTTCAAGGCATTATGGTGAAGCCTCATCAGTCACATCTGAAGTCTAATAATGGCCTTCTGTAGCTGATGAAGTCTTCTGGAGTGTGTAAAATGTAAGCTAGCATTTTTATGTGCAAATAGCACAAATTGAATAGCACTTTGTTTGAATAAATTCAGAAATTTGATAAAATTTAACATGAATTCATTTTTTCATAAACTCAATTAGCTCATCTTTAAGAAAAACATAAAAAACAAAGACAGACCAGTACGTCCTAACAATATGAATCCGTGTGAAAACGTTCAAGATGCTATAACTGCATTATAAACAAACCAAAGAATAGACCAGCAATATGTGCGCTAAAATACCTGAAAACATGAAATATATAATTTTTTTTTAAGTACCTACATGTAACAAGTATAGTCTATTTGGCATTAATTCTGTTTAGAAAAATTCAATGTTTGCATATATCTTACCGCACACAGTAAGTACAGAGTCTTGTTGGCTTCTTTGGTCTGTAGTAAATAATAAGAGCCATATTTTGGTATTTCTGTATTCTTAACAAAACATACAATTCAGGAAACTTGAGATTTATGGTGACTGGGAAATAGCATAAAGTAGAAAGACACATTTCTTTTTTTGAAATTTTTTTCTGCAATTAATTTATAGTAAAAGTTGATACTAATGTAATGCTTTCAAATGGGATGGCAAAGTGGCACCCAAAAAATACAGCTTGTCTCATCAAAAAACAATACCTCATATAGTGAGCCTTAAAATAAAACATTATGGCTGTTAGCTCTATGGACATGAGTGGATGTTAGGGCTAGCGGAACGCACCGAGTATAGATAGGTAGCTACAAGGTGTGTTCGCCACCTGGGGTCCACCGTGCAGAGATATCTGCTGCAAAGTAACGGAGGATAACCTCTGAGCTCACACGTGGGTTAAGCTTCACCCCGTGTGAACTGGAAGGGATCTCTGTTGACTCACAGAGTCGCGCTGTACACAAACTATTACTAACTAAGGGTTGTGCTTGCACAGGAACTCTTCTGTGCTAACCGCACACATGAAGGAACCAGATGCTAAGCCAAGGCTAATTGCCCCCACTGACGCTAGCTGCCTGCCTGAGTGTACAGTCACAAAGCTACAGCCTCACACCACATATATATAGAGTGGAATAGCATCCACTGGCATAAACCAAACACATTTGATACTAGCGCATGGCCGTGCGCCCATGCAAACCTTTTATAGTTGCAGCTCTACAGGACCTTCCTGGTGGACCAACAGGAGCTGCAACAGGGCCTGAGCGTGTGACCCCCAACCTCCAATGAGAGGTCCTCCTGTGGGCATGCTCAGTGATTGAAAAGCAGGACTTAGTCCCAGAAAAGCCTGCTCGCCACTGACCAGTGCTGGCTACAAGGGCAGAGCCTGGAAATGCAACAGTAATCATTTGCACAGTATCAGGCTGAGCCAGATGCTGGGACTGACATCTCCGCTGAACAGGTTCCACTGTGGCTGGAGGAGAATGGGAGACTGCAGCAGACACGGTTTGAGATTTCCCCTGTGCAGCGATGGGAACCTAACAGTGGATGAAAATATTTAAAATCTGTACAATTGTATCACAAAATTTCCATTAGTATAAAATTAGAGAAATACAGCTGTTTTTTTCCCTTTAGGGTACACTTTTTGTGCATTCTTTAGTGGAACATGTATATAAGTCAATTTTACTTGTATTTCATGTGTATTTGCAGATTTTATATATAATTATGTGTGTATGTGGAAAGAGAAATGACTGGGGTGGTGGGAAAACACATTCTGCACAGGGGCCCTTGACTGTCACTGACCCTTCTATGTTGATTATTGGGGTAGGTACAGTATATGCATTATCCAGATTGTTACTTTGCCTATTTTCATGCAGCAAACATATTCACACTGTTCACTTGCTGCCTAATATTTCCTACTTTTCGACAGGTGCCTTAGTAAGAAGATAGTCAATGTTAACATTCGCTGTCAGTGATTTTAATGTTATGGCTGATTAGCGTATGTGTGTTGTGCATTTATTGCTATTCATTATAAGCTTTTTGGCCAGAAATGTATTTTGTGAGCGAAAAAAATTATTCAATGTCACTTTCTGCAGCAGTAAGAATTTACCTAAATTACTGCATATCATCTACTTTTTCAGGAAAAGAGGTCAACGCACCAAGCTGCTATACATGTCTCTGGTCCTCAAAGAAAAAGTCTCCTATGAATACATAATAGCTAAGGGTTTCTTTACACATTATTTGCATGGACATTGTGTTTTTTTAACGCTGTATTTCACAACATTTTAACCTATTGCCTCAGGATGCGTGTGACCTTGCAGTTTTATGCAATGCATTTTAGATAGCAACTTGGAGCTGTATTTTCTCAGGGTCTCTGAAGAGTAGATAAACATTTAGCTTCAAAGTATGACATAACCATTTGTAATCTGAACATGAAGGTCTCTAAACTGACATACTACTTGCTAATCTACCAAATGTATTTAATTCCCAATACTAATAATTAGTGTTGAGTAGTGTTGAGCGATACCGTCCGATACTTGAAAGTATTGGTATCGGAAAGTATCGGCCGATACCGGCAAAGTATCGGATCTAATCCGATACCGATACCCGATACCAATACAAGTCAATGGGACACCAAGTATCGGACGGTATCCTGTATGGTTCCCAGGGTCTGAAGGAGAGGAAACTCTCCTTCAGGCCCTGGGATCCATATCAATGTGTAAAAGAAAGAATTAAAATAAAAAATAGGGATATACTCACCCTCCGACGCAGCCTGGACTTTACCGCCGTTACCGGGAGCCGTTGTACCTAAGAATGTGCGCTTGAAGGGCCTTAGATGAGGTCACTGCGCTCTGATTGGTCCGTAGCGGTCGCGTGACCGCTACGCGACCAATCACAAAGCAGTGACGTCACCTAAGGTCTTTCAAGCGCTTGAAATACCTTAGAAGACGTCCGCAGCTTCTGATTGGTCGCGTAGCGGTCGCGTGACCGCTGCGCGACCAATCACAAAGCAGTGATGTCTTCTAAGGTATTTCAAGCACTTGAAAGACATTAGGTGACGTCACTGCTTTGTGATTGGTCGAGTAGCGGTCACGCGACCGCTACGGACCAATCAGAGCGCAGTGACCTCATCTAAGGCCCTTCAAGTGCGCATTCTTAGGTACAACGGCTCCCGGTTACGGCGGTAAAGTCCAGGAGCCGCCGGAGAGGTGAGTATATCCCTATTTTTTATTTTAATTCTTTATTTGACACATTGATATTAATCCCGATACCGATTCCCGATACCACAAAAGTATCGGATCTCGGTATCGGAATTCCGATACCCGATACTTGCGGTATCGGAATGCTCAACACTAGTGTTGAGCGATACCTTCCGATACTTGAAAGTATCGGTATCGGATAGTATCGGCCGATACACGAAAAATATCGGATATCGCCGATACCGATACCCGATACCAATACAAGTCAATGGGACACAAGTATCGGAAGCTATCCTGGATGGTTCCCAGGGTCTGAAGGAGAGGAAACTCTCCTTTAGGCCCTGGGATCCATATTCATGTAAAAAATAAAGAATTAAAATAAAAAATATGGATATACTCACCCGTCCGGCGGCCCCTGGACCTTACCGATGTAACCAGCAGCCTCCGTTCCTAAGAATGAGGAGTTTAGGACCTTCGATGACGTGGCGGCTTGTGATTGGTCGCGTGACCGCTCATGTGACCGTTCACGCGACCAATCACAAGCCGCGACGTCATCGCAGGTCCTAAACTCCTCATTCTTAGGAACGGAGGCTGCCGGTTACATCGGTAAGGTCCAGGGGCCTCCGGAGGGGTGAGTATATCCATATTTTTTATTTTAATTCTTTATTTTTTACATGAATATGGATCCCAGGGCCTGAAGGAGAGTCTCCTCTCCTCCAGACCCTGGGAACCATACACTGGGAACTTCCGATTCCGATTTCACAAAAATATCGGAACTCGGTATCGGAATTCCGATACCGCAAGTATCGGCCGATACCCGATACTTGCGGTATCGGAATGCTCAACATTACTAATAATATATTCAACTGCTATTTTTGCTGCCAAGGAGTAAGGGGTTGATGGAATTAACAATTTATTAATTTTATTATTACTTTTTCCTACAGGGGCTCACAATCTAAATTCCCTGCCAGTATGTCTTTGGAGTGTAGGAGGAAACCAGAGAACCAGGAGGAAACCCACACACATACAGGGAGAACATAAAAACTGCTTGCAGATGTTGTCCTTGGTGGGATTTGAACCCAGGACCCCAGCGTTGTAAAACAACAGTGTTAACCACTGAGCTACCATGCTGCACAAATATGAATGAAGAACCAGACCAAACAGATATTGTTTGTAGCCAGTATCCTCTTTTTCTGTAACACAGCCAGCAAAACAGTGGAAACAGAACATAATATTTATTGCAATGTTTCTAGAAATATCCTGCATGTGTCCCTAGTGGACTACTTAAAAAGGATCTTTCTACAAATTTTTCATGTTGAACTAGACACACAATTTAATAGTGGCTGCAGAGCATAATAAAATGTTTTGTTTTTTTCATTCTGCTTTTTAGTTGCGTGGATGTAAGCAAAGTATTGGCACCTAATGAGTTAACTTTACTTACCCAACCCCTTTCCGACATTGGGTGTAATAATACGCCAATGTCGGACACACTCCTTTTGATGTGGGTTCCGGAGGTGAGCCCACATCTTTTCCGGCACTTGTTAGCTGTTTTGTACAGCTGACCTGTGCCTCTAACAGCTGCGGGAGGAATCACGATCCTTCTGCTGCTGTTAACCCATTAAATGCTGCTGTCAAACTCTGACAGTGTCGTTTAACACACCCTTCCGGCAAGTGTGACGGAAATCCGGCCATCAGTGACCCCGTCTCGTGATCACGGGTCACTGATGGGTTGGCATGACAACCAGAGGTCTCCCGCAGACCTAAATGGTAGTCACTGCCGGATTGCCCAGTGGTCGGTGCTCATAGCAAGTGAGCAATTCTGCTGCATACAGGCGATCTGACCATCGCCTGTATGCAGCTGAGTCGATCGGATTATGGCAGCTTCTAGCCTCCCATGGTGACTGTAGAAGCATGCCAAAAGTAAAAAAAAAATGTTTTTAAAAAATATAAAACTTCAAATAACCCCCTTTTCGCCCCATTCAAAATAAAACAACAAACAAATTAAACATACACATATTTGGTACTGCCACGTTCAGAATCGCCTGATCTATCAATATGAAAAAAGAATTAACCTGATTTCTAAACGGCGTAACAAGAAAAAAAATCAAAACTTCAGAATTACCTTTTTTTTGGTCAGCGCAACATTGCATTAAAATGCAATAACGGGTAATCAAAAGAGCGTATCTGCACCAAAATTGTATTATTAAAAACGTTAGCTCGGTATGCAAAAAAGTAAACCCTCACCCAACCTGAGATTACAAAAAATGGAGAAGCTACAGGTGTCAGAAAATGGCGCAATTTTTTTTTCAACAAACTTTGGAATTTGTTGTCATCACTTAGATAAAAAAGAACCTATACATGTTTTGGGTCTACTAACTTATAATGAACCGGAGAAACATAATGGCAGGTCAATTTTAGCATTTAGTGAACATGGCAAAAAAAATTACTGAGATTGCACTTTTTTTGCAATTTCGCCTCACTTGGAATTTTTTTCCCATTTTTCAGTACACAATATGTTAAAATCAATGGTGTTGTTCAAAAGTACAACTCGTTCCCTGAAAAACAACCCTTTACATGGACATTTTGACTAAAAAAAAAGTTATGGCTGTGGGAAGACGGGGAGCAAAAAATGAAAATGCAAAACCAAAAATACTTCTGGTCATTAAGGGGTTAAAGACAGCCTCGAATGTGAAAAACCGTTATAAACCTGCAAATATAGTGTTAATCTGCAAGTTAATAGCATTCTGGAGCTTTCCTGTGTTCAAACTTATATCCCAGCTACAGGGAGGTAATAATCTTTATTCCTTCTGGCAGACTCGGGCTTTCAGTACAGGTACAGCCAGCTCAGCACTGATGCACTAAAGAGCCAGCTGTCAGTCAATGTGGGGCTTAATTTCAGCCTCCTCTCAATATCTACTGACCGGTGACTTACACAGTGCTTGTCATGCCACCATGACTGAAGGCCCAAGGTTGTCAGGAGGAATAAAGTATCTTTCCCCTGGTAGCTGGCCAGCTTCAAGTTAATAGTGTTTTTTAACAAGAAATGTTCTCTATAAATAAATATATCACAATCTCATACAGCAGCTTCCAGTCTGTACCAGTCTAATAAGGTACAATATAACCTGCAAATATAGGATTAATCTGTAGGTTACTAGCTTTTCAATAATGTCTAGCAGCTTTTCTGAAACCACAGCTGCTGCAAGAAAATGAACATTATTTTTTATGCGAATAACTGAAGGCTGTGGGGCCATCATTCTTTATGTAGGCAGACTGTGCGGTCATCAGTCTGTATGTGAGGAGGTAGTGGATTCATCGTACTATAGGTAGGCTGTGGGGTCATTATTCTGAATGTAGGGGAGCTGTAGGGTCATCATACTGTCTGTAGGGGAGCTGTTGGGGGCATCATTCAGTATATAGGGGCACATGTGTGCATCATAATGTGTTTATAAGATCTGTGAGGCTATCATACTATATACTTCTAGGCCTAGAATAGATGGCTTAGTTTTTAAGTCTCTTGATTTAGCCATAAGAGACGGTTATTTCATCTATCGTGGTGGTATTGGTGAAAATATCATATCTGGTCAATATTGTCAATTTTTTGGGCCCTAGGAGTGGGCAGGTACGAGGTATCAACGTTGTTTATGCACTAGGGACTCATAGGGCATTAAGGGTTATCCGTCGACGAGCGGGGGTGCCATTTTGCGTTCAAGAGGGTGCCAACCTCCGCAGTCAGGTAGGGGACACCATAGGGACGTGCAGGTTCAGACCCTAGACAGTTACCCCATCCCTCTGCCCATATACACATATGTGACCGGTTAGTTAACCCTGTCCTATACGGAAAGGGTTTTTTAAGGTGTTGTGTTGGTATATATATTTATCCTAAATATGTTGAAATAAAGATATTAGTTAGAAAAATTATGGAATCACCCTGTAAATTTTCATACCCAAAAATAACACATGCATCAAATTAGATCTGCTCGTTAGTCTGCATCTAAAAAGGAGTGATCACACCTTGGAGAGCTGTTGCACCAAGTGGACTGACATGAATCATGGCTCCAACACGAGAGATGTCAATTGAAACAAAGGAGAGGATTATCAAAAACCTACAAGAGGGTAAATCATCACGCAATGTTGCAAAAGATATTGGTTGCTCACAGTCAGCTGTGTCTAAAATCTGGACCAAATACAAACAACATGGGAAGGTTGTTAAAGCCAAACATACTGGTAGACCAAGGAAGATATCAAAGCATCAAGACCGGAAACTTAAAGCAATATGTCTCCAAAATGGGAAATGCACAACAAAACAAAAGAGGAACAAATGGGTGGAAACTGGAGTCAACGTCTGTGACCGAACTGTACGAAACTGCCTAAAGGAAATGGGATTTACATACAGAAAAGCTAAACGAAAGCCATAATTAACACCTAAACAGAAAAAACAAGGTTACAATGGGCTAAGGAAAAGCAATCGAGGACTGTGGATGACTGGATCAGAGTCATATTCAGTGATGAATTGTTAATCTGCATTGGGCAAGGTGATGATGCTGGAACTTTTGTTTGGTGCCGTTCCAATGATATTTATAAAGATGACTGCCTGAAGAGAATATGCAAATTTCCACAGTCATTAATCATATGGGGCCGCATGTCCGGTAAAGGCACTGGGGAGATGGCTGTCATTACATCTTCAATAAATGCACAAGTTTATGTTGATATTTTGGACACTTTTCTTATCCCATCAATTGAAAGGATGTTTGGGGATGATGAAATCATTTTTCAAGAAGATAATGCACCCTGCCATAGAGCAAAATTGTGAAAACATTCCTTGAAAAAAGACACATAAGGTCAATGTCATGGCCTGCAAATAGTCCGGATCTCAATCCAATTGAAAATAATAATAATAATCTTTATTTTTATATAGCGCTAACATATTCCGCAGCGCTTTACAGTTTGCACACATTATCATCACGGTCCCCGATGGGGCTCACAATCTAAATTCCCTATCAGTATGTCTTTGGAATGTGGGAGGAAACCAGAGTACCCAGGGGAAACTCACGCAAACACAGAGAGAACATACAAACTCTTTGCAGATGTTGTCCTGGGTGGGATTAGAACCCAGGACTCCAGCGCTGCAAGGCTGCAGTGCTAACCACAGAGCCACCATCTTTGGAGGAAGTTGAATAAAATGGTCTATGACAAGGCTCCAACCTACAAAGCTGATCTGGCAACAGTAATCAGAGAAAGTTGGAGCCAGATTGATGAAGAGTACTGTTTGACACTAATTACCTTCATGCCTTAGAGACTGCAAGCTGTTATAAAAGCCAGAGGTGGTGCAACAAAATACTAGTGATGTTTTGGAGTGTTTTTTTGTTTGTTTGCTTTTCCTGATTCCATAATTTTTTCCTCAGAATTGAGTGATTCCATAATTTTTCCCCTATGCTTAGTTAAAAAAAAGTAACCATTACTGACTACCACATTTTTTGTCCTTGATTTCTTTTAGGGTTTCTTAAAGCCAGAAAGTTGCCATTTGAAATTACTTTGGTTTTGTGCCATGTCTGTGATCTGATTTTTATTCTACAAAATTAAACAACTGAATGAACATCCTCCAAAAGCGATGATTCCATAATTTTTGCCTGGGGTTGAATGTGACCATTATATTGTATATAGAGGATTTGTGGGGTCATCGTACTGTATACACAGGACTGTGGGGTTGCAACACACTAGCAATACAATGCAACATATCGCCTGTTTGTTTTGAATAAATGAACTGAATCCTGTGTGTGAACTAGCGTCCACCATAGAGACGATCCCTGACACTTACTATTCTTACAGAAAATGTTTAAAATAGGCTGCTATAGTAATAGAAAAGAGCACTGTGTTATGGGGTAGTGCACCTGCTAAAATACTTTTTACTACAGCTCTATGTGGTAAAATGTATAGCTTCACTAACTACTTGAATATATCTTAGCTAACTTTTTCAACGGAATCTGACAACTTAAACTGTAAACATTTGGATGAAGGTGTCATAGCCCCTTAGTAAAGTTCAGCTGCGCCTTAATTTTTTTCTTCCTTATGGAGCCCAAATGTCTGGTTTGTGCTGCATTTTCATATACAGCAGAACTGTGCAGAGAAAAGGAAGGAGCTGTGAACTTTTAGTTTTATAAACTGGTTCCTCAACAGCTATTCTCAAGTTGATGAGTATTTCTAAACATAGCTGCTTCCACATTTAATTCTTGTAGTTTGGAATTAAACTCCTGAGGCCTGATTCATTATTTCATATTTTTTGTCAATTTTTTTCCTGTTTTATGGCTTTTTTTTATTTTTCACCAAATTCTTACTTTTCTTTCAAATAGAGCCTATTTTGAAGCCTACTTTCAACTAGTTCATCTGTTTTTTTGTTCTCTGTTCACCATTGTGGGCTTTTTCTACTCGGACCAATTTGCCAACCATTCATTTTTACAAATTCTCAAACTTTTTTGTTCACATCCCCCAGTGGGAGTGTTTGTTTTTTTGAACAATGGAAATTTTTCTTCAAATATTAGAGTTGTCTGTATCATTTTAATGGATCATATGACTGTTTGTTCTAAATTGGAACAAAGAGATAAAGAACAGAAACAAAAAGTATTTTTTTTTATTTTGCACAAATTTTAGAAACATAAGTGTGCCATTTTTAAGAATTTGCTTACAAAACAGTAATGAATACCACAAGTCAGAAAGGAAAACTGGATTTATAAGATTACACCAACATTTATAGATTGCTAACGGTGCTGGAAGGAAGGTGAACAACTTCAGGAGGAAAGCAGGTTTGAGATATGTCTAGATCATTCTGGTATTGAGCATTATGAAGCAAAAAAGCTTTAGGTTCAGTGTTTTGCTCCTCAGATTCATGCTTTACAAATGGGAAAAATGTGAACCAAACAAGCCATTTTTGAAAAACATAAATGTCAGCTTTACATTTCTCATTTGATTTTCACATTAGAGTTAAATCATCATAGCTTAAAACTCATTAGTTTTAGCATAAAATAACCTTTTACATTCCATCGAAGACAGCTAAATATATAACTGCATATCAACACAAGAAATAATAAGATCTAATAATTTTCAAAACCAAGACCGTAACATTTACATTAACCATAAAATAAACATTGTATTATCCTATGACAAAAATTGCAGGAAAGATTTGGTATTCTCAGGGTACCTTTAAGGTAGCCAAATCTTCTTTAACCCTTTCCTCCTCTGTGAGGTGGGCTCCTGCGGTGCCGCAACATGTCAGCTGTTTTGAACAGCTGACATGTGCCCAGAATAGGTGCCAGCGGAATCCCGATCCACTCAAGCCTATGAACTAGTTAAATGCCTCTGTCAAACTCTGACAGCAGCATTTAACAAGTCTTTCCGGCCACCGGGTCGGAAATACACATACCGCTGACCGGGGATCATCGCACCGATGCTATCACAACAACAGGTCTCCTTGAGACCTTTATGGTTGTTGATGATGGATTGCTATGAGCGCCACCCTGTGTTCGGCGCTCATAGCAATGCTGTAATTCAGTTACATAGAGTGATCTGTGCATCTCCTCTATGTAGCAGAGGCGATCGAGTTGTGGCAGCTTCTAGCCTCCCTTGGAGGCTATTGAAGCATGCCAAAAGTAAAAAAAAATGTGTTTAAAAATATAAAAATTTAAAAATAAACATAAAGGTTCAAATCACCCCTCTTTTGCCCCAATCAAAGTAAAACAATTAAAAAAACCCCTAAACATATTTGGTATTGCCGCATTCAGAATCGCCCGATCTAACAATAAAAAGGGAATAACCTGATCGCTAAATGGCGTAGCGAGAAAAAAATAAAATCTCCAGAATTACGATTTTTGGTTGTCGCGACATTGCAATAAAATGCAATAATGGGTGATCAAAATAACGTATCTGCACAAAAGTGGAATCATTAAAAACGTCAGCTTGGCACACAAAAAATAAGCCCTCAACCAACCCAAAATCACGAGAAATGGAGATGCGGAAAATTGCACAATTTTGTTTTTTTTTAGCAAACTTTGGAATTTTTTTCACCACTTAGATTAAAGAGAACCTAGACATGTTTGGTGTCCATGAACTCATATTGACCTGGAGAATCATAATGGCAGGTCAGTTTTAGCATTTAGTGAACCTATCAAAAAATCCAATAAAAAAACAAGTGTGAGGCCTGCGTCACACTCAGCGTATGTAAATACGGTCCGTTTATTACGGCCGTAATACGCGGAAATGTTCCCAAAATAGTGATCCGTATGTCATCCGTAGGCAGGGTGTGTCAGCGTATTTTGCGCATGGCATCCTCCGTATGTAATCCGTATGGCATCCGTACTGCGAGATTTTCTCGCAGGCTTGCAAAACCGACATCTAATGGATTTATGTGCTCAAACGTTCGTTAAAACATATATACAGTATGTATATATATATATATATATGTCATTGAGACACACACACACATATATATATATATATATATATATATATACTGTATTTATATTTAATTCAGAGCGAGATATGTGAAAAGCCGGTAATTCAATTGCTGGCTATTCATTTCTCCTTCCCAAACCCGACAGGATATGAGACATGGTTTACATACAGTAAACCATCTCATATCCCTTTTTGTTTTGCATATTCCACACTACTAATGTTAGTAGTGTGTATGTGCAAAATTTGGGCGCTGTAGCTTGTAAAATAAAGGGTTAAATGGCGGAAAAAATTGGCGTGGGCTCCCGCGCAATTTTCTCCGCCAGAGTGGTAAAGCCAGTGACTGAGGGCAGATATTAATAGCCTAGAGAGGGTCCATGGTTATTGGCCCCCCCGGCTACAAACATCTGCCCCCAGCCACCCCAGAAAAGGCACATCTGGAAGATGCACCTATTCTGGCACTTGGCCACTCTCTTCCCACTCCCGTGTAGCGGTGGGATATGGGGTAATAAAGGGTTAATGCGGAAGGTATGAGATATTGTTGTTTTTTTATTTTTCCTTTGTTACAGAACGAGGGTCTTCTAGTGGATTACCAGTATAATAAAATATTACAACAACTTGCGTCTTTATTTCATTAAAATACTTTTAAATAATGTGTGTGTGTTTTATTAACCATTTGCACTTTTTTGCAGTGTCACCGCACTTGGAATTTTTTTCCCATTTCGAGTACATGGTAAAACGAATGGTGTTGTTCAAAAGCACAACTCATCCCACAAAAAAGCAAGCCCTCACATGGTCATTTTGACCAAAAAATAAAAAGTTATGGCTTTGGAAAGAAGGGGAGTGAAAAACGAAAAGGCAAAACCGAAAAAAGCTTCAGAGGTTAAGGGGTTAAAAATACTCTTTTTAGACAACTTGATAGGTTTATACTGTATGTTGAATATATATATATATATATATATATATATATATATATATACCCTAAGAATTTCTTTACAGCGTAGTGCAGTATTCATTTATTTTTATGAGATAAAACTGTCATCATACAGCCACAACTGTTTTTGACTATTTGTATTATTTTCTGATGCATTGTGTAATGCTATGTTTAAAGTGAACCTTTGCACTATACATTTTACATGTATAGTCAGCCTATAGGTACCCTCCATTTGTTTCCACCTACCTCCTCTGCTCAGATTGGCATTTCATTCCACCTACATCCAAGATGGATGCCACAGTGGTGGAGCAGCACTGGTATGCGTAAATATTGCCTTTCCTGACTTTCCTGGGCTGTGAGATACAAAGGGCAAAGGAGATGAGGTATAGAAAGGGTCTATATAGAGGTGCTTCTCTCAAAATTAGAATATCGTCAAAAACATAATTTATTTCAGTTCTTCAATACAAAACGTGAAACTCATATATTGATGATATTCTAATTTTGTGAGAAGCATCTGTAGCATTTATACACTATATATAATCAATAAACAATGTATAAGCATTTGATACAGTTATTCATAATAATAATAAAGCTAAAAATAAAAAGTAAACACAAATAAAGTAATTAATTTCAAATGCAGCAAAAGTAAAAGCAATAGTAAGTTTGGGAAATTTTACATTTCTTTTCTGCATATTTGTGTTTACTGTCTTAGAGAATGAGCAATTAGAGACTCCCATAATTATGTATAGCAAAATGTACATGAAACACATTTCAGTGTGACCTTTACAACTTTAAATAGTAAACTGTGTATTATGTTCCCCAACGAAAACACAAACATTCTCATAGATTGTTTGTCAAACTGCGAGTGAAGAAGATTAAAACATTAAAATACTTCAGATGAAAAAGGGGTTATAATAATCTGAGTTATGCTAAACTAATAAATGCACAACTTCTTTATTCTTTTGGAAGATTACCCCAGTGACTGTTTACTTCTAGTGCCAATTTTCAACTCATTAGACATCAGCAAACTGAGTATACCCCAAAGAAATTATTCCACTTATTTACTTTGCCATGCATTTTTTTTATATATCTTTGCAATCATCAGCATAACAAACACTTTAGCAAGGTCTTCCCAATTAAAAATATACCGCTCACTAGACAAAGCTTTCTGCATATTTAAATAACTACATTGTGCATTTGGTGTAAATTACTTAATGTTGTTTACTAATCTGTATTGTTTCTAAATTGTTCATACACACAACATAAAATACATACACTATAGAAAATAAATCATTAAAGGGTTACACATCTCTACAAAATCTACAGTATATATCCAATAGTAATTATTTAACGCCCGTTTTCGTTTTTGCGTTTCTGTTTTTTGCTCCCCTTTTTTTCAGAGCCATAACTTTTTAATTTTTCCTTTAATATGACCTTGTGAGGGCTTGTTTTTTATGAGACGAGAACTACACCATTTGTTTTACCATATTGTGTACTGGAAAACGAGAAAAAAAATCCAAGTGCGGTGAAATTGCAGAAAAAGGGCAATTCCACAACTGTTTTTTTTCTTTTTTTACCATGTTCACCAAATTCTAAAATTGACCTGCAATTATGGTTCTCCAGCTCATTCCAAGTTCATAGATATCAAACATGTCTAGGTTGTTTTTTATTTTTCTGTTGAAAAAAATCCCAAATTTATTTTAAGAAAATAAAATTGCGCCATTTTCCGAGACCTGTAGCGTCTCCATTTTTTGGGATCTGTGGATGGGAGGGAGCTTGTTTTTTTGCATGCCGACTTGACATTTTATTGATACCGTTTTGGTATAGATATGATCTTTTGATCGCTCGTCATTGAATTTTAATGCAATGTTGCAGTAACCAAAGAAACATACTTTCGGAGTTTTTACATTTTTTTTCCTTATGCCGTTAACCGATCGGATTAATTCTTCTTATAGCTTAACAGACCGGGTGATTCTGAATGAGGCGATACCAAGTATGTGTATTTAATTTTTTTAAAATTCTTTTATTTGGAATGGGGCAAATGGGGGGGTGATTAGAAATTCTATATATTTTTTATATGTTTCTTATGCTTGAAAACTTTTTTTTCCACTTTACACTGGCTTCAATAGTCTCCATGGTAGACTAGAAGCTGAGATCATCCAATCGCTGGGTGGCGCTCATAGCAATCCAGCGATAACAACCACAGGGGTCTGCTGCAGACCCCAGGTTGTCATGCCAACCCAACAGTGACCCGCGGTCATGTGACACGGGCGCTGATGGGTGGGATTATTGATGTTCTTCCGATGCCATCACATTAAATGCCGCTGTCAGAGATTGACAGTGACATTTAACAAGTTAACAGCCACAGGTTGATTGCAATTCCACCCATGGCTGTTAGGGGCACATGTCAGATGTTCAAAACAGCTGAAATGTGCCAGGAAGGAAGTGGGCTCAGTGCTGAAGCCCACATCAAAGGGAGAGACAGAACATGCACAGTACATGTATGGTGCATGTGGATCGCCCCCAGGCGCAGGGCAGTGGGGTACTCGGTACCGGGTCCCTCGGTCTCGGTTCTGGGGATGTCACGGTGGCCCGACCCAGCCCGTGGCCCTGCTAAGGGGCGCCCAATTAAAGGTGTAGTTTGTCAAGTGTTCGTGATGCCACCTGTGGTGTTTGGTCAGGGTGACCGACGCTGCTAGGGGTCCGCTGGGGTGATGGAATGGTAGCTAGATGATATACCTTCCCACTGGTGAAGTATGTCCCCAGGGCTTCCCTTGATGAGTAGGTGGTAATGGTGGGTGTTGTAAGGCGTGATGAATAACAAGGACACAAAGGTTGCAGTCTCTTTACCTTTTACTGAAGACTTTGGCGTCCACAGACCAGAGTACCGTTCACAGGGCTGGCTAAGTCCGGTCGGTCCGAAGGCACATCCAGAGTCCCCTTTGCAGGTGGAAATCAGTAGCCTTCCTACTAGCGCCTGTGTGTTGTTTTACCTCCCTGCTGAGCACCACGGGATAGTCCTCACAACTGTCATGTATGTTTCTGTTTCTCTCTCTCCATCCCCCAGATGGTATGGATAGGACGACCCGTATGACGGGGTAGGCCTATTACTCCCTCGGTGTTCCGGCCACCGGCTACGTGCCTCAGAAGGATGTTGCCAATCTTAAGGCAGGACTCCTCCAGGTATTATCTCCTTGTGCTGTGATCTCGTTTCTCACTTCTCCACAATATACTTCTATACTTCACTTCTTGTCCTTCCTTAGGATGCTGCCACAATGAGGTGCAGGCACAGCTCCGTAACGTTCTATCTCTTGCTATGTCTCTGTCAGGATCCCACCCCTGACAGGGACCTCTGTCTGCAGTTCAGATGTTCCTCCTTCTCTCCCTGTCTGCCTGACAGGTCCTCTCTGGGTCTCACCCAGGCAGCTTCTCCCTAACTTCCTATCCAACCCCCAGTTTTACCTGAGTGTGAGGAGTGGCCTAATAGATAGAACCCTTTGCTCCACCTGGTGGTTGGAGTGTGAAGTGTAGTGTGTGACTGTGATACCTGGTCAGGTGAACTCTTTTAGTACCATCAGACGTACCATCACTCCCCCTGGTGGGAGAGCGACATTACTGATACGACCAGGACTCTGGGGTGCTGCACTCCCCCCCCGTTAAATCCAGTACTCCCGGACTGGGACAAGAAGAACAACAATACATGTTAGCAAAAGACATACACAATTTTGGAATGCTGTAAACAAGTAAGTATAACAATGCTTCCCTTTATGGGAGGTGAGAACACTTGAACGTTGCAAACAAAAACATATTTACATTGTGCTTAAGATTTTTAAATAACACTTATTAATTAACTAACTATAAATAACTGTTATTACCCATACGGGTATACTATCTACTAAGTGCAAATACAAAACAGTACTTTTCCTTTAAGGGCGTGTGTTGTGAACTCTATTTCTGGGCTCCCTCTTGTGGTCACAAGTGGTACTGTGTGAGTGCTGTCTTTCTGCAGGTTTGTGACTGGCATCAGCTGTCTCATTATCTGTGGGCTGGTTTTCTATTTAAGCTCACTTGGAATCTCAGTCTATGCCTGCTGTCATTGTATTCAGTGCTATTCTGTTTGCTCCTGTCTACATCCATTACCAGTCTCTTCAAGAGAAGCTAAGTTCTGTTTGCTTATTCTTGCTCATCTGTGTTCAATATGTTCCTAGAATATTATGAGTTTTGTCCAGCTTGCTAATATGTGATTTCTCTGCTTGCTGGTAGCTCTGGGGTGCTGAGTTGCTCCCCCCACATCGTTAGTTGGTGTGGGGGTTCTCGCATTCTCTGCGTGGATATTTTTGTATAGGGTTTTTTACTGACCGCACAGATCCCTTGCTATTTTCTGCTATCTAGTGTTAGCGGGCCTCATTTGCTTAACCTGTTTCATCTCTGCGTTTGTCTTTTCCTCTTAACTCACTGTTATTATTTGTGGGGGGCTGTTCTATTTCTTTGGGGTTATTTCTCTGAGGCAAGTGAGGTCTTACTTTATCTCTAGGGGTAGTCAGTTTCTCAGGCCGTGAAGAGACGTCTAGGATTTCAGGAAACGTTCCACGGCTACCTTCAGTGTGTTTGGTTAGGATCAACTTTGCGGTCAGTCCAGTTACCACATCCCCAGAGCTCGTCCTATTGTCTCTGACTTAGCTGGTTAGATTTGTGATCCTAAGCCACTGGGATCATAACAGTACAGCAGGCCTGAAAAGTGTTTAATGCATCGCAGAAGTGGGATAAGAGAAGTCCTGAGTACAATTTTTTTTTCCTCTCCTTTTGCTGCAGTCTGTCCAGCTTCTCTCATCCCCTTAATCTCTGGGTGGCTTTGAGTTCAGCTGCAGACATGGATATTCAGAGTCTGACTTCTAGTGTGGATCATCTTGCTGCAAGGGTGCAAAGCATTCAGGATTTTGTTGTTCACAGTCCTATGTCTGAGCCAAAAGTACCTATTCCTGAGCTGTTTTCTGGAGATAGATCTGGGTTTCTGAATTTTAAGAATAATTGTAAATTATTTATTTCTTTGAGACCTCGTTCCTCTGGTGATTCCGCTCAGCAAGTTAAAATTGTTATCTCCTTGTTACGCGGCGACCCTCAAGATTGGGCTTTCTCCCTGGCGCCAGGAGATCCTGCATTGCTGAATGTGGATGCATTTTTTCTGGCGCTTGGACTGCTTTATGAGGAACCTAATCTTGAGAACCAGGCAGAAAAGGCCTTGCTGGCTCTCTCTCAGGGCCAGGATGAAGCTGAGGTGTATTGTCAAAAATTTTGGAAATGGTCGGTGCTTACTCAATGGAATGAGTGTGCCCTGGCTGCAAATTTCAGAGAAGGTCTTTCTGAAGCCATTAAGAATGTTATGGTGGGGTTCCCTACGCCTGCAAGTCTGAATGACTCAATGGCTTTGGCCATTCAGATTGATCAGCGTTTGCGGGAGCGCAAATCTACGCACCATCTGGCGGTGTTTTCTGAACAGAGACCTGAGTCTGTGCAATGTGACTGAATTCTGACCAGAATTGAGCGGCAAAATCATAGACGTCAAAATGGGTTGTGCTTTTACTGTGGTGATTCAACTCATGTTATCTCAGCATGCTCTAAGCGCGTAAAAAAAATCGCTAAATCTGTCACCGTTGGTACTATACAGCCTAAATTCATTTTGTCTGTTACTTTAATTTGTTCTTTGTCATCCTACTCGGTTATGGCTTTTGTGGATTCGGGTGCTGCCCTGAACCTGATGGATGTGTCGTTTGCCAGGCGCTGTGGTTTTGTCCTGGAGCCTTTGGAATTCCCTATTCCACTGAGGGGTATTGATGCTACACCATTGGCTGAGAATAAGCCTCAGTATTGGACTCAAGTGACCATGTGCATGACTCCTGTACATCAGGAGGTGATTCGCTTTCTTGTGCTGCATAATCTGCATGATGTTGTCGTTTTGGGTCTGCCATGGCTGCAGGCCCATAATCCAGTTCTGGATTGGAAAGCTATGTCTGTTTCAAGTTGGGGTTGCCAGGGGATTCATGGCGATGCTCCTTTGGTGTCAATTGCTTCTTCCACTCCTTCTGAGGTCCCTGAGTTTTTGTCGGACTACCAGGATGTATTTGATGAGCCCAGATCCGGTGCCCTGCCTCCTCACAGGGATTGTGATTGTGCTATAAATTTGATTCCTGGTAGTAAGTTCCCCAAGGGATGACTTTTTAATTTGTCTGTACCAGAACATGCCGCAATGCGGAGTTATATAAAGGAGTCTTTAGAGAAGGGACATATTCGCCCGTCCTCCTCCCCTCTTGGTGCTGGATTCTTTTTTGTGGCCAAGAAGGATGGTTCTCTGAGACCTTGTATAGATTATCATCTTCTAAATAAAATCACGGTCAAATTTCAGTATCCTTTGCCATTATTATCTGATCTGTTTGCTCGGATTAAGGGGTCCAGTTGGTTCACCAAGATAGATCTTCGTGGTGCGTAAAACCATGTGCATCTTCCGAGAATATCTGGATAAATTTATGATTGTGTATCTGGATGACATTTTGGTCTTTTCTGAGGACTGGGAGTCCCATGTGAAGCAGGTCAGGATGGTATTTCAGGTCCTGCATGCTAATGCCTTATTTGTGAAGGGCTCAAAATGTCTCTTCGGAGTACAGAAGGTTTCCTTTTTGGGTTTTATTTTTTCTCCTTCTACTATTGAGATGGACCCAGTCAAGGTCCAGGCTATTCATGACTGGACTCAGCCTACATCTGTTAAGAGTCTTCAGAAGTTCTTGGGTTTTGCTAATTTTTACCATCGCTTCATTGCTAATTTTTCTGGCGTGGTTAAACCCTTGACGGATTTGACCAAGAAGGGTTCTGATGTGACTAATTGGTCTCCTGCGGCCGTGGAAGCCTTTCGGGAGCTGAAGCGCCAGTTTTCTTTGGCTCCAGTTTTGTGTCAGCCTGATGTCTCTCTTCCTTTTCAGGTCGAGGTTGATGCTTCTGAGATTGGAGCAGGGGCTGTTTTGTCGCAGAGAAGCTCTGATGGCTCTGTGATGAAGCCTTGTGCTTTCTTTTCAAGAAAGTTTTCGCCTGCCGAGCGGAATTATGATGTTGGTAATCGGGAGTTGTTGGCTATGAAGTGGGCATTTGAGGAGTGGCGACATTGGCTCGAGGGAGCTAAGCATCATGTGGTGGTCTTGACTGATCACAAAAATGTGATTTATCTCGAGTCTGCCAAGCGGCTGAATCCTAGACAGGCTCGTTGGTCATTGTTTTTCTCCCGTTTCGATTTCGTGGTCTCGTACCTGCCTGGTTCGAAGAACGTGAAGGCTGATGCTCTTTCTAGGAGTTTTGTGCCTGACTCTCTGGGAGTTTCAGAGCCGGCTGGTATCCTCAGAGAGGGAGTGATTTTGTCTGCATTTCCCCAGATTTGCGACGAGTGCTGCAGAAATTTCAGGCGGATAAACCTGACCGTTGCCCACCAGAGAGAGTATTTGTCCCAGATAGATGGACCAGCAGAGTTATTTCCGAGGTTCATTCTTCGGTGTTGGCAGGCCATCCTGGGATTTTTGGTACCAGGGATTTGGTGGCTAGGTCCTTCTGGTGGCCTTCCTTGTCGCGGGATGTGCGTTCCTTTGTGCAGTCCTGTGGGATTTGTGCTCGGGCTAAGCCTTGCTGTTCTCGTGCCAGTGGTTTGCTTTTGCCTTTGCCTGTCCTGAAGAGGCCTTGGACGCACATTTCCATGGATTTTATTTCGGATCTTCCAGTCTCTCAGAGAATGTCTGTCATCTGGGTGGTGTGTGATCGTTTTTCTAAAATGGTCCATTTGGTGCCCTTGCCTAAGTTGCCTTCCTCCTCCGATTTGGTTCCTCTATTTTTTCAGAATGTGGTTCGCTTGCACGGCATCCCTGAAAATATTGTGTCTGACAGAGGATCCCAGTTTGTGTCCAGATTTTGGCGGATCTTTTGTGCTAAGATGGGCATTGATTTGTCTTTTTCGTCGGCCTTCCATCCTCAGACGAATGGCCAAACCGAGCGAACAAATCAGACCTTGGAAACTTATTTAAGATGTTTTGTTTCTGCTGATCAGGATGATTGGGTGACTTTTTTGCCATTGGCCGAGTTTGCCCTTAATAATCGGGCTAGTTCTGCTACTTTGGTTTCGCCTTTTTTCTGCAATTCTGGTTTTCATCCTCGTTTTTCCTCGGGTCAGGTTGAGCCTTCTGACTGTCCTGGGGTGGATTCTGTGGTGGATAGGTTGCAGCAGATTTGGAACCATGTGGTGGACAATTTGAAGTTGTCACAGGAGAAGGCTCAGTGCTTTGCCAACCGCCGTCGCGATGTGGGTCCCCGACTTCGTGTTGGGGATTTGGTATGGCTGTCTTCTCGGTATGTTCCTATGAAGGTTTCCTCTCCTAAATTCAAGCCTCGCTTCATCGGTCCTTATAAGATTTTGGAAATCCTTAACCCGGTGTCATTTCGTTTGGACCTCCCAGCGTCGTTTGCCATTCATAACGTGTTCCATAGGTCTTTGTTGCGGAGGTATGTGGTGCCTGTGGTTCCTTCTGTTGAGCCCCCTGCCCCGGTGCTGGTGGAGGGCGAATTGGAGTACGTGGTGGAGAAGATCTTGGATTCTCGTATTTCTAGATGGAGGCTTCAGTATTTGGTTAAGTGGAAGGGCTATGGTCAGGAGGATAATTCCTGGGTTGTCGCCTCTGATGTTCATGCGGCCGATTTTGTTAGTGCCTTCCATGTGGCTCGTCCTGATCGTCCTGGGGGTTTTGATGAGGGTTCGGTGACCCCTCCTCAAGGGGGGGGTACTGTTGTGAACTCTATTTCTGGGCTCCCTCTTGTGGTCACAAGTGGTACTGTGTGAGTGCTGTCTTTCTGCAGGTTTGTGACTGGCATCAGCTGTCTCATTATCTGTGGGCTGGTTTTCTATTTAAGCTCACTTGGAATCTCAGTCTATGCCTGCTGTCGTATTCAGTGCTATTCTGTTTGCTCCTGTCTACATCCGTTACCAGTCTCTTCAAGAGAAGCTAAGTTCTGTTTGCTTATTCTTGCTCATCTGTGTTCAATATGTTCCTAGAATATTATGAGTTTTGTCCAGCTTGCTAATATGTGATTTCTCTGCTTGCTGGTAGCTCTGGGGTGCTGAGTTGCTCCCCCCACATCGTTAGTTGGTGTGGGGGTTCTCGCATTCTCTGTGTGGATATTTTTGTATAGGGTTTTTTACTGACCGCACAGATCCCTTGCTATTTTCTGCTATCTAGTGTTAGCGGGCCTCATTTGCTTAACCTGTTTCATCTCTGCGTTTGTCTTTTCCTCTTAACTCACTGTTATTATTTGTGGGGGGCTGTTCTATTTCTTTGGGGTTATTTCTCTGAGGCAAGTGAGGTCTTACTTTATCTCTAGGGGTAGTCAGTTTCTCAGGCCGTGAAGAGACGTCTAGGATTTCAGGAAACGTTCCACGGCTACCTTCAGTGTGTTTGGTTAGGATCAGCTTTGCGGGCAGTCCAGTTACCACATCCCCAGAGCTCGTCCTATTGTCTCTGACTTAGCTGGTTAGATTTGTGATCCTAAGCCACTGGGATCATAACAGGCGTGTACCCACTAAAGGTATGCTATAAAACTCTAAAGTATAAATCAACATTCTCTTCATTTCTCTAAATGCAAAGTCTATCAACCATCTATCTATGGCTCTCTGGAGGACTCACTAACCCCTACGGGTTCACTTTATTGAAATTCGGCTTTCAGCTTTCTCTTGTCCTCAATTTCTAAAGTACGTCATTAAACATTTCTTATTACTAGCTGGCTAACTACATACTATTTCTATGTAAAACATTATCAATATTTAACTATTTAAGGCAACATTATCATGTTTTAGGCTAAGTGCAACAAATGAACATACCCTTTAGGGGGAAACCAAGTCTCTTCTGAGGTAGTGCAAACTCTCAAGTTGCAAGTCTGTTTAAAGCAAGAACTTAAACAGTCTCTTCAAAAATCTCTTCTTTTTGTAAAACCAGTAGGGAGCACCTTTAAGAAGGTGCAAACTATGTACAGCAGCAGTTTATGAACCATTCACCGTCCATGATTCAGTAGTCTTTTAGAACAATGATGAACTTGTGCAAAAATCAGAAACAATAGGGATCCCGGGTCAACAAAGGGATCAATTTAAGAATTAACCCTAAATGGGTGTAGCAGCAGGAAACATGGAAACAAACAGTTAACTATTTACAGTTTTTTTTACGGGGTCTCGAGGTTTATTCTCATAATAGATTGCAAGACATCAGTCGGTAATGAACACTTCTTGACCGGGGAAGCTTCGGTTCCGTGCTCTCGTCTGATGCGGTGTCCGTGTCATTGGTTTGTCTCTCAGGTGCGGCCAGGTCACCAGGGGTCTGGATTCTAATGTCAGTTTTGGTAGCAAGCTCAGTAGCGACAATAATGCACACAGTGGTGGTAGTATTAGGATTTGTCAATTCAGAGTTAGTCGGGGTCAGGACAGCAGGTGGCGCTATTGCAGGCTCACATCACTTAACATTCCGAGCGCACCAGCCTTGTGCACTCCATTGGCGAGTGTAGGTCACCTGGTCCCCTCTGCGCAAGATTCGGTTCCGATATCCATCACGGAAGTGGGCCTCCACATCGTAACTGGTAACAAAGACTTCAGTCAGTAGTCCCTACTCCTGTATAAAGCCCCAACCCCGTTTCGGGTGAAAGGCTAGTACAGTTCCCTGTTTTACCAAGTTCTTATTACCGCGTTTGGTCTTTGGTTTTTGTACTCTCGGTGGGTAATTTTGTTCTGTCTCTTTTCGGTTTTTCCAGTGTGAAATTAGACATTGTTTGTACTGCTCCCAGGTGAGCGCAGCAATATAGGTCCCTTCTTCTCGGGACCCATCCGGTCTAGTCTTTGGTGCATCCCATTGGAAGATCACCCCCTCGGAGCACACGTCTAGTGGTTCTCCCATGGTTGTTGGTAATGGAGGCACTATCTTCTCCAGGGCATCAGGGGGTACCACGACGAGCTCAGCAGCCGGGAATCGATTACTGTCAGGCTGGGGAGCCATCACGGGAGCATGTTCGGTCGGTAGAGCAGGGCCCTTTCCATACCTGCATCTGATGTGGTTCCACCGATGCCGATCCGCTCCGCTGACGAGGAAACTGGAATCGGCTGCGGCTCGGACCGCGGTTCTTCCCATGCGGTCTTCTGACGTAGTTCCGACTTCCATTTCCTCGCTGCTGTCGGCTTCGTGTCTGGGATTGGTTGGCCCGGCTCCTCCAGTGGCGGATCCAAGGAGTCCAGACTCTCCAGCTGTGGCAGGTTCGGGTCCACCCCCAGTCGGCTGAGGAAGTCCTGGGTCACTTCATCGTCATTCAGGTACTGGCTGGTCACCCTCACCACCTCGAGGTCGGCGGCCACACATACACGCTGCTCCTCCATTTCCTCGGGGTGGAGCTCCTTCTTCCCCTCGTTCCCGCCATTGCAAATGAGGGGGCAGTTTTTCTGTGCTTCGGGGCACGTCGTCTTCTTGCAGCAGTAGTCGGAGGGGGCGGTCATTACTTTTGGCCCCGCTTTGGTAGTCTCCTCCCATGGCACACCCTTCTTCTTCTCCCACGCTCCTCGTGGCGCTGTAATGGCAGCGGTTTTGACAGGAATTTTTGGCGGCAAATGGCAATACACAGTCTTCGCAATAAATCACAGTTCAAGCACAATTCAGACACAGTTCCAAGGCACACATGACCTGATTCTTCAGGCTTAAGTAGATCCTGTTCGTGATGCCAAAGTTGGATCGCCCCCAGGCGCAGGGCAGTGGGGTACTTGGTACCGGGTCCCTCAGTCTCGGTTCTGGGGATGTCACGGTGGCCGGACCTGGTCCGTGGCCCTGCTAAGGGGCACCCAATTAAAGGTGTAGTTTGTCAAGTGTTTGTGACACCACTTGTGGTGTTCGGTCAGGGTGACTGACGCTGATAGGGGTCCGCTGGGGTGATGGAATGGCAGCTAGATGATATACCTTCCCACAGGTGAAGTATGTCCCCAGGGCTTCCCTTGATGAGTAGGTGGTAATGGTGGGTGTTGTAAGGTGCAATGAATAACAAGGACACAAAGGTTGCAGTCTCTTTACCTTTTACTGGAGACTTCGGCGTCCACAGTCCAGAGTAACGTTCACAGGGCTGGCTAAGTCCGGCCAGTCTGAAGGCACATCCAGAGTTCCCTTTGCAGGTGGAAATCAGTAGCCTTCCTACTAGCGCCTGTGTGTTGTAGTACCTTCCTGCTGAGCACCACAGGATAGTCCTCACAACTGTCGTGTATGCTTCTGTTTCTCTCTCTCCGTCCCCCAGATGGTGTGGATAGGACGACCCGTATGACGGGGTAGGCCTGGAGCTATTTTATAGGGACCCTAGTGACGCCCCTCTCCCACAATTTGCCTCAGTTGTCTTCATTAGGTTAAAGGTTGGGCAGCCAACTTGGAATTAACTGTCCTGCCATTGTTTGAAGTAATGCGTAGAGCCTATTACTACTGTTATGGACCTGGTGGTTAGGAGCACCCGGAATGACCTGATGAGTAAACTAGTAATCGGAACAAGCTTTGGGAAAGTGGGAACTCTGCTGACCGCAAACTCTACTCCTATCACACACACTAGAAATAGCCGTGGAGCGTACCTAACTCTCCCTAGACGCCTCTTCACAGCCTAAGAGCTAACTACCCCTAAAGATAGAAATAGAAGCCTAACCTTGCCTCAGAGAAATTTCCCAAAGGTAAAGGCAGCCCCCCACATATATTGACTGTGAGTTAAGAGGAAAGTCACAAACACAGGAATGAAACAGGTTTCAGCAAAGGAGGCCAGACTTCACTAAATAGTCACAGGATAGAAAAGGGAACTTATGCGGTCAGCACAAAAGACTACAAAAAACCATGCAGAGTAAGCAAAAAGACTCCCCACACCGACTCACGGTGTGGAGGTGCCACTCTGCACCCCAGAGCTTCCAGCTAGCAAGGGAATATCATGATAGAAAGCTGGACTAGAAATTAGCAGTACTAAGAAATATATTCAGGAAGCAGTAACAACAAATGAACTAGCAAAGACTTAGCTTCTGCTGGAGTAGACAGGTCCTCAGAGAAGTCCAATAGAGATCTGAACCAATACTGAACATTGACAGCTGGCATGAAGTAACGATCTGAGTGGAGTTAAATAGGGAAGCCAACATAGCAATAAACGAGAGCAGCTGACAAAACCAACCTCAGTGACCAGCAGTTCCGCTCAAAGCCACCAGAGGGAGTCCAAGAGCAGAACTAACCAAAGTACCATTCATGACCACAGGAGGGAGTCCGAGAACGGAATTCACAACAGTACCCCCCCTTGAGGAGGGGTCACCGAACCCTCACCAGGGCCCCCAGGCTGATCAGGACGAGCCAAATGAAAAGCACAAACTAAATCGGCAGCGTGGACATCGGAGGCAACAACCCAGGAATTATCCTCCTGACCATAGCCCTTCCACTTAACCAGGTACTGAAGCTTCCGTCTCGAAATACGAGAATCCAAAATTTTTTCCACCACATACTCCAACTCCCCCTCAACCAACACCGGGGCAGGAGGATCAACGGAGGGAACCATAGGCGCCACGTACCTTCGCAACAACGACCTATGGAACACATTATGGATGGCAAAAGAAGCTGGAAGGACCAAATGAAATGAGACAGGGTTGAGAATTTCAGAAATCTTATAAGGACCAATGAAACGAGGCTTAAACTTAGGAGAAGAAACCTTCATAGGAACATAACGAGAAGACAACCAAACCAAATCCCCAACACGAAGACGGGGACCAACACAATGACGGCGGTTAGCGAAACGTTGAGCCTTCTCCTGGGACAACGTCAGATTGCCCACCACGTGAGTCCAAATTTGCTGCAACCTGTCCACCACAGAATCCACACCAGGACAGTCAGAAGGCTCAACCTTCCCCGAAGAAAAACGAGGATGAAAACCAGAATTGCAAAAAAAAGGCGAAACCAAAGTAGCCGAACTAGCCCGATTATTAAGGGCGAACTCAGCCAATGGCAAGAAGGTCACCCAATCACCCTGATCAGCAGAAACAAAGCATCTCAGATAGGTTTCCAAAGTCTGGTTGGTTCGTTCGGTTTGGCCATTTGTTTGAGGATGGAAAGCCGAAGAAAAAGACAAATCAATGCCCATCTTAGCACAAAAGGACCGCCAAAACCTAGAGACAAACTGGGAACCTCTGTCCGACACAATGTTCTCCGGAATGCCATGCAAATGAACCACATGTTGAAAAAATAATGGCACCAAATCAGAGGAGGAAGGTAATTTAGGCAAGGGTACCAAATGGACCATCTTAGAAAAGCGATCACAAACCACCCAGATGACAGACATCCTTTGAGAGACAGGAAGATCTGAAATAAAATCCATGGAAACATGCGTCCAAGGCCTTTTCGGGACTGGCAAGGGCAAAAGCAACCCACTGGCACGAGAACAGCAGGGCTTAGCCCGAGCACAAGTCTCACAGGACTGCACAAAAGAACGCACATCCCGAGACAAGGAAGGCTGTTGTGAAATTGGATTTTGGGCTCCCCCGGTGGCCACTGGTGGAATTTAACTGGTGTGCATCATCCTCTCTGTTCACCTGTTTCCATCAGGATGTGGGAGTCGCTATTTAGCCTTGCTCCTCTGTCACTTCCATGCCGGTCAACATTGTAATCAGAAGCCTTTCTGTGCATGTTCCTGCTGCTAGACAACTCCCAGCTAAGTTGGACTTTAGTCCTTGTTTGTTTTTGCATTTTGTTCCAGTTCACAGCTGTAGTTTCGTTTCTGTGTCTGGAAAGCTCTTGTGATCTGAAATTGCCACTCTGATGTTATGAGTTAATACTAGAGTCTTAAAGTAATTTCAGGATGATGTTTTGATAGGGTTTTCAGCTGACCATGAAAGTGCCCTTTCTGTCTTCCTGCTATCTAGTAAGCGGACCTCAATTTTGCTAAACCTGTTTTCATACTATGTTTGTCATTTCATCTAAAATCACCGCCAATATTTGTGGGGGCCTCTGTCTGCCTTTCGGGGAAATTTCTCTAGAGGTGAGCCAGGACTATATTTTCCTCTGCCAGGATTAGTTAGTCCTCCGGCCGGCGCTGGGCGTCTAGGGATAAAACGCAGGCTACGCTACCCGGCTACTGTTAGTTGTGCGGCAGGTTTAGTTCATGGTCAGTTTAGTTTCCATCCTTCCAAGAGCTAGTTCTTATGTTTGCTGGGCTATGTTCTCTTGCCATTGAGAACCATAACAGTTTGACCGGCCAAAAAGGGTTAAATTAATTGACAGAGAAAGGAGAGAAAAGAGAAGTCTGCTGAAGATATATTTTTTTTTTTTTCCCCTTCAGTTTTGAGTGTGCTGGTAATTGAATCTCTTGCAAGTCTGCCTATATTGCAGCCTTTCTCTCTCTCTCTCCTTCTAATCCTGGAATGGCTCTGTGTTCACCTGTTTAAAATGGATATTCAGAGTTTAGCTGCAGGTTTGAATAATCTCACCACGAAAGTTCAAAATTTACAAGATTTTGTTGTTCATGTTCCTATATCTGAACCTAGAATTCCTTTGCCTGAATTTTTCTCGGGGAATAGATCTTGCTTTCAAAATTTCAAAAATAATTGCAAGTTGTTTTTGTCCCTGAAATCTCGCTCTGCTGGAGATCCTGCTCAGCAGGTCAGGATTGTGATTTCCTTGCTCCGGGGCGACCCTCAGGGTTGGGCTTTTGCATTGGCTCCAGGGGATCCTGCGTTGCTCAATGTGGATGCGTTTTTTCTGGCCTTGGGGTTGCTTTATGAGGAACCTCAGTTAGAACTTCAGGCGGAAAAGGCCTTGATGTCCCTATCTCAGGGGCAAGACGAAGCTGAAATATACTGCCAGAAATTCCGTAAATGGGCTGTGCTTACTCAGTGGAATGAGTGCGCCCTGGCGGCGAATTTCAGAGAGGGTCTCTCTGATGCCATTAAGGATGTTATGGTGGGGTTCCCTGTGCCTGCGGGTCTGAATGAGTCCATGACAATGGCTATCCAGATCGATAGGCGTCTGCGGGAGCGCAAACCTGTGCACCATTTGGCGGTGTCTACTGAGAAGACGCCAGAGAATATGCAATGTGATAGAATTCTGTCCAGAAGTGAACGGCAGAATTTTAGACGAAAAAATGGGTTGTGCTTCTATTGCGGTGATTCAACTCATGTTATATCAGCATGCTCTAAGCGTACTAAGAAGCTTGATAAGTCTGTTTCAATTGGCACTTTACAGTCTAAGTTTATTCTATCTGTGACCCTGATTTGTTCTTTATCATCTATTACCGCGGATGCCTATGTCGACTCTGGCGCCGCTTTGAGTCTTATGGATTGGTCCTTTGCCAAACGCTGTGGGTATGATTTGGAGCCTCTTGAAACTCCTATACCCCTGAAGGGGATTGACTCCACCCCATTGGCTAGCAATAAACCACAATACTGGACACAAGTAACTATGCGAATTAATCCGGATCACCAGGAGATTATTCGCTTTCTTGTGCTGTATAACCTACATGATGTGTTGGTGCTTGGATTGCCATGGCTGCAATCTCATAACCCAGTCCTTGACTGGAAAGCTATGTCTGTGTTAAGCTGGGGATGTAAGGGGACGCATGGGGACGTACCTGTGGTTTCCATTTCATCATCTATTCCCTCTGAGATTCCTGAATTCTTGACTGAATATCGTGACGTTTTTGAAGAACCTAAGCTTGGTTCATTACCTCCGCACCGGGAGTGCGATTGTGCCATAGATTTGATTCCGGGTAGTAAATACCCTAAGGGTCGTTTATTTAATCTGTCTGTGCCTGAACATGCTGCTATGCGAGAATATATAAAGGAGTCCTTGGAAAAGGGACATATTCGACCTTTGTCATCTCCCTTAGGAGCCGGTTTTTTCTTTGTGGCTAAGAAAGATGGCTCTTTGAGGCCGTGCATTGATTATCGGCTTTTGAATAAGATCACGGTTAAATATCAATATCCGTTGCCACTGCTGACTGATTTGTTTGCTCGCATAAAGGGGGCCAAGTGGTTCTCTAAGATAGATCTCCGTGGGGCGTATAATTTGGTGCGAATTAAGCAGGGGGATGAGTGGAAAACCGCATTTAATACGCCCGAGGGCCACTTTGAATATTTGGTGATGCCTTTTGGTCTTTCAAATGCCCCTTCAGTCTTTCAGTCCTTTATGCATGACATTTTCCGTGATTATTTGGATAAATTTATGATTGTGTATCTGGATGATATTTTGATTTTTTCGGATAACTGGGACTCTCATGTCCAGCAGGTCAGGAGGGTTTTTCAGGTTTTGCGGTCTAATTCCTTGTGTGTGAAGGGTTCTAAGTGCGTTTTTGGGGTTCAAAAGATTTCCTTTTTGGGATATATTTTTTCCCCCTCTTCCATCGAGATGGATCCTGTCAAGGTTCAGGCTATTTGTGATTGGACGCAACCCTCTTCTCTTAAGAGTCTTCAGAAATTTTTGGGCTTTGCTAACTTTTATCGTCGATTTATTGCTGGTTTTTCTGATGTTGTTAAACCATTGACTGATTTGACTAAGAAGGGTGCTGATGTTGCTGATTGGTCCCCTGCTGCTGTGGAGGCCTTTCGGGAGCTTAAGCGCTGCTTTTCTTCCGCCCCTGTGTTGCGTCAGCCTGATGTTGCTCTTCCTTTTCAGGTTGAGGTCGACGCTTCTGAAATCGGAGCTGGGGCGGTTTTGTCGCAGAGAAGTTCCGATTGCTCCGTGATGAGACCTTGTGCTTTTTTCTCACGTAAATTTTCGCCCGCCGAGCGGAATTATGATGTTGGGAATCGGGAGCTTTTGGCCATGAAGTGGGCTTTTGAGGAGTGGCGTCATTGGCTTGAGGGGGCTAGACATCAGGTGGTGGTATTGACTGACCACAAAAATCTAATTTATCTTGAGTCCGCCAGACGCCTGAATCCTAGACAGGCGCGCTGGTCGTTGTTTTTCTCTCGGTTTAATTTTGTGGTGTCCTACCTGCCGGGTTCTAAGAATGTTAAGGCGGATGCCCTTTCTAGGAGTTTTGAGCCTGACTCCCCTGGTAATTCTGAACCTACAGGTATCCTTAAGGATGGAGTGATATTGTCTGCCGTTTCTCCAGACCTGCGGCGGGCCTTGCAGGAGTTTCAGGCGGATGGACCTGATCGTTGCCCACCTGGTAGACTGTTTGTTCCTGATGATTGGACCAGTAAAGTCATTTCTGAGGTTCATTCTTCTGCGTTGGCAGGTCATCCTGGAATCTTTGGTACCAGGGATTTGGTGGCAAGGTCCTTCTGGTGGCCTTCCCTGTCTCGAGATGTGCGAGGCTTCGTGCAGTCTTGTGACGTTTGTGCTCGGGCCAAGCCTTGTTGTTCTCGGGCTAGTGGATTGTTGTTGCCCTTGCCTATCCCGAAGAGGCCCTGGACGCACATCTCGATGGATTTTATTTCGGATCTTCCTGTTTCTCAGAAGATGTCTGTCATCTGGGTGGTGTGTGATCGTTTCTCTAAGATGGTCCATTTGGTTCCCCTGCCTAAGTTGCCTTCTTCTTCCGAGTTGGTTCCTCTGTTTTTTCAAAATGTGGTCCGTTTGCATGGTATTCCGGAGAATATCGTTTCTGACAGAGGTACCCAATTCGTGTCTAGATTTTGGCGAGCATTCTGTGCTAGGATGGGCATAGATTTGTCTTTCTCGTCTGCTTTCCATCCTCAGACTAATGGCCAGACCGAGCGGACGAATCAGACCTTGGAGACATATTTGAGGTGTTTTGTGTCTGCAGATCAGGATGATTGGGTTGCTTTTTTGCCTTTAGCGGAGTTTGCCCTCAATAATCGGGCCAGCTCTGCCACCTTGGTATCTCCCTTTTTCTGTAATTCAGGGTTTCATCCTCGATTTTCTTCTGGTCAGGTGGAATCTTCAGATTGTCCTGGAGTGGATGCTGTGGTGGAGAGGTTGCATCAGATTTGGGGGCAGGTAGTGGACAATTTGAAGTTGTCCCAGGAGAAGACTCAGCTTTTTGCCAACCGCCGGCGTCGGGTTGGTCCTCGGCTTTGTGTTGGGGACTTGGTGTGGTTGTCTTCTCGTTTTGTCCCTATGAGGGTTTCTTCTCCCAAGTTTAAGCCTCGGTTCATCGGCCCGTACAAGATATTGGAGATTCTTAACCCTGTGTCCTTCCGTTTGGACCTCCCTGCATCTTTTTCTATTCATAATGTTTTTCATCGGTCATTATTGCGCAGGTATGAGGTACCGGTTGTGCCTTCCGTTGAGCCTCCTGCTCCGGTGTTGGTTGAGGGCGAGTTGGAGTACGTTGTGGAAAAAATCTTGGACTCCCGTGTTTCCAGACGGAAACTCCAGTATCTGGTCAAATGGAAGGGATACGGTCAGGAGGATAATTCTTGGGTGACTGCCTCTGATGTTCATGCCTCCGATTTGGTCCGTGCCTTTCATAGGGCTCATCCTGATCGCCCTGGTGGTTCTGGTGAGGGTTCGGTGCCCCCTCCTTGAGGGGGGGGTACTGTTGTGAAATTGGATTTTGGGCTCCCCCGGTGGCCACTGGTGGAATTTAACTGGTGTGCATCATCCTCTCTGTTCACCTGTTTCCATCAGGATGTGGGAGTCGCTATTTAGCCTTGCTCCTCTGTCACTTCCATGCCGGTCAACATTGTAATCAGAAGCCTTTCTGTGCATGTTCCTGCTGCTAGACAACTCCCAGCTAAGTTGGACTTTAGTCCTTGTTTGTTTTTGCATTTTGTTCCAGTTCACAGCTGTAGTTTCGTTTCTGTGTCTGGAAAGCTCTTGTGATCTGAAATTGCCACTCTGATGTTATGAGTTAATACTAGAGTCTTAAAGTAATTTCAGGATGATGTTTTGATAGGGTTTTCAGCTGACTATGAAAGTGCCCTTTCTGTCTTCCTGCTATCTAGTAAGCGGACCTCAATTTTGCTAAACCTGTTTTCATACTATGTTTGTCATTTCATCTAAAATCACTGCCAATATTTGTGGGGGCCTCTGTCTGCCTTTCGGGGAAATTTCTCTAGAGGTGAGCCAGGACTATATTTTCCTCTGCCAGGATTAGTTAGTCCTCCGGCCGGCGCTGGGCGTCTAGGGATAAAACGCAGGCTACGCTACCCGGCTACTGTTAGTTGTGCGGCAGGTTTAGTTCATGGTCAGTTTAGTTTCCATCCTTCCAAGAGCTAGTTCTTATGTTTGCTGGGCTATGTTCTCTTGCCATTGAGAACCATAACAGAAGGCCACCAAAAGGACCTAGCCACCACATCTCTGGTCCCAAAAATCCCAGGATGACCAGCCAACACTGAGCAATGAACCTCAGAAATAACTCTGCTAGTCCATCTATCAGGGACAAATAGTTTCTCCGCTGGACAACGGTCAGGTCTATCAGCCTGAAACTCCTGCAGCACCCGCTGAAAATCAGGGGAGATGGCAGACAGAATTACCCCCTCTTTGAGAATACCAGCCGGCTCAGGGACTCCCGGAGAATCAGGCACAAAACTAGAAAGGGCATCCGCCTTCACATTCTTAGAACCTGGAAGGTATGAGACCACAAAATCGAAACGGGAGAAAAACAGCGACCATCGAGCCTGTCTAGGATTCAACTGCTTGGCAGACTCGAGATAAGTCGGATTTTTGTGATCCGTCAAGACCACCACGCGGTGCTTGGCTCCCTCAAGCCAATGTCGCCACTCCTCGAATGCCCACTTCATAGCTAGCAGCTCCCGATTGCCAACATCATAATTACGCTCAGCAGGCGAAAACTTTCTTGA
Source organism: Ranitomeya variabilis (assembly GCF_051348905.1). Lineage (NCBI taxonomy): Eukaryota > Metazoa > Chordata > Amphibia > Anura > Dendrobatidae > Ranitomeya > Ranitomeya variabilis. Next base: position 105,498,918 of record NC_135237.1, on the reverse strand, counting down.
AAAGAAGGCACATGGCTTCATCACAGAGCCATCAGAACTTCTTTGAGACAAAACAGCCCCTGCTCCAATCTCAGAAGCATCAACCTCGACCTGAAAAAGGAGCAAAACATCTGGCTGACGCAACACAGGGGCCGAAGAAAAACGACGTTTCAGCTCCTGAAAAGCCTCAACGGCTGCAGAGGACCAATTCACCACATCAGCACCTTTCTTTGTCAAATCAGTCAAAGGTTTAACTACACTAGAAAAATTAGCGATGAAGCGACGGTAAAAGTTAGCAAAGCCCAGGAATTTCTGGAGGCTCTTCACAGATGTAGGTTGAGTCCAATCATAAATGGCCTGAACTTTAACAGGGTCCATCTCGATAGTAGAAGGGGAAAAAATGAAGCCCAAAAAGGAAACCTTCTGAACTCCAAAGAGACGTTTAGACCCCTTCACAAACAAGGAATTAGCACGAAGGACCTGGAATACCATTCTGACCTGTTTCACATGAAACTCCCAATCATCCGAAAAGACCAAAATATCATCCAAATATACAATCATGAATCTATCCAGATACTTTCGGAAGATGTCATGCATAAAGGACTGAAACACAGATGGAGCATTTGAAAGCCCGAATGGCATTACCAGGTACTCAAAATGGCCCTCGGGCGTATTAAATGCTGTTTTCCATTCATCGCCCTGTTTAATACGCACAAGGTTATACGCCCCTCGAAGATCTATCTTGGTGAACCAACTAGCCCCTTAATCCGAGCAAACAAATCAGACAGCAGAGGCAAAGGGTACTGAAATTTGACCGTGATCTTATTGAGAAGGCGTTAATCTATACAGGGTCTCAGAGACCCATCCTTCTTGGCCACAAAAAAGAACCCTGCTCCCAACAGTGATGAAGATGGGCGAATATGCCCTTTCTCCAAGGACTCCTTTATATAACTCCGCATAGCGGCGTGCTGTGGCACAGATAAATTGAAAAGTCGGCCCTTAGGAAACTTACTACCAGGAATCAAATTTATAGCACAATCACAATCCCTATGAGAGGGTAGGACACTGGATTTGGGCTCATCAAATACATCCTGGTAATCCGACAGAAACTCAGGGACTTCAGAAGGAGTGGAAGCAGAAATTGACACCAACGGAACATCGCCATGTACCCCTTGACAACCCCAACTAGACACAGACATTGATTTCCAATCCAATACTGGATTATGAACCTGTAGCCAAGGCAAACCCAACACGACCACATCATGCAACTTATGCAACACCAAAAAGCGAATATCTTCCTGATGTGCAGGAGCCATGCACATGGTCAACTGAGTCCAGTACTGAGGTTTATTCTTGGCCAACGGCGTGGCATCAATTCCCCTTAATGGAATAGGATACTGCAAAGGCTCCAAGAAAAAACCACAGCGCCTGGCAAACTCCAAGTCCATCAAATTCAGGGCAGCGCCTGAATCCACAAAGCCATAACCGAGTAGGATGACAAAGAGCAAATCAGAGTAACAGACAAAAGAAATTTAGGCTGTACAGTACCAATGGTGACAGACCTAGCAAACCGCTTAGAGCGCTTAGGACAATCATAGATAGCATGAGTGGGGTCACCACAGTAAAAACACAGCCTATTCTGACGTCTGTGTTCTTGCCGTTCAGTTCTGGTCAAAGTTCTATCACATTGCATAAGCTCAGGCCTCTGCTCAGAGGACACCGCCAAATGGTGCACAATTTTGCGCTCACGCAAACGCCGATCAATTTGGATGGCCAAGGACATTGATTCATTCAGACCAGCAGGCGTGGGGAATCCCACCATAACATCCTTAAGGGCTTCAGAAAGACCCTTTCTAAAAATTGCTGCCAGGGCACACTCATTCCATTGAGTAAGCACAGACCATTTTCTAAACTTCTGACAATATATCTCTGCTTCATCCTGACCCTGACACAAAGCTAGCAAGATTTTCTCTGCCTGATCCACTGAATTCGGTTCATCATAAAGCAATCCAAGCACCAGAAAAAACGCATCTACATTAAGCAATGCAGGATCTCCTGGCGCAAGGGAGAATGCCCAGTCTTGAGGGTCGCCACGCAACAAAGAAATAATAATTTTTACTTGCTGAATGGGGTCACCAGAGGAGCGGGGTCTCAAAGCAAGAAACAGTTTACAATTATTTTTGAAATTCAGAAACTTAGATCTATCCCCAGAAAACAAATCAGGAATTGGAATTCTAGGCTCTAACATCGGATTCTGAACTACATATTCTTGAATGCTTTGTACTCTTGCAGTGAGATGATCCACACAAGAGGACAGACCTTGAATATCCATATCTACACCTGAGTCCTGAACCACCCAGAGATTAAGGGGAAAAGAGAGACAAAACACACTGCAAAGAAAAAAAAATGGGTTCAGAACTTCTCTTATCCCTCTTTTGAGATGCATTAACACTTTGATGGCCAGCTGTACTGTTATGGACCTGGTGGTTAGGAGCACCCGGAATGACCTGATGAGTAAACTAGTAATCGGAACAAGCTCTGGGAAAGTGGGAACTCTGCTGACCGCAAACTCTACTCCTATCACACACACTAGAAATAGCCGTGGAGCGTACCTAACTCTCCCTAGATGCCTCTTCACAGCCTAAGAGCTAACTACCCCTAAAGATAGAAATAGAAGCCTAACCTTGCCTCAGAGAAATTCCCCAAAGGTAAAGGCAGCCCCCCACATATATTGACTGTGAGTTAAGAGGAAAGTCACAAACACAGGAATGAAACAGGTTTTAGCAAAGGAGGCCAGATTTCACTAAATAGTCAGAGGACAGAAAAAGGAACTATGCGGTCAGCACAAAAGACTACAAAAAACCATGCAGAGTAAGCAAAAAGACTCCCCACACCGACTCACGGTGTGGAGGTGCCACCCTGCACCCCAGAGCTTCCAGCTAGCGAGGGAATATCATGATAGAAAGCTGGACTAGAAATTAGCAGTACTAAGAAATATATTCAGGAAGCAGTAACAACAAATGAACTAGCAAAGACTTAGCTTCTGCTGGAGTAGACAGGTCCTCAGAGAAGTCCAAGAGAGATCTGAACCAATACTGAACATTGACAGCTGGCATGAAGTAACGATCCGAGTGGAGTTAAATAGGGAAGCCAGCATAGCAATAAACGAGAGCAGCTGACAAAACAAACTTCAGTGACCAGCAGTTCCGCTCAAAGCCACCAGAGGGAGTCCAAGAGCAGAACTAACCAAAGTACCATTCATGACCACAGGAGGGAGTCCGAGAACGGAATTCACAACATACTCCCTCGGTGTTCCGGCCACCGGCTATGCGCCTCAGAAGGATGTTGCTGATCTTAAGGCAGGACTCCTGGTATTATCTCCTTGTGCTGTGATCTCGTTTCTCACTTCTCAAAAATATACTTCGATTCTTGTCCTTCCTTAGGATGCTGCCGCAATGAGGTGCAGGTGCAGCTCCGTAACGTTCTATCTCTTGCTATGTCTCTGTCAGGATCCCACCCCTGACAGGGACCTCTGTCTGCAGCTCAGATGTTCCTCCTTCTCTCCCTGTCTGCCTGACAGGTCCTCTCTGGGTCTCACCCAGGCAGCTTCTCCCTAACTTCCTATCCAACCCCCAGTTTTACCCAAGTGTGAGGAGTGGCCTAATAGATGGAACCCTTTGCTCCCCCTGGTGGTTGGAGTGTGAAGTGTAGTGTGTGACTGTGATACCTGGTCAGGTGAACTCTTTTAGTACCATCAGACGTACCATCACTCCCTCTGGTGGGAGAGCGACATTACTGCAACGACCAGGACTCTGGGGCGCTGCACATGTCATGAATGTGTTAAGGCAAATTATCAAAAATTAAAAGTATTTTACTCCCATGGCTGGCATCTTATTAATATTTCAGGCAAAAAATTGTAATACTCTGGTAAGCAGCGAAAATAAAATGGGAGCAAAATCTGTGCACTAATGACCAGTCATTGTTTTCAATGAGATGGTGAAGTGTTTTGTGTTAGCTGAACTCACATTTGAACTCAATTAGGGCATACCTGCCATTTTAGCTAATCTTTCAGAATAAACTGTTATGTGGGTGAATATAAGGAATAACACTAATTCTGGGTGATATATAACTTGTATCCTACATAGTTCACCACTCTTCCCCTCTTAAGGCTCTAGCTCTAATTTTTAGTTTTCTATGACCTAGTGTGTGATGAATCTCTTTTTAAATAGATCATGTAACAGGTTATTAGTTTATTAGTGTCAATTTTTTGCTCCTAATTTATTTTCCCTGCTTCCACTAATATTCTGCTCTTTAATTGCTTTTTTTTCTTTTTAATCTGCCATATGGTTACAGAGATACGGGACTATTTATTTAGTCCTAATTAGTGTTGAGCATTCCGATACCGCAAGTATCGGGTATCGGCCGATACTTGCGGTATCGGAATTCCGATACCGGGATTCCGATACTTGGCGCGTATCGGATACCGGAATCGGAAGTTCCATGATTCAAAATTCAGAAATTCAGCCAATGAGAAAGATTCCAAGTGTGGGCACATCCTGTTTAGCATGGAGGGCATGAAACTACTGGCAAGGCTGTGATTGGCTGCTTAAATGATGTCATGATGCAGTTTAAAAGTCGCTGGCGCCATTTTGCGATCACTCTGCTGTGAATTCAGTTAGTGACAGGACGCTGTTTGCTGACTGAGGGACAGTTTAGAGATAGCGATTTGCTTCTTTGTGCTTTCCAAAGGCTAATTTAGCAACCGCTGTGTTCACCTACTAATCACCTTCCTTTTGCCTTGTAGCGCTGTTTTCACAGCGATCTGCAAGGTCTCTCTGTGTGTGTGTGTGAGTGCAGCCCACTCTCTAGTCTGAGTGCAGCCACATAGGCCATCCATAGCTGGTTGTATTCAGTTCAGGGAGGGTGGTTCATTGCCTCATACTGTCCTTTTTTTTTTTTTTTTTGAAGTAGTGCAGGCTGCTGCACATTTTTTCCAAAAATTCCTATTAGTGTCTTTCCACCCGTCTCCAGCTAATTTGTGGAAAAACACTACATAGGATAAAGTAGAGGAGGGTTTTTGGGCCTTGCAGCGCCGTTTACGGCTGTCTGCACGGTCTCCGTGTGACTGCAGCTCGCCCTGTAGTCTGTGAGCAGCCGTAGCTTGGTTGTCTCCAGCTCAGGGTTGTTCACTGCGTCATACCGCCAAATCAATTTTCATTTTGTTTTCAAGTAGTGTAGTCTGCTGCTAATTAATTTAAAAAAATCCTATTAGTGTCTTTCCACCCGTCTCCAGCTAATTTGTGGAAAAACACTACATAGGATAAAGTAGAGGAGGGTTTTTGGGCCTTGCAGCGCCGTTTACGGCTGTCTGCACGGTCTCCGTGTGACTGCAGCTCGCCCTGTAGTCTGTGAGCAGCCGTAGCTTGGTTGTCTCCAGCTCAGGGTTGTTCACTGCGTCATACCGCCAAATCAATTTTCATTTTGTTTTCAAGTAGTGTAGTCTGCTGCTAATTAATTTAAAAAAATCCTATTAGTGTCTTTCCACCCGTCTCCAGCTAATTTGTGGAAAAACACTACATAGGATAAAGTAGAGGAGGGTTTTTGGGCCTTGCAGCGCCGTTTACGGCTGTCTGCACGGTCTCCGTGTGACTGCAGCTCGCCCTGTAGTCTGTGAGCAGCCGTAGCTTGGTTGTCTCCAGCTCAGGGTTGTTCACTGCGTCATACCGCCAAATCAATTTTCATTTTGTTTTCAAGTAGTGTAGTCTGCTGCTAATTAATTTAAAAAAATCCTATTAGTGTCTTTCCACCCGTCTCCAGCTAATTTGTGGAAAAACACTACATAGGATAAAGTAGAGGAGGGTTTTTGGGCCTTGCAGCGCCGTTTACGGCTGTCTGCACGGTCTCCGTGTGACTGCAGCTCGCCCTGTAGTCTGTGAGCAGCCGTAGCTTGGTTGTCTCCAGCTCAGGGTTGTTCACTGCGTCATACCGCCAAATCAATTTTCATTTTGTTTTCAAGTAGTGTAGTCTGCTGCTAATTAATTTAAAAAAATCCTATTAGTGTCTTTCCACCCGTCTCCAGCTAATTTGTGGAAAAACACTACATAGGATAAAGTAGAGGAGGGTTTTTGGGCCTTGCAGCGCCGTTTACGGCTGTCTGCACGGTCTCCGTGTGACTGCAGCTCGCCCTGTAGTCTGTGAGCAGCCGTAGCTTGGTTGTCTCCAGCTCAGGGTTGTTCACTGCGTCATACCGCCAAATCAATTTTCATTTTGTTTTCAAGTAGTGTAGTCTGCTGCTAATTAATTTAAAAAAATCCTATTAGTGTCTTTCCACCCGTCTCCAGCTAATTTGTGGAAAAACACTACATAGGATAAAGTAGAGGAGGGTTTTTGGGCCTTGCAGCGCCGTTTACGGCTGTCTGCACGGTCTCCGTGTGACTGCAGCTCGCCCTGTAGTCTGTGAGCAGCCGTAGCTTGGTTGTCTCCAGCTCAGGGTTGTTCACTGCGTCATACCGCCAAATCAATTTTCATTTTGTTTTCAAGTAGTGTAGTCTGCTGCTAATTAATTTAAAAAAATCCTATTAGTGTCTTTCCACCCGTCTCCAGCTAATTTGTGGAAAAACACTACATAGGATAAAGTAGAGGAGGGTTTTTGGGCCTTGCAGCGCCGTTTACGGCTGTCTGCACGGTCTCCGTGTGACTGCAGCTCTATCCGTTGTCAGTTCAGCCCCAAAAAAATAAATAAATAATAAAGTTCACCAAACACACCAGTTACACCACTTTACATTTGTGTAGGCCACATTAGCTCATATTCAAGTCTAGTCCACACTTTAGAAAATTAGTGTGTCTTATACCTGTTAGGAGGAGTTGCTCAGGAATAAGCACACAAAGCCGTTAGTACTTTTCTGCTTATCTTTATCAGTCAACCAAGATGAAGAAGGCAGTGAGTAAGGCACGTGGGCGTGGGCGTGGGCGCGGAGCAGGGAGGGGACGTGGGGATTCTGTGCCTGCTGCGGGCACCGGTGAGTCATCAGCACCCACTTTCACAAGGGAACAGTCGTTCATGCGCAGCTTTGTCGCCGAGCGCCGTACACCGCTGCTGCGTCAAGACCAAATTGAAGCCGTTGTGGGATGGATGGCAGCTAATGCATCAACTTCCATTAGTGCCACATCCTCTCAGACACAGAGCACTGGAGAGCAGCCATCTGTCTCTTCACCACCTGCAAAATTGCCCAGGCAGACAGAGATCCCAGGACAGGAGCAGTCTCTACTTCTGTTCTCTGAATCATCTCTTGGCTTGGAAACAGGGGGCCAGCCAAGCAGCATTGGAGAAATGGAAGAAGAGGCAGGGTGCAGTGATGCCCAACCGCTTTTTCTGTCTTCCTCTGAAGAGGCGGGTGGGCCAGTGGCTCCGGTCACCACCTCGCAGGCCGCATCAGCTGATGATGACACTCAGGTGCCACTTACTGGTGCGTGCTCTGCTGCTGAGACTACCCAGGAGGAGCAGTTGGGGGCAGAGGGTAGTGTAGATGATGAGGTCCTTGACCCATCTTGGCGTCAGGGACAGGAAGGTGGTGGGAGCAGCTCTGAGGAAGAGATTCCCCGTACGGCCCAAAGAGGGAGAGGGAGGGGGAAGACTGCGGATCCTGCAGCCTCCGCTTTGGCACCCGTAAGGAGCATGTCTCTTCCAAAAGTCAAAAGGGGGGCTCCCAAGACTTGCAGTGCCTGGTCCTTTTTTGACACAGTTGCAGATGACATTTGCTATGTCAGATGCAAGGTGTGTCATCAAAAAATCAAAAGAGGTCAAAAAGTCGCCAACCTCAATACCTCCAACATGTGGAAACATGTGCGCAACAGGCACCCGGCGGAGTTAGACAAACACACTGAAGAGCTAGGCCAACCAACAGCGGCAGCTACCACCTCTTCAGCTCGTGTTGCCTCTTCCTCTAGCTCACACGCAGCTGGTTCGGCTTCCTCCCAGGATCGCCGTGGAAGAACCTCTGGCCCTGTTGTCCAGAGACCCGCTGTCATTCCACCCGCAGCACCACTTTCCCAGTCAACCACACACTCCCAGCCCAGTCTACAGCCATCGGTAGTACAGGCATGGGAGAAAAGGCGGCCTTTCTCGTCAAACCACCCACGAGCACAGGCTCTGACTGCAGGCATTGCCAAACTTCTGTCACTGGAAATGCTGTCATTCAGGCTGGTGGAGACTGACAGCTTCCGTGACTTGATGTCATTGGCAGTCCCACAGTACAGTGTGCCCAGCCGCTTTTACTTCAGCAGGCAAGCCGTCCCTGCCCTGCACAAGCATGTTGAGGGACACATAAAACACGCGCTACTGAACGCCGTCAGTAGCAAGGTCCACCTCACCACCGATGCGTGGACCAGTCAACATGGACAGGGGCGATACCTTTCCCTCACTGCCCATTGGGTTAATGTAGTTGAGCCGGGTACAGACCGTGCGAGTGGCGCAGGACGTGTCCTGCCCACTCCAAGGATTGCAGGAATCCATTCTGTACGCATTGACTCCTCCTCTTACACCAGTTCCTCAGAATCATCGCTGCAGGAGCCGTCACAGTCCACCTCCACATGGACCCGTGATGAACGTGTACCTGTTACGACCGACATGAGCACAGCCGTGGCCAAACGTCAACAGGCCGTCTTGAAATTAATTTTTTTGGGGAATCGTAGCCACACAGCGCAGGAGCTCTGGAATGCCATCAAGCAGGAGAGCGATGTGTGGTTTGAGCCAGCGAATCTCCAGCCAGGCATGGTAGTGTGTGATAATGGCCGAAATCTGGTGGCAGCCCTGGGCCTCGGCAACCTCACTCACATCCCATGTCTGGCACATGTGCTCAATTTGGTCGTGCAGAGTTTTTTGAGGGACTATCCGGATCTTGATGCACTGCTGCACAAGGTCCGCCTAGAGTGTGCTCACTTGCGGCGTTCCAGCACGGCAAAAGCGCGCATTGCGGCTCTGCAGCGCCGACACCGCCTGCCGGAACATCGCATCATATGTGACCTACCTACCAGGTGGAATTCCACGTTACATATGTTGGAGCGGTTGTGTGAGCAGCAGCAAGCTGTAATGGAGTACCAGCTGTATCAGGCGCAAAAAAGTCGCAGTCAGCGCCGTACAGACTTCACAACCACAGAGTGGGCCACTATGAAGGATGTCTGCCAGGTTTTGCGTCCCTTTGATTATTCCACGCGGATGGCGAGTGCAGATGATGCACTAGTCAGCATGACTGTCCCCCTTATCTGCCTGCTTGAAAAATCACTGCAAGCGCTAAGGGATGATGTTGTGGAAGAGGTGGAGGATGAGGATTCACCACTTCCATCATCTTCTGGACAGTCAGCGCCACGTGGTTCCTCACAAACGCGTAGGCAGGGGACAGTTTGTGAGGAGGATGAGGAGGAGTCAATGGAGGAGGAAGACATCCGTCCAGAGGAGGGAGTTCCCGAATTGTCCAGTACTCAGTGTGTACAGCGAGGGTGGGGTGATGACGAGCGGGCAGAGATCACGCCTCCAGCTGGGGACAGCGTTTCTTGGGCAGTTGGCAGTCTGCAGCACATGGTGGATTACATGCTGCAGTGCCTGAGAAACGACCGCCGCATCGACCACATTCTCAACATGTCTGATTATTGGGTGTTCACCCTCCTCGATCCTCGCTACCGGGACAACGTAGAAAGCCTCATCACACCGTTGAACCGGGAGCGAAAAATGCGGGAGTACCAAGACACACTGGTCAGTTCCATCATCTTCTCCATTCCAACTGAGAGAAGTGCTGCTACTGCATTCCAAAGCAGCTCAGTGCGTCCAGGCAGTGGTGGAGGCTCTGCACAAAGAGGGAGCAGAAGCAGTGCCTCTGCCCAAGACAAGACCAGTATGGCCCAACTGTGGCACAGTTTTGTGTGCCCCCCACAAAAGTCTACACCATCACAGACGGCTCCAGTCAGCAGGAGGCAACGGTTCCGTCAGATGGTGACAGACTACATGTCTTGCCCTCTTGCTGTACTCCCAGACGGCTCTTCCCCTTTCAAGTTTTGGGTCTCAAAGCTGGATACATGGCCAGAGCTAAGCCAGTATGCATTGGAGGTGCTGTCTTGCCCTGCGGCCAGTGTATTATCGGAACGTGTCTTTAGTGCTGCAGGTGGTGTACTAACTGACCGTCGCATGCGACTATCCTCCGATAACGTTGACCAGCTTACTTTCCTGAAAATGAACAAGGCCTGGATCTCGCAGGAATTTGCCACTCCTCCTCCTGATTAAATAATTAGGTCACTGTATACGTTATCCAGGTCTCCTGTTGTGTTCATCTTTCTACCACCTGAACTTAAATTCCTGGGCTCCAACACCGCCAGTTGAGGCTCAGACGTGCCGTCTGCACAGTCAAAACATACGACCCAGTGTTATTGGGTTTCAGTAACGTCAGCTGATCCCCAGCTGTGTAGCCGGCAATGTGTCATGCGACCGCCACGCTGACACAACAACTGAAATGTAAGGGAATCTGTCCCCCCCCCCCCCCAAGGCGTTTGTTACTGAAAGAGCCACCTTGTGCAGCAGTAATGCTGCACAAGGAAAAAGGTAGCTATTTTGGTTTTGCTCCTTGCACACGCAAAACTTAACACTTATAAAATGTGTCCACTGATACCGTAAAACCGTCCCGGAGGTGGGACTTTCCTTCGTAATATGACGCAGCACAGCCGTCATTCCTACCCCCCCGGCGCCGCGCCCCGGCTCCTCAGCGTTGTTTGATTCCGTCCCGGAGCCTGCGCTGTTATGTTATCCCGTGGCCAGGCACACTTAGCGCTGCCCGTCTTCTGGCATCATTTGGTGTCAGGCTGGCTGCGCCTGTGCGGCCACGCTGGCCGAGAGCCCGCCTCGCAGTGTCTTCTGATTTAATCCCACTGGGGGCCTGGGATCTATGGACATGCGCAGTGCATATCTGAACCTCCACCTCTCACTCATCTCCCTATGGCTTCTTCAGACTGTTCGGTGTCAGCTGGTCCCTAATAGCATGCCACGGCCGTGACACCGCACAGTCTGGAAAAGAAGCCGTAGGGAGGGGAGTGAGAGGCGAGGATATGCACTGCGCATGGCCATGGATCCCAGGCCCCCAGTGGGATTACATCAGAAGACACTGCGAGGCGGGCTCTCGGCCAGCGCGGCCGCACAGGCGCAGCCAGCCTGACACCAAATGATGTCAGAAGATGGGCAGCGCTAAGTGTGCCTGGCCACGGGATAACATAACAGCGCAGGCTCCGGGACGGAATCAAACAACGCTGAGGAGCCGGGGCACGGCGGCGGGGGGGTAGTAATGATGGCTGTGCTGCGTCATATTACGAAGGAAAGTCCCACCTCCGGGACGGTTTCACGGCTTCAGGGGACACATTTTATAAGTGTTTAGTTCTGTGTTTGCAAGGAGCATGATGAAAAGAGCCACCTTTTCCTTTTGCATCTTTTGTGCTGCACAAGCTGGCTCTTTCAGCTACAAACGCCTTGGGGGGGGGGTTAAAGGTTCCCTTTCGACTTTCTCAGGCTTCGGCCTACATTGTGTTCCTCTGCTTTTCCACCTGCCCCTGGGCTCCAACACCGCTAGTTGCCGTCCAGAAGTGCTGTACGCACAGTCAACAGTCGCTCCTCTGTTATTGGGGTTCAGTAACGTCAGCTGTTCCCCTGCTGTGTGTGTGGCAATCCCTCCTACCTCCTCCAACCTCCTCCTCCTCCACCTGTCCCTGGGCTCCAACACCGCCAGTTGCCGTCCAGAAGTGCTGTACGCACAGTCAACAGTCCCTCCTCTGTTATTGGGGTTCAGTAACGTCAGCTGTTCCCCTGCTGTGTGTGTGGCAATCCCTCCTACCTCCTCCAACCTCCTCCAACCTCCTCCTCCTCCACCTGTCCCTGGGCTCCAACACCGCCAGTTGCCGTCCAGAAGTGCTGTACGCACAGTCAACAGTCCCTCCTCTGTTATTGGGGTTCAGTAACGTCAGCTGTTCCCCTGCTGTGTGTGTGGCAATCCCTCCTACCTCCTCCAACCTCCTCCTCCTCCACCTGTCCCTGGGCTCCAACACCGCCAGTTGCCGTCCAGAAGTGCTGTACGCACAGTCAACAGTCCCTCCTCTGTTATTGGGGTTCAGTAACGTCAGCTGTTCCCCTGCTGTGTGTGTGGCAATCCCTCCTACCTCCTCCAACCTCCTCCAACCTCCTCCTCCTCCACCTGTCCCTGGGCTCCAACACCGCCAGTTGCCGTCCAGAAGTGCTGTACGCACAGTCAACAGTCCCTCCTCTGTTATTGGGGTTCAGTAACGTCAGCTGTTCCCCTGCTGTGTGTGTGGCAATCCCTCCTACCTCCTCCAACCTCCTCCAACCTCCTCCTCCTCCACCTGTCCCTGGGCTCCAACACCGCCAGTTGCCGTCCAGAAGTGCTGTACGCACAGTCAACAGTCCCTCCTCTGTTATTGGGGTTCAGTAACGTCAGCTGTTCCCCTGCTGTGTGTGTGGCAATCCCTCCTACCTCCTCCAACCTCCTCCAACCTCCTCCTCCTCCACCTGTCCCTGGGCTCCAACACCGCCAGTTGCCGTCCAGAAGTGCTGTACGCACAGTCAACAGTCCCTCCTCTGTTATTGGGGTTCAGTAACGTCAGCTGTTCCCCTGCTGTGTGTGTGGCAATCCCTCCTACCTCCTCCAACCTCCTCCAACCTCCTCCTCCTCCACCTGTCCCTGGGCTCCAACACCGCCAGTTGCCGTCCAGAAGTGCTGTACGCACAGTCAACAGTCCCTCCTCTGTTATTGGGGTTCAGTAACGTCAGCTGTTCCCCTGCTGTGTGTGTGGCAATCCCTCCTACCTCCTCCAACCTCCTCCTCCTCCACCTGTCCCTGGGCTCCAACACCGCCAGTTGCCGTCCAGAAGTGCTGTACGCACAGTCAACAGTCCCTCCTCTGTTATTGGGGTTCAGTAACGTCAGCTGTTCCCCTGCTGTGTGTGTGGCAATCCCTCCTACCTCCTCCAACCTCCTCCAACCTCCTCCTCCTCCACCTGTCCCTGGGCTCCAACACCGCTAGTTGCCGTCCAGAAGTGCTGTACGCACAGAGCCAAACACCTCGCCAATGTGTTAGTGGGGTTCAGCACCGCCAGCTGTTCCCCTGCTGTGTATACGGCAACGTGTACTGCGACCGCCACGCAGGCACAACAAGTTAAATGTAAGGGAACCTGACCCCCCCCCCCCCCCCAGGCGTTTGTTACTGAAGGAGCCACCTTGTGCAGCAGTAATGATGCAAAGGGAAAAAGTGCCTCTTTTCGTGATGCTCCTTGCACATGCTGAACCAAACACTTATGAAATGTGTCCCCACACAGCGTTAAACCGTCCGGTAGGTGGAACTTTCCTTTGTCGTGTGACGCAGCACAGCCATCATTTTTACCCCCTTGGCGCCGTGCGCCCCCTCCTCAGCGTTGTTTGAATCTGTCCCGGAGCCTGCGCTGTTAGGTTAGCCCTTGGCCATGCACACATGTTGCGCTGCCCGTCTTCTGACCTCATTTGGTGTCAGGCTGGCTGCGCCTGTGCGGGTGCGCTGGCCGAGATCCCGCCTCGCAGTGTCGTCTAATGTAATCCCACCGCGGGCCTGTGATCCGTGCCCGTGCGCAGTGCATATCCTCTCCTCTCACTCCCCTCCCTACGGCTTCTTCAGACTGTGCGATGTCAGCTGGTCCCTAATAGCATGCCACGGCCGTGACACCACACAGTCTGAAAAAGCCGTAGGGAGGGGAGTGAGAGGAGAGGATATGCACTGCGCACGGGCACGGATCACAGGCCCGCGGTGGGATTACATTAGACGACACTGCGAGGCGGGATCTCGGCCAGCGCACCCGCACAGGCGCAGCCAGCCTGACACCAAATGAGGTCAGAAGACGGGCAGCGCAACATGTGTGCATGGCCAAGGGCTAACCTAACAGCGCAGGCTCCGGGACAGATTCAAACAACGCTGAGGAGGCGGCGCACGGCGCCAAGGGGGTAAAAATGATGGCTGTGCTGCGTCACACGACAAAGGAAAGTTCCACCTACCGGACGGTTTAACGCTGTGAGGAGACACATTTCATAAATGTTAGGTTCCGCATGTACAAGGACCATAATTAAAAGAGCTAAGTTTACCTTTTCCAGCATTAGTGCTGTACACAATGGCTCTTTCAGCTACAAACGCCTGGGGGGGGGGGGGGGTTAAAGGTTTCCTTTCAACTTGCTCGAGTGCAGGCTTCGGCCTACACTCCGCTCCCCCTGCTCCTCCTGCTGACCCTGGGCTCTAACACCGCCAGTTTTTGCCCAGATGTGCTAGCTGCACAGAGAAAAACACCAGCCAATGTGTCAGTGGGGTTCAGCACCGCCAGCTGTTCCCCTGCTGTGTAGCCGGCAACGTGTCCTGCGACCGCCACGCAGACACAAGAACTGAAATTGAAGGGAACCTGTCCCCCCTCCCCCAGGTGTTTCTATGTTTTACAGCTACCTTGAACAGCAGTAATGCTGCATGTGTTCAAGGTGGCTCAGAAACTTATTCTCCTTGCCCATGTTGAAGTGAACACGTCTAAAATGTGTCCTCTGTGACCATTAAAACGTCCCTCAGGTGTGATTTGACTTTGTATTGACACACGCAACAAGCTCCTTGGTAACGCTGCCCGTCTTCTGGCATCATTGTTTGGCTGGCTGCGCCTCTGCGGCCGCCCTGACCCACACAACAGCCCTCGTTGTCTTATTTAATGGGACTGCGAGGGTGTGATTGATGGGCAGGATCAGTGCATCAGTTCGCCTGTCCCTCCTCTCCTTCCGCCTTCTTCGGACTGTGCGGCTTCATGGCCGTGGCATGCGATAAGGGATCAGATGACGCCGCACAGTCTGAAGCGGGTGTAAGGACCCGAGTGTGAGAGGCGAACATATGTGCTGCGCCAGGCCCTGAATCCCAGCCCCGCAGTGTTTTAACAATGTTAAGACACTGCGGGGCTGGGATTCATGGGCATCGCGAACCGCACCGGCCGACATTACATGATGCCAGAAGATGGGCAGCGCTAACGGCGCTAGGCCAGGGGATAACACGACAGCGCAGACTCCTGTACAGCAAATAACAACGCTCGGGAGGCTGCACCCAGCACCAAGGTGGGATTCTTGACACCTGTGCTGCGTCTCATTACAAAGGGAACTCTCGCCTCCATTACACAGTTTGACTGTATAAAGGGCTGAATGTTATACGTGTTCCATTCAGCGTGTGCAAGGAGAAAAATTACAAGAGCAACCTTTGACTTGCGCAGCACTGCTGCTGCATAAGCTGTGGCTCTTCTACTTTGTAACCCCTGAGGGGGGGTTAAAGGTGACTTTTGAAATCGGTTCAATTAGGCTTCGGCCTACACTCTGCTCCACCTGCAGAGCCCGGGCTCCAACAACGCTAGTTGCTGTCCGGAAGTGCTGGCTGCACAGAGCCAAACACCTCGCCAATGTGTCAGTGGGGTCCAGCACCGCCAGCTGTTCCCCTGCTGTGTAGCCGGCAACGTGTCCTGCAAAAGCCACGCAGACACAACAGACCCAAAGCTGCCGCCAGTGCAGGCTTCGGCCTACACTCCCCTCCCCCTGCTCCTCCTCCTCCTGCTCCTCCTCCTGCTGACCCTGGGCTCTAACACACCGCCAGTTGGGGCCCAGATGTGCTAGCTGCACAGAGAAAAACACCTCGCCAATGTGTCAGTGGGGTCCAGCACCGCCAGCTGTTCCCCTGCTGTGCAGCCGGCAACGTGTCCTGCAAAAGCCACGCAGACACAAGAACTGAAATTGAAGGGAACCTGTCCCCCCTCCCCCAGGCGTTTTTACGTTATCCAGCCACCTTGTACAGCGGTAATGCTGCATGTGTGCAAGGTGGCTCAGAAACGTATTCTCCTCGCACATGTGGAACTGAAAACACGTCTGAAATGTGTCCTCTGTGTGACCATTTAACCGTCCCGGTGGTGTGACTTTCCTTTGTAATGACACGCTGCAACCCCCTTGGTAGCGCTGCCCGTCTTCTGGCATCATTGTTTGGCTGCCTGCGCCTCTGCGGCCGCCCTGACCCACACAACGCCCCTCGGTGTCTTATTTATTGGGACTGCGAGGGTGTGATTCATGGGCAGGATCAGTGCATCAGTTCGCCTGTCCCTCCTCTCCTTCCGCCTTCTTCGGACTGTGCGGCTTCATGGCCGTGGCATGCGATAAGGGATCAGATGACGCCGCACAGTCTGAAGCGGGTGTAAGGACCCGAGTGTGAGAGGCCAACATATGTGCTGCGCCAGGCCCTGAATCCCAGCCCCGCAGTGTTTTAACAATGTTAAGACACTGCGGGGCTGGGATTCATGGGCATCGCGAACCGCACCGGCCGACATTACATGATGCCAGAAGATGGGCAGCGCTAACGGCGCTAGGCCAGGGGATAACACGACAGCGCAGACTCCTGTACAGCAAATAACAACGCTCGGGAGGCTGCACCCAGCACCAAGGTGGGATTCTTGACACCTGTGCTGCGTCTCATTACAAAGGGAACTCTCGCCTCCATTACACAGTTTGACTGTATAAAGGGCTGAATGTTATACGTGTTCCATTCAGCGTGTGCAAGGAGAAAAATTACAAGAGCAACCTTTGACTTGCGCAGCACTGCTGCTGCATAAGCTGTGGCTCTTCTACTTTGTAACCCCTGAGGGGGGGTTAAAGGTGACTTTTGAAATCGGTTCAATTAGGCTTCGGCCTACACTCTGCTCCACCTGCAGAGCCCGGGCTCCAACAACGCTAGTTGCTGTCCGGAAGTGCTGGCTGCACAGAGCCAAACACCTCGCCAATGTGTCAGTGGGGTCCAGCACCGCCAGCTGTTCCCCTGCTGTGTAGCCGGCAACGTGTCCTGCAAAAGCCACGCAGACACAACAGACCCAAAGCTGCCGCCAGTGCAGGCTTCGGCCTACACTCCCCTCCCCCTGCTCCTCCTCCTCCTGCTCCTCCTCCTGCTGACCCTGGGCTCTAACACACCGCCAGTTGGGGCCCAGATGTGCTAGCTGCACAGAGAAAAACACCTCGCCAATGTGTCAGTGGGGTCCAGCACCGCCAGCTGTTCCCCTGCTGTGCAGCCGGCAACGTGTCCTGCAAAAGCCACGCAGACACAAGAACTGAAATTGAAGGGAACCTGTCCCCCCTCCCCCAGGCGTTTTTACGTTATCCAGCCACCTTGTACAGCGGTAATGCTGCATGTGTGCAAGGTGGCTCAGAAACGTATTCTCCTCGCACATGTGGAACTGAAAACACGTCTGAAATGTGTCCTCTGTGTGACCATTTAACCGTCCCGGTGGTGTGACTTTCCTTTGTAATGACACGCTGCAACCCCCTTGGTAGCGCTGCCCGTCTTCTGGCATCATTGTTTGGCTGCCTGCGCCTCTGCGGCCGCCCTGACCCACACAACGCCCCTCGGTGTCTTATTTATTGGGACTGCGAGGGTGTGATTCATGGGCAGGATCAGTGCATCAGTTCGCCTGTCCCTCCTCTCCTTCCGCCTTCTTCGGACTGTGCGGCTTCATGGCCGTGGCATGCGATAAGGGATCAGATGACGCCGCACAGTCTGAAGCGGGTGTAAGGACCCGAGTGTGAGAGGCCAACATATGTGCTGCGCCAGGCCCTGAATCCCAGCCCCGCAGTGTTTTAACAATGTTAAGACACTGCGGGGCTGGGATTCATGGGCATCGCGAACCGCACCGGCCGACATTACATGATGCCAGAAGATGGGCAGCGCTAACGGCGCTAGGCCAGGGGATAACACGACAGCGCAGACTCCTGTACAGCAAATAACAACGCTCGGGAGGCTGCACCCAGCACCAAGGTGGGATTCTTGACACCTGTGCTGCGTCTCATTACAAAGGGAACTCTCGCCTCCATTACACAGTTTGACTGTATAAAGGGCTGAATGTTATACGTGTTCCATTCAGCGTGTGCAAGGAGAAAAATTACAAGAGCAACCTTTGACTTGCGCAGCACTGCTGCTGCATAAGCTGTGGCTCTTCTACTTTGTAACCCCTGAGGGGGGGTTAAAGGTGACTTTTGAAATCGGTTCAATTAGGCTTCGGCCTACACTCTGCTCCACCTGCAGAGCCCGGGCTCCAACAACGCTAGTTGCTGTCCGGAAGTGCTGGCTGCACAGAGCCAAACACCTCGCCAATGTGTCAGTGGGGTCCAGCACCGCCAGCTGTTCCCCTGCTGTGTAGCCGGCAACGTGTCCTGCAAAAGCCACGCAGACACAACAGACCCAAAGCTGCCGCCAGTGCAGGCTTCGGCCTACACTCCCCTCCCCCTGCTCCTCCTCCTCCTGCTCCTCCTCCTGCTGACCCTGGGCTCTAACACACCGCCAGTTGGGGCCCAGATGTGCTAGCTGCACAGAGAAAAACACCTCGCCAATGTGTCAGTGGGGTCCAGCACCGCCAGCTGTTCCCCTGCTGTGCAGCCGGCAACGTGTCCTGCAAAAGCCACGCAGACACAAGAACTGAAATTGAAGGGAACCTGTCCCCCCTCCCCCAGGCGTTTTTACGTTATCCAGCCACCTTGTACAGCGGTAATGCTGCATGTGTGCAAGGTGGCTCAGAAACGTATTCTCCTCGCACATGTGGAACTGAAAACACGTCTGAAATGTGTCCTCTGTGTGACCATTTAACCGTCCCGGTGGTGTGACTTTCCTTTGTAATGACACGCTGCAACCCCCTTGGTAGCGCTGCCCGTCTTCTGGCATCATTGTTTGGCTGCCTGCGCCTCTGCGGCCGCCCTGACCCACACAACGCCCCTCGGTGTCTTATTTATTGGGACTGCGAGGGTGTGATTCATGGGCAGGATCAGTGCATCAGTTCGCCTGTCCCTCCTCTCCTTCCGCCTTCTTCGGACTGTGTGGCTTCATGGCCGTGGCATGCGATAAGGGATCAGATGACGCCGCACAGTCTGAAGCGGGTGTAAGGACCCGAGTGTGAGAGGCCAACATATGTGCTGCGCCAGGCCCTGAATCCCAGCCCCGCAGTGTTTTAACAATGTTAAGACACTGCGGGGCTGGGATTCATGGGCATCGCGAACCGCACCGGCCGACATTACATGATGCCAGAAGATGGGCAGCGCTAACGGCGCTAGGCCAGGGGATAACACGACAGCGCAGACTCCTGTACAGCAAATAACAACGCTCGGGAGGCTGCACCCAGCACCAAGGTGGGATTCTTGACACCTGTGCTGCGTCTCATTACAAAGGGAACTCTCGCCTCCATTACACAGTTTGACTGTATAAAGGGCTGAATGTTATACGTGTTCCATTCAGCGTGTGCAAGGAGAAAAATTACAAGAGCAACCTTTGACTTGCGCAGCACTGCTGCTGCATAAGCTGTGGCTCTTCTACTTTGTAACCCCTGAGGGGGGGTTAAAGGTGACTTTTGAAATCGGTTCAATTAGGCTTCGGCCTACACTCTGCTCCACCTGCAGAGCCCGGGCTCCAACAACGCTAGTTGCTGTCCGGAAGTGCTGGCTGCACAGAGCCAAACACCTCGCCAATGTGTCAGTGGGGTCCAGCACCGCCAGCTGTTCCCCTGCTGTGTAGCCGGCAACGTGTCCTGCAAAAGCCACGCAGACACAACAGACCCAAAGCTGCCGCCAGTGCAGGCTTCGGCCTACACTCCCCTCCCCCTGCTCCTCCTCCTCCTGCTCCTCCTCCTGCTGACCCTGGGCTCTAACACACCGCCAGTTGGGGCCCAGATGTGCTAGCTGCACAGAGAAAAACACCTCGCCAATGTGTCAGTGGGGTCCAGCACCGCCAGCTGTTCCCCTGCTGTGCAGCCGGCAACGTGTCCTGCAAAAGCCACGCAGACACAAGAACTGAAATTGAAGGGAACCTGTCCCCCCTCCCCCAGGCGTTTTTACGTTATCCAGCCACCTTGTACAGCGGTAATGCTGCATGTGTGCAAGGTGGCTCAGAAACGTATTCTCCTCGCACATGTGGAACTGAAAACACGTCTGAAATGTGTCCTCTGTGTGACCATTTAACCGTCCCGGTGGTGTGACTTTCCTTTGTAATGACACGCTGCAACCCCCTTGGTAGCGCTGCCCGTCTTCTGGCATCATTGTTTGGCTGCCTGCGCCTCTGCGGCCGCCCTGACCCACACAACGCCCCTCGGTGTCTTATTTATTGGGACTGCGAGGGTGTGATTCATGGGCAGGATCAGTGCATCAGTTCGCCTGTCCCTCCTCTCCTTCCGCCTTCTTTGGACTGTGCGGCTTCATGGCCGTGGCATGCGATAAGGGATCAGATGACGCCGCACAGTCTGAAGCGGGTGTAAGGACCCGAGTGTGAGAGGCCAACATATGTGCTGCGCCAGGCCCTGAATCCCAGCCCCGCAGTGTTTTAACAATGTTAAGACACTGCGGGGCTGGGATTCATGGGCATCGCGAACCGCACCGGCCGACATTACATGATGCCAGAAGATGGGCAGCGCTAACGGCGCTAGGCCAGGGGATAACACGACAGCGCAGACTCCTGTACAGCAAATAACAACGCTCGGGAGGCTGCACCCAGCACCAAGGTGGGATTCTTGACACCTGTGCTGCGTCTCATTACAAAGGGAACTCTCGCCTCCATTACACAGTTTGACTGTATAAAGGGCTGAATGTTATACGTGTTCCATTCAGCGTGTGCAAGGAGAAAAATTACAAGAGCAACCTTTGACTTGCGCAGCACTGCTGCTGCATAAGCTGTGGCTCTTCTACTTTGTAACCCCTGAGGGGGGGTTAAAGGTGACTTTTGAAATCGGTTCAATTAGGCTTCGGCCTACACTCTGCTCCACCTGCAGAGCCCGGGCTCCAACAACGCTAGTTGCTGTCCGGAAGTGCTGGCTGCACAGAGCCAAACACCTCGCCAATGTGTCAGTGGGGTCCAGCACCGCCAGCTGTTCCCCTGCTGTGTAGCCGGCAACGTGTCCTGCAAAAGCCACGCAGACACAACAGACCCAAAGCTGCCGCCAGTGCAGGCTTCGGCCTACACTCCCCTCCCCCTGCTCCTCCTCCTCCTGCTCCTCCTCCTGCTGACCCTGGGCTCTAACACACCGCCAGTTGGGGCCCAGATGTGCTAGCTGCACAGAGAAAAACACCTCGCCAATGTGTCAGTGGGGTCCAGCACCGCCAGCTGTTCCCCTGCTGTGCAGCCGGCATCGTGTCCTGCAAAAGCCACGCAGACACTTGCTCTTGTACCTTCTGCTCCCCATCCTGGTTCCAGTACCGTCAGCTGGTTCCGGGCAGAGCCTTTGGCTTAGGTGCCTCCCTTTGGTATCCGAGTTCCACCAACGTCAGGTGGTCCTTGGTAGTGCTTTCAGGCACGGGTACCTCCTGCTTAGTAACCGGGTTCCAGTAACGTCAGCTGGTCCTCGGTAGTTCCATTGGCTCTTGGACCTTCGGCTACCCATCCGGGTTCCAGCACCGTCAGCTGGTTCTCGGCAGTGTCTTTTGCTCTTGTACCTTCTGCTCCCCATCCTGGTTCCAGTACCGTCAGCTGGTTCCGGGCAGAGCCTTTGGCTTAGGTGCCTCCCTCTGGGTATCCGAGTTCCACCAACGTCAGGTGGTCCTTGGTAGTGCTTTCAGCACAGGTACCTCCTGCTTAGTAACCGGGTTCCAGTAACGTCAGCTGGTCCTCGGTAGTTCCATTGGCTCTTGGACCTTCGGGTAGCCATCCGAGTTCCAGTTCCATCAGCTGGTTCTCGGCATTTTCTCAGCCTTCTTGTACCTTCTGCTACATTTCCAAGTTCAAGAGACTAAACACAATGACCCAGAAGACCACCCCTAAGATGACGACGACACCAGAGACGACAACCACCGTGATGACGACGACCCTGGAGACGATGACCCCGAAGACCACCCCGATGACGACGACCCCGGAGACGACGACCCTGAAGACCACCCCGATGACGACGACCCCGGAGACGACGACCCTGGAGACGACGACGACCTGGAAGACCGAGAAGCAGAAGAACAAGAGGCTGCAGAACAAAGAGCAGAAGGACATTAAGCATAACACAAAATATCAGAGCAAAAAATATTATGTAAATTATAAGCAGAAGAAGACTAAGCAGTGTATGGGGGTGAGTCCGTTCCTCCTCGTGGTGCCCCTGGATAAAGCCTGATGCTGCAGGCCAAACTGAACGCGGACAAATGTAACTGTTTTGTGACAGGCAGAACGGAAGGTGTAATCTTCAAACTTTTATAGATAACAACTACGGGAATGCCTGTCACAAATAAGAATATGATGAAGAAGTTGAATATGATGAAGATAATAGTAAAATAAAAAGAATATGAACAATGTAACCCAAAAAATAATAGGTAGAAGATGAAGAAGAAGATGAATAAGGTGAAGAAGTTGATGTCAAAGAAGCTGATGATGAGGATAATTAAGAAGAAAGCGTGGGAGAAGTAAAAAAGAAGGTGAAGGGCGTGGAAGTAGTGAAACATCAATATCTGACATAAAAAAAAAAAAAAAAAACATAGTCAAATTCTTTCTAACGCCGAACTTCATAAAAAAAAATAAAAAATCCTGCTATTCTATTACATTGGGCTAAACCTCTGTCCCTTTAATATCTCCGCCACGTCCCCCAATACATCCTACAATATTCTTAGTTGTTTTCCTTCATGTAGAATGAACCTACAAGTGTATAAAGGGTTTATTTTAATTCCGATATTTTCGTCCCATTGACTTGCATTGGGATCGGGTATCGGTATCGGATTGGATTCCGATACTGTGACGGTATCGGCCGATACTTTCCGATACCGATACTTTCCGATATCGGAAAGTATCGCTCAACACTAGTCCTAATTGTTATGCTCTTTGCCAAAGATAAAGATGTTCTTGGGGTAAGAATACAGAGCAGTCTAAAGACATGTCCCCAGAGAATCAAGCACATCATGCCCCCTTTGTAAAAACCATAACAATTACCATTAATTAATCAAGCCCATCTCTCTGGAGCCATATGGTGGACCAATAGGAGAAAGTATACTTCTCTCTGCAGGTTTAAAGTGTACCTGAATGGAAAATAGGAAGGTACAATTCTAAAGCTTAAATACGAACTTGGAATTGTTACTAACTAGTGTTGAGCATTCCGATACCGCAAGTATCGTGTATCGGCCGATACTTGCGGTATCGGAATTCCGATACCGAGTTCCGATACTTTTGTGGTATCGGGAATCGGTATCGGAACCATATTCATGTGTAAAATAAAGAATTAAAATAAAAAATATGGATATACTCACCTCTCCGGCGGCCCCTGGATCTTACCGATGTAACCGGGAGCCTCCGTTCCTAAGAATGAGCGCGTAAAGGGCCTTCGATGACGTCGCGGCTTCTGATTGGTCACGTGACAGCTCATGTGACCACTCACGCGACCAATCAGAAGCCGCGACGTCAGCCGCGACGTCATCGAAGGTCCTTCACGGGCTCATTCTTAGGAACAGAGGCTCCCGGTTACAGCGGTAAGGTCCAGGGGCCGCCGGAGAGGTGAGTATATCCATATATAACCATATACTCACCTCTCCGGCGGCCCCTGGACCTTACCGCTGTAACCGGGAGCCTCCGTTCCTAAGAATGAGCCCGTGAAGGACCTTCAATGACGTCGCGGCTTCTGATTGGTCGCGTGAGCGGTCACATGAGCGGTAATGTGACCAATCAGAAGCTGCGACGTCATCGAAGGCCCTTCACGCACTCATTCTTAGGAACGGAGGCTCCCGGTTACAGCGGCAAGATCCAGGGGCCACCGGAGAGGTGAGAATATCCATATTTTTTATTTTAATTCTTTATTTTACACACGAATATGGATCCCAGGGCCTGAAGGAGAGTTTCCTCTCCTTCAGACCCTGGGAACCATTCCGATACTTTGCGTCCCATTGAAATGCATTGGTATCGGGTATCGGTATCGGCGATATCCGATATTTTTCGGGTATCGGCCGATACTATCCGATACCGATACTTTCAAGTATCGGACGGTATCGCTCAACACTATTACTAACACATGTGGTCCATATGTAGGTGATCAAAAATATTATGAGATCAGAAGCATATTTGATAGTATGATTTAATCAACAACCCCATGGAAATATTCTCATCATAAACTTGTGTGGTACATAATAGTTAAGGATAATGAGGCTAATATGCCTGCTAAATACAACTAATATGAACTTTTCAGAATAGATTTTGTTTTTATGGATAAAGAGAGTGATTTTGGCATACATTGCGTTATCTTAGTGACCTCTTCCACTCTCATTAGCCCATTTAGCTTTCTCTTAGCTGTGTTCCATTTTAATTTGCTTACTTAATTCCTTCCATCTAGACTTATTAACTGAATTCAGCATTAGGTCAGGGTCACACTTGCGACTGCAATGCAAGAAACTCATGTGAGCCTCAAAACTCAGCACTGCTGCTGGCACTCGGGGCCGGAGCGTTCAGCTGCATAGAAATACATGCAGCCATACGCTCTGGTCCCGAGTGCCGGTGGCAGTGCCAGGTATTAAGGCGCGAGCTTTGCTCATTGAACTAGCAAGTTTGACCCCAGCCTTTCACACAAATTTAAGAAATCAAGTAGTATTAACGTTGATATAAGCAACTCTGCCTATTCTACATCTTATAGCCTAATGTACTTTATTAAATCCAGCTAATTAGGCTGTTCAACTCTGCAATAACTTTTTAACTCTGTTGCCTGCATTTTAAACCTTTAGCTGCAAATCTTGCTTTATATTTTCAAAGCTTTAAATCCAATATCCAAAGGCCAAAAATCTCATTTTAACCACTTCAAAAGTAAAACATAACTTTTCTTTTTAAATTAAAAATATGAGTAACTAGCGCAAAAACTGTATACCTTATACAGAGAGCATTTATAAAAGTAGGTTTGGAGACACGAGGGGTCAGTGGGTGATCTTGTCTGCTGGCCTGAGACCGCATAGACCATGGCTCATCCCACTGAAAGCCCACTTTCCTTTCCTGTGGGTAGAATACTACTCAGACAACACAGGGTGAGGATAAACAGTGTAGAAATACTTTACTGAACCACGAAACAGACAACAACATGTAAAACAGTCCCAGCAAAATACCCAAGATGGTGCAAAATTATAGAGTCTCATCCTTCCACTGACTAGCCAGGAGTAGAGCAGATGCAACTTCGGGGCTTCCTGGGCCAACTACCTCCACCTGTGGTGACCTGTTTTTTGTGGGCACCCACAGAGAGGAAATAACAACAAGCTTAGGAACCTGCCAGTCCATTGAAGCACGTGGCCAAGTGACCAGAGGGTCACAGCCTGGCTTCTCCGAACGTCTCCGTGGGGCAAGGTGACTGGAAGGTCACAACATGGCCTCTTTGAATATCTCCATGGAACCAGGTGACCAGTGTGTCCCAATCCTGGCTTCATCAAGCGTATCATAAAATCATAGAACATTAGAATTGGAAGGGACCTCAACGGTCATTGTGTCCAACCCCCTCTCAATGCAGGATTCACTAAACCATCTCAGATATATGACTCTCCAGCCTGTGTTTGAAGACTTCCATTGAAGGAGAACTTACCACCTCTCATGGCATCCTGTTCCACTCATTGATCACACTCATTGATCACCCTCACTGTCAAAAAGTTTTTTCTAATATCTGATCTGTATCTTATCCCTTTCAGTTTCATCCCATTGCTTCTTGTGTTTACCTGTGCAAATGAGAATAATGATGATCCTCTATACAGTGACATCCCTTCAGATATTTGTAAACAGCTATTAATTCTCCTGTTAGCCTTCTTTTTTGTAAGCTAAATATTCACAGATCCTTTAACCATTTCTCATAGGACATATCTTGCAGTCCGCTCACCATCCTAGTAGCTCTTCTCTGAACTTGCTCCACTTTTTCAATGCATTTTTTTAAATATGGTGCTTAGAACAGGATACAGTATTCCAGATGAGGCCTGACCAAGGAGGAGTAGAGAGGGATAATTACTTCACGTGATCTAGACTCTATGCTTTTCTTAATACATCCTAGAACTGCTTGCCTTTTTTTGCTGCTGCATCACATTGCTGACTCATGTGCATACTGTGACCTATTAGTATGCCCAAATCTTTTTCACATGTGTTGTTGCTTAGATCTGTTCCTCCAATTCTATAGATGTAATTTTTATGTTTCTTGCCCAGATGTAGAATCTTGCATTTCTCCCTGTTAAATACCATTCTATTTGTCCCTGCCCATTGTTCAAGCTTATCTAGGACCTTCTGAATCCTTTCTCTGTCTTCTCTAGTGTTAAGGCCCCGTCACACATAGCGATTTACCAACGATCACGACCAGCGATACGACCTGGCCGTGATCGTTGGTGTCGTTGTGTGGTCGCTGGGGAGCTGTCACACAGACAGCTCTCTCCAGCGACCAACGATCAGGGGAACGACTTCGGCATCGTTGAAACTGTCTTCAACGATGCCGAAGTCCCCCTGCAGCACCCGGGTAACCAGGGTAAACATCGGGTTACTAAGCGCAGGGCCGCGCTTAGTAACCCGATGTTTACCCTGGTTACCAAAAAAAACAAACAGTACATACTCACCATCTGATGTCCGTCAGGTCCCTTGCCGTCTGCTTCCTGCTCTGACTGAGTGCCGCCGTACAGTGAGAGCAGAGCGCAGCGGTGACGTCACTGCTGTGCTGTGCTCTCACTGTACGGCGGCACTCAGTCAGAGCAGGAAGCAGACGGCAAGGGACCTGACGGACATCAGATGGTGAGTATGTGCTGTTTGTTTTTTTTACATTTACGCTGGTAACCAGGGTAAACATCGGGTTACTAAGCGCGGCCCTGCGCTTAGTAACCCGATGTTTACCCTGGTTACCAGTGAAGACATCGCTGGATCGGTGTCACACACACCGATTCAGCGATGTCAGCGGGACCTCAACGACCAAAAAAAGGTCCAGGCCATTCCGACACGACCAGCGATCTCGCAGCAGGGGCCGGGTCGCTGGTACGTGTCACACATAGCGAGATCACTACTGAGGTCGCTGTTGCATCACAAAACTTGTGACTCAGCAGCGATCTCGCTAGCGATCTCGCTATGTGTGACGGGGCCTTTAGCTATCTCTCCTAGCTTTGCAACATCTGCCAGTTTGATTAGTTTACCTTCAGTTTCCTTATCTAGATCATTTATAAAATGTTGAACAACACTGGGGCCATGACGAAGCTTTGTGATATCACACTTGAAACCCTTTTCCAATTGGATGTGCAACCATTTACTGCCATTCTTTGAGTACAATCACTGAGCCAGTTATGAATCCACCTAACGGAAGCCTTGTCAATCCCATACTTGGTCATTTTTTCATTAAGGATAGAATGAGATATTTATCAAATGCATTGATGAAGTCAAGATATACTATATCTACAGCATTTCCCTGATCCACCCAACCAATGATTCCATCATAGAGGGAAATTAGATTAATTTGGCAAGACTTGTTTGCAGTCTTGGCTCTGGTTAATTATTGTATTCTTATCTAAGTACTTACATACATGCTGTTTAATAATTTTGTTCAAATTTATTTCCTGGTATTGAAGTAAAGCTCACTGGACTGAAATTTCCAGGCTCCATCTTCTTTCATTTTATGAAGATAGAGACATTTGCCCTTCTCCAATCTTTTGGGACTTCTCCTGTTTTCCAAAAATTCTAGCTGGCGATTCTGCAATTTCCTCTGCTAACTCTTTCCCTGGTATGTAATTCATCTGGACCAGGAGGTTTAAATTCATTTAAATTAGCTAAGTGTTTCCTCACCATCTCTCTGTTTATGGATAGAGTGGATTATTTTATTCCTTCGATGGCACAGTGAAGATCAGTTGCTGTTACATTTGTTTTCTTAGAAAACACAGATGGAAAATAGTAATTTAAAAGTACAGCCTTCTCAACATAATTTTTGACCACTAAACCCTTTTCATCCTGTAAAAGTCCTATAGCAGGATATATCCATGTGGCCAGTAGACCAGAGGTCACAACCTTAGCTTCCCCGAATGTCTCCATGGGCTCAGTGATGGTCAATGGAGCAGATCTGTATTCTTCTAGCTACGGCCGTAGTCCTTAAGCTGGCATCCTGTATAATGTCAAATATGTGTCCTACTTGATGGAGCCATGGTGTCCTGGAAGTTGTCCTGTACAATGTTCCTGTCTATGGTTTTGTAAAGTTCCCCTGTTACAGAGTCAGATCCCTTTTATAGTTCACAGCCCTTATTCAGGCATTTTTCCACAGGATTGGGGGAAAGTGGCGGAGGGTCATCCCTCATTGTTTCAGTGTTTAATCAATTCTCATAGTTTTTCCTCCTCTGTTTTTAAGGTCAACAAACTGCATGGCCTGGTACAATGTGTATTCAACATATTGGCAACCATTGATTGCTTAATGACCCTGTGTCCTGTGTTGCATTGATAGCAGACAATAACAAATAGGAACTGATATAAGAAGTAAACAGTAGCCATTCAGCAATTTCACAAACATGAATTCTTGTGTCAACATTCACAATCATATGACACTAGTCCATGTGTCTTGACCAACCAAAGAAAAACACATAAATTCCATAGTCAATATTCAGACACTAGCCTATGTCTCTTGGCCTACTGAAAATAGAGATCTGGATAATTAAGATTAAATGCTATGTCATCACAGTAGGTGATGCAACTGTAACTAGTATTATGTCATCGGAGCAAAGTTGGTGTTTTTTGATTGTTCATTGTAAGATGATAGAATACTGATTAGTGTTGAGCATTCCGATACCGCAAGTATCGTGTATCGGCCGATACTTGCGGGTATCGGAATTCCGATACCGAGATCCGATACTTTTGTGGTATCGGGTATCGAAACAACATTAATGTGTAAAATAAAGAATTAAAATAAAAAAATATTGCTATACTCACCTCTCCGACGCAGCCTGGACCTCACCGAGGGAACCAGCAGCGTTCTTTGCTTAAAATGCGCGCATTTACTTCCTTCCGTGACGTCACGGCTTGTGATTGGTCACGTGCCGCCCATGTGGCCACGACGCGACCAATCACAGCAAGCCGTGATGTAATTTTCAGGTCCTCAATGCCTAATTCTAGGCATTCAGGATTTTAAAATTACGTTCCGGCTTGTGATTGGTCGCGTCGCGGTCACATGGGCGACGCGACCAATCACAAGCCGTGACGTCATGGGAGGCAGGAAACGCGCGCATTTTAAAATTACATCACGGCTTGTGATTGGTTGCGTGCCGCCCATGTGACCGCGACGCGACCAATCACAGCAAGCCGTGACGTAATTTCAGGTCCTGAATGCAGAATTAGGCATTGAGGACCTGAAAATTACGTCACGGCTTGCTGTGATTGGTCGCGTCGCGGCCACATGGGCGGCACGCGACCAATCACAAGCCGTGACGTCATGGAAGGAAGTAAACGCGTGCATTTTAAGCAAAGAACGCTGCCGGTTCCCTCGGTGAGGTCCAGGCTGCGTCGGAGAGGTGAGTATAGCAATATTTTTTATTTTAATTCTTTATTTTACACATTAATATAGATCCCAGGGCCTGAAGGAGAGTTTCCTCTCCTTCAGACCCTGGGAACCATCAGGATACCTTCCAATACTTGAGTCCCATTGACTTGTATTGGTATCGGGTATCGGTATCGGATTAGATCCGATACTTTGCCGGTATCGGCCGATACTTTCCGATACCGATACTTTCAAGTATCGGACGGTATCGCTCAACACTAATACTGATAGCTCAATATAATAAATAGATGATGTAATAGACTAGCTATTAACAATGCAATGATGATTATGAAATAATATAGACACAATTTTTTTATAAGCCTGCATGAAAGGTGTTATAAGCAATTGCAAGATCTTCTGGATCTTGAAAACTAGAGACAATCAGCAAATGTAAGCTTCATGTGCATTTTCAGCACCACAAAATTAGTTCAATTCGACTGTATTCATCTCTAAACCAATTTGCTGTAGAACAGTGTAATATACATATGGAGAGAGCTACCTATTTCTAGCTATATACATGTAAAGCCCCAGTAGCCATTAATTGTATAACTAACATAAGGCAAAAAGTCTGCCTTTCATTAACTAACCATCAGGTATTGTATCATATTTTGTAATGTCTAATGACCGGAGGAACAAGGCTCTTTTAAGAAGAAGAAGAGGCTCCACAACATGTTTCACCCTAACGGGCTTCATTATGGTGATAACATATGGTGATATGGTGATTATGGTGATAACATTTTAGTTAAATATGTATTGCAAAATTGGAACTATTTTGTTGTTAGCAAATAATAATCAAGTGAGATTTTAGGCCAGCATTTATGAACGCCAATGTGCAAATTGTTGAGTACTTTTTTTGAGAATTTTCTTTTTTTACATTTTACTTTTAACATCGGTTGCACCACTTATGAAACAAGCATGTTAAAAAATAAGTTGTGATTCTCCAATCAATAGGGGCATGAGGTTTAAATATTGGAAAAGTATCTCTAAACATCTCTAGACATAGATGTTTTATTAATTATCATAGTGCGACAGTTTGATCAATTTACCATATATACTCGAGTATAAGCCGACCTGAGTATAAGCCAACCCCCCTAATTTTGCCACAAAAAACTGGGAAATCTTAATGACTCAAGTATCAGCCTAGGGTGGGAAATGCAGCAGCTACCGGTAAATGTCAAAAGTAAAAATAGATACCAATAAAAGTAAAATTAATTGAGACATCAGTAGGTTAAGTGTTTTTGAATATCCATATTGAATCAGAAGCCCCATATAATGCTCCATAAAGTTTATGATGGCCCCACAAGATGCTCCATATTAAAATATGCCCCATATAATCCTGCATAAAGGTTAATAATGGCCCCATAAGATGCTCCATAGACACATTTGCCCAATATAATGCTGCACAAATGTTGATTATGGCCCCATAAGATGCTCCATAAAGATATTTGCCCCATATAGTGCTGCACAAACGTTATGGCCCCATACAGACACTTGCCCCATATAGTGCTGCACAAACGTTATGGCTCCATATGATGCTCCATACAGAAACTTGCCCCATTTGCTGTTGCTGCGATAAAAAATAAAAATCACATTCTCACCTCACTGTCGCTCAGGCCCCCAGCACTTTCTATATTCACCTGACTTTGTTCCGGCGCCGCTCCATCTTCAGCATCTTCTACACTGATGTTCAGGCAGAGGGCGTGCACTAACCACGTCACCGCGCCCTCTGACCTGGGCATCACTGCAGAAGATGCTGAAGACAGAGTGGCGCCGGAACGAGGAGCAGGTGAATATCGTGCAGCGCTCCCCCTCCCCATTGTACTCACCTGCTCCTGGCGCGGTCCCTGCAGGTCCCTGGCTTCCACGGGGCTGCAGCTTCTCCCTGTACTGATCGGTCACCGTTACCACTCATTACAGTAATGAATATGCAGCTCCACCCCTATGGGAGGTGGAGCAGCATATTCATTACTGTAATGAGCGGTACCATGTGACCGCTCAGTACAGGAAGAAGCTGCCAGCACCGGGGAAGCCAGGGACCTGCAGGGACCGTGCCAGGAGCAGGTGAGTATAATTAGACAGCCTCCGCACCCCCTCCCCTGCCGACCCCTGGGTATGACTCGAGTATAAACTGAGAGGGGGACTTTCAGCCCCAAAAAATGGGCTGAAAATCTCAGCTTATACTCGAGTATATACGGTAGATGAAATTAAGGTAATATAACTTTCAACAGAACCTGACTAATTCCGCTCATGATAAATCTTCCCTAAGTGGGACTTCTGACTTTAGACTTTTTACATATATCGAATGGATAAAGAACAGATATCAAATCCCATTGAAGTCGACATCTGCAAGTAATTTGTATCTTCCCTTTGTTTGCTTTAGTTTCCTTCGGGGTCTCAGGTTTTCCTCCACACTTCAAAGACATACTGATAGGGAATATAGATTGTGAGCCCCAATGGGTGAAGTGATGATGATGATGATGTTTGTGAAGTGTAGTGAAAAATGAATGGCACTTTATAAACAAGTAAAATAAAGAAAAAATAAAAATAGATATTTTTATTTTAATGTAGAGGGAACACTTGGCTTCTTTTTATACATTTTCAAACACTTGCATACATTTTAGTAGAAAGAGCCAAGAAAACGGTTTCCACTAAATCTGGGAATGTGAACATATCTGACCAAACAGTTAAAGGACCCCTACCTTTTTAACAGGTTGAACCCCCAGCTATTAGACAATTATGGTACATCTTGCATAGCCAAAAAACTAGGTGATAGTGATGAGCAAACGTGATTGGATAAGGTGTTATCTGAGTATGCTTGTGTGCTATTCGAGAATCCTCAGCATGCTCATAAAATATGCTCAACTTTCCCCAAGCCTGCGTTTCTCATGGCTATTCAACAGCCAAAACAAATGCAGGGATTGCCTAGCAAACAGGCAATCCCTGCCTGTTCCAGCTGTCAAACAGTAGCGACAAATGCAGGCGCTGGGACTCCAATATATTTTTAGAATATGCCAAAGATACTCGGTTAGGAAATGAGCATGCTGGGATAACATTTTATCCCAGCATGTTCGATCTTCTACTAGGCATCAATTTGAAAAATACTACGAAAATCAACTGTACTTTTACTGGACCACTTGGTAATGTTTTGGTGTAAAGATTTAACCTTTTTCAAGAACTCTTTTTCTGTATGGTATTTTTTCTTTTTATATTCGAAGCAGCCAGATATATGCCTATTAGGTATGACACCCAAAGTCTGATGCTGCTTAATCTTTTCATTGTGTGTTATATCTTGTAGATTTGACATAAATGTCTTAAGTGGGGAATCCTGAAGCAGTTAGGCTACTGGTCACATTTAGTCACTTTCTAAAGTTGTGCATATTTAGCTCAGTGCACTGTATTCTGTTACAATTAGCAACCTGGAATCATTTATACTTACAATTAGGTTTCATGTAACGTTTACTTTTATTCAATAAATATTTCATAGCAATATATAAGATAAATTAAACTATTGACAGATTTTAAACATGTACTTTATCTGAAATTCAAAAGCATCAACCAATTAAGAACATTTTAAATTAGGTAATATCGATTTTTTATCTTTATTCTTTACTAGCCAGGCTTAGTATTATTACTACCCATTATTTCTATCCAATTTACTCATGAATTAGCAGTGGTCCCAGGAAACATGAACAGTTGGAGAAGATATTTAAAAAGGAATAATTAAGCCATGGTGAATAACCTTTGGTCTGAAGACTATTGCAGTCAAGGCAAGAGACACTAATGAGTAGCTAGCAAAATATGGTCAAATAAAAATGTGATATACTTCAAATTAACAATCAATTATAAACTCTAGCAGAGAAGAAAATGGCCAAAGCTGCTGTAAGATTGGCAAATGGTATTTCTCATTAAAAGAGAAAAAGTTATTATAGATTAAAAGTGATGAGTGGATCATGAAACTGATGGCAATTTTCTCACTTTATGTAAATTTTAACTTTTCAGTTATAAATGTTTTTGACAACAGTTGTTAGAAATATATTGGTGGCAAAAGAGCACTGGGCACAGGAAGTGGTAGAACAAGAGAAGACAAAAGAGTCACAGCTAAGTACTAAACATTCTCAACAATAAAATTGCAACACCAAAAAGGACAAGCCATAAGGTCATGCAAATCAAGCCGGTAATGCTAAAATGTGGAAATGATAACATTTTCAAGCACCTAGCTCTTATCTGTGGCATGTAGGAGCGTCATAAAAGAAAGATTGAAATAAATTTTTTAAGCCTCATGAAACTTAAAAAATTGGATCAAGACTTGAGGTATGATAGAGCAATGCCACCTCTTTGTCAATATGCCATTTATCACAAACTGAGAGGGCCAAAATCCTTAAACTGAGAAATAAAGATGAGTAAATTTATTTGAGTGGAATTGAATTCTACCTGAATTTCACAAAAATCTGTATTGTCCAGAACATGGGTTTTTTACAATTTGTAAAATACCAAGTGGCACCAGGTATTACAGGGTTAATAGGGTTAATAGTACTGCTGCGAATACAACAATCACCACCTAGGATTGTATTTAACAAAAAACAGCATAAAAGGATATAAAAATATATATCACAGTATTCGCGCTGATACAACCCGGTTAGGAAAGGATCAGATGTAACGGTCCATGATGTACAAATAAAAAATATATATAAAAAATAGTCAATCAATAAATGAAGCAACCGCTATGGTAGTTCATATCATATCTCCTTCAGGGTTAATATAAACATTCCTTTTGGTACTGTACCGTGAAAGGCTTAAAGTTAATGAAGTTCTTACCTGGATAGGGAGTCCATGCAGAATGAAGGAATACTTTGCTGAAGACTGCGGTCCAAATGTTCGGCTAGTAAGCGATAGCTGCCCCGGTCGGTGACAGCATATCGCTCCTCTGAGCCCCACGTGTGGCGGCGTTCAAACAGGCAGGCCACCTCGTGCGCCCGGTGAAAACGATGCTGGAGTAGAACCTGCGTGCCTGAGTGAGCAGCATGACCGCGCACGTGACCAGAGGCTGAGTACAGATGGCGGTAGGGACCAAACAACCGACGTGTTTCAGAGACGTCTGTCTCCTTCCTCAGGGATGGCCCCTACCCCCTAGTGGCAGTCCTTATATCCGCCATCCGCACAGAAAGTTACTGAAAGCCAAACAATTTGATACCACTGTTTAGTCTTCTTGAAATAATAGTGTCCAGAACAAAAATCCATCTTGTCTCAGCTCTCGACATGGTTTTAATAAAATTTCCTCCTCTCCATTGTGGATCTATTGTCTCGATGCCTACAATCTCCATATGTTATATTATTCCGTTATGGTATTCAATTAAATGCTTTGAAAGGGGATGACCTAAAACAATTGTCTTGATATTTCGAATGTGCTCACTAATTCTTACTCGCAGGGGTCTTTTAGTCCGCCCAACATATACCTTTTTGCATGGGCATGTTATGGTGTAGATGACCCCTGTGGTGGAGCAGGTAATGAATTCCTTAATAATAAATTCGGTGTCATCTTTACAGAACTTCATTTGTTTCCATGTTTGAACCTGTTTACACATATTGCATTTTTGACACGGAAAAAAAACCTTTCAAAATATCCTGGGAGAGAGTGATTTGTTTAGGATGAAATTTATTTTGTATCGTGGGGGCAATTAAATTGCCCAAATTACGGCATTTTTTGTACACGAAGCGGGGGTGCTCAGACATTTTGTCCCCCAAAATCTTGTCACTTTTTAGTACATGCCAATGTTTTTTTTACAATTCTTCGCAGGATATTCGAGTTAGCAATAAATTGAGTGATTATTGGAATAAAATCTAAGTCATCCTTTCGTTTAACAGTACGATTAATGAGCTCCTGGCGGGGTTTAGAGAAGGCAGCTTTCCTGGCTGTCCCCAACATCTCTTCATTATATCCTTTTTCCAAGAATTTTTTAGTTCGTATTTCTGCCTCTCTGTCAAGATCTTGAGGCCTGGAGCAGTTTCTGTGGATGTGCATAAACTGGCTCTTAGGAATATTTAACAGCCAGTGCGGGAGATGGCAGCTGTCTAGAGGGATAAAGCTGTTTGAATCCGTGGGTTTGTGAAAAGTACGTGTGTGAATGGTGCCTTCCTCAATAAAAATGTTAAGATCTAAAAAATTAATTTCACAAGTGCTAGTGCTACCACTAAAATTTTGAAATATTTGTGATCACGCTTTGGAGGTCAATGGGTGTCATGAAGTTGCTATATCCATTATAATGCTATTGCATTGCACTATGCAGCGTGTCGTCACGGTGTATATGAACTTACAAGGCCTAGTCGTGGCCACAAGTTCTGGCCTAGATGTGGCATGCAATGTTGGAAAAAAAGCATAGTTGAGCAGACAGTGTGCAGTGAGAAATCTGTGAGTGGTGAAGTGGGGATTAATTTTTGCATTTTACCTTTATTTTGCTCTGGGTCTTAAGAGACATTACAGTAGAATAAGGAAAATTATATTTGCTGTAAATACAGTATTTTCCATGCAAGTCAGCATTATTTTTAGAAGTCAAATTTTAACAGATCTGCTCTCATCTCTGACAGTTCTTAATGTGTGCAGGTCAAATCTCAGCACTGTTTAACATTGCACATCACATATCGCAAATGACAGCAAGAGGAATTCAGAGGTGAACCTCTGCATGATCAGAATAGAAGAATGGTGCGTAGTAATTCATTCTGTACTGCAAATGAAATTGGACATTATATACCAAATCTAAGGCATCAAACAGTGTCAATAGAAACCAACAGAAGATGTTTGCATGACATTGGGCTACAAGCAAGAAGTCCAGCTACAGGTGTTCCAGTTACATTCAGGCCATTACCTGTCCTCTCTGCTTTCACTTTGGTTGCTAGTTTGTTGTGGGTAATGTAGCGCAAAGGTCATTTTTCAACACAAAAATACCAGGTCGCATGTTGCAGGTGCTACTGTCAGCAGCCTGCATGGCATAAACGTGCTATTATGGCATGCATTATATCTGGATTTGTCTCTCAACAAACACGGCTCTGATGTCAATGGATGACAATTGCAAAAAGGAGCCGCAGCTGCAGATCTTGATGATTTTAATGCCCGAGTACATTCAGCATGGCAGAACTTTCCTCAGACAACAATTAATAACCTGATCGATAGCAAAGTCATGAAAGTGCCTGTAAATCTGCACATGATGCTCATACTTAATACTGAATAAATAGAGATGTTTTGAAAATGTTTCAATTTTTTTTACCATTTGCATTTCATTAGCATGTCTATTGATCCTTGGATAGCCATAATTCCATGACTTTTCCTTCTTGGTATTGCAATTTTTATTTTGAGGATTGGTACTGTATATTTGCTAATGCAAATTTCCAAATATCTAATGTATTGTGCAGCCTGGTTGGTTTGTGGTTAGGTCCGCAGCTCATGTTGCATTATTTATAATGACTTGTGTATTTATAGCCTATGTCACACACTCATCATAGATTCAGCAATTGCAAGCAATGCTAAAAGATATAAATACTTTTATAGACACTGTAGATTTGTGTTAGAAAAATCAATGATTTTTTCCCCACAAGGAAGGATCAAATATTATATGTTATTAGAATAAACACACAAATATTATTTAAAAATGTATTTACATTTATTAAGAATGGAAGGAGTTTCTGAGTTAGTATTGTAGATAGTGATTAAATATAGCTTTGTAATTCCTTACACTGAATTATTAATGAATCTTTCACTGTGCAATGAAAAAGTAATGTTGTAAACATGCAGTGTACCTGTTTCAACCATGAGTGACAAAGCTGTCAAAATTCACATGCTGTACTCATTGTTTTTAGGAATGTATATGCTGAATGTATATGCTGAAAATAAATAATTGTGCAAATAATCGTTCATGAATGAGTATAGAGTCATACATTATAGATGAGGGCCAGAAAGAGCATGGGCTCCAGTGGATGGCAAGTGCTGCATCAAGTGGTCTCTCCTCTTCCTTCTCCACCTTAACAACACACACAGTACAATCCTCAGAGGTGGCACACCAATGACCCTTGTTTCCCCTTGCGTCACAACTTTCCAACTGTCCAACTGACTGTGGGGAACCACAGATGGGTAAATCTGCAGAGCTGTTCACACATTCTATTCCATGGGCATCAGAGATCTGCTCTAAAGATTCACAGAATCCAGAGGAAGAAAGCATCTGCAATGATGCCCCCAATTTTTTTTTCATGTTGGATCTGGGCAGAACTTAGAGTCCGAGCAGAATCCAGACCCTCAACACAAGACATTAACCCCGGTGGTGGAGGTGATCCTGATGAGACTCAGATATCAAAGGCACACGTGGACTGTATTGTCCTGTCAGGGCAGGAAGAGGAGGGTGACTCTCAGGGCCCACAGAGGGAGCACAGAGAGGATAATGATAAGGATGACCCAACTCACGTTATCTGCCAAATTTGCAAAAAATAACTCATTAGAGACAAAAATTGCAATAATTTGACTACTATATGCATGAGCCACGGGCGGTCAACATGTTTGGGAATATTACTGCATTAAAATGTGGACTAGTGGGCCTTGTCAACCACTGGCCATCCCATCAACTGCATAAGCTGCTTCTTCCTCCTCCGTCACTATGGCAAGTGTTCTTGCACAGGTCTCGCTGTTATGCAAGTGGAGATTCCTGCTGTATTTGTTTCACTGAGCATTGCACATCTTTCTCAATCTACCATAACATCTCTGGGTGCACCTCATTCACAGTCCAGCAGTTTGTCGTGTTCACTCTACTGCCCCCACTCTCACAGCACAGCAGCCAGCCCTCAGTCCCGCAGATGTTGTCATTTAAAAAAATGTTTCCTCCTACAAATGCCAAAAATAAGAAATTCAACTCCACTATCTACAATCTACTGGCTATGGAAATGCTACCTTTCCGCCTTGTGGACACATACAGTTTTCAAATGTTGGTGGCCACCACAATTTCCCATTACCAGTTGACCAGTCACCATTACTTTTCTAAGAATACTGTGCCTACACAAGCATGTCATTTACATCACCTGTTCCCTGAAAAAAACAATTTTTCCCTAGGTACATTTCACCATTGACACCTGGCTGATCAAACATGAGCAGGGGCATTATCCCACTCACTGGGCACTGGGTGACTCGGGTGGCGTTTGGGGCAAGACTTGCGGGACAAATCCCTGTGTCTAACACTTCCTCCACTGCTTCTGCCTCCTCCACCACCTCTTGGGCCTCCACTAGCACCCTTAACCTCTCCCTTTATGAGACACATGTTCCAACAGTGCAGAGACAATCCTCCCCCATTTCCATTCTGCACAGCCAGGGCTCACTGCAATCAGGCAGGGTTTAAAGTAATATGCCTTGGAGATGATAGTCACACAGCTCAAGAGTTGTGCTCAGCAATCCAGGTCAAGTTTGAGCAATTTCTGTCTCCACTGAACCTGGACCTAGGGAAAGCCGTGTGCAAAATTGGTGCAAACCTGGTGACGGCCCTACGCCAGGGCTACCTCATACACGTGCCTTGCATGGCTCACGTCCTCAACCTGGTGGTACAACAATTTCTCCTTACACTATCCTGGCCTGGATGTGCTGCTGCAGAAAGCACAGTCGCAGTGTGCTTATTTCCGCCATTCGTACCCCGCAGTATATTGACTTGCATCGCTACAGAGGTCTTTTGGACTACCAGTTTACCATTTGATTTCCAATGTGCCAACAAAGTGGAATTTTGCTCTGCATATGTTGTAGGGACTATGGCATCAGCCATGAGCCTTGGTGCGGTATGTCCTTTTTCAGAGTCTGGGCCAACTCAGGACAGACATGATGCAAATCCCACTTGTGGAGTGGGCACAGATGAAGGACTTCTGCACCCTTATGCACAGTTTTAAAATTACTACTATGATGGTTAGTGCTGATTATGCCATCATAAGCATAACTATTCTGGTTATTTACATGCTTAAGCACATTTTCAATAGTCTGTGGGAGGAGGTGGTGGTCCGAGAGGAAAATGTGAGAGCAGAGGAGGATGCAGAAGGGATAACAATATTTCAAATTTCTGGACTGTAGTTGCACAGGTGCGTGCCATGGGAGGATGTATTACAGCGATTGAGTTCCATGGTACTCTGGCTAAACTGGCAAACTGTTAGTAAAGGTGCAGGAGCAGAGGGTCAGATGCAGGAGGTCGAGAAGGAAGACGTGATGGACGCACAACAGTCAGGAGATGAAGAGGATAATGAGCCTCTCTCTGTTATCTGTGGTTGGTGGGATGAGATGGAAGAAGCAAGATTGAGCACTACCCCTCCACAAACACACCACACCATGGACTTGGACCTCGTGGCAGTGCCCAATACATTAGAACCTTCTTGCTGCAACATGCTGCCCAAATAGTGCTGACTACTTTGTTTCCACTCTGTTAGATCCATGGTTCAAGAGTAAATTTTGCAAGATGCTTCCCCCTGGAAAGGGATGCGCACATGCTAGAGTATCGAAACATGCTTGTAGACAATCTTAAGAGTGGTTTTCCCCAAGGCAGCAATGAGGAACACAGTTCTAGACTTCAAACTGCAGGAACATCGAACAATCAATTCAAAAATATTAGCAGCAGCAGTACAGGTGGTATAAGCAATTTCTGTTGTTTCACACATTTTTGAGACCAGCCTTTGCACCAGCAGAACAGAGCAAAAGTCTGGAGGCTGGATAGAATAATGCAGGAGTATCTCAAGCTCAATATCAATGCCATCAGGGGATATTTGGACCTTTTTGCATTTTGGTCTTCAAAAATGGAAGAGTTGCCTGACCTCGCCTGTCCCACCTTGGATGTTTTGTCCTGCCTGGCAGCCAGCATTCTCTCAGAATGTGTATTCAGCACTGCTGATGGTGTCCTGATGGATAAGCCCATCCAGCTGTCTTTCTTCAAGGTAAACAAGTCATGGATCTCCATTGACTTTTGCACCCCAGTCACAGACCAGACAACAGTGTTGTTTTTAGTGTGATGCATTGATCTTCTGTTACTGCAGTCTGTGACACCTTTGTTGTGGCTTCTGTGCCTGCTGTTACCACTACTGCTGATATTACAAACTATTTTTTGAAATGCGGAGAGTCAAACTTTGGTCTCCATCTGGTGGGTTGACTGTAGTGGAAGGGGTGCCAGAGGCCAAGTATTGAATTTCTATTCTGAGGTACATTAGAACCATAATATATGCTTAGTCAGGAAGGAGGGTAAAGTGCCTGAAGTAGTTAGGCATGATTATTCTAGGAAGAAAAAAACACATCAATAATATGCGTAGGTCATCCATCTGGTCATTTCCCATTAAAAATATATTGTAGCTAAAAATGCTGAAAAGTTAAAAGGGTGGCTGACTTTCTCTTGTTAGGGCAGGTTTCCTCACAAACTGACCAGCATTTCAGTCCAGAAATAGCTACTTGTGGATGGTTATGTGATTAGACCTGTCCATCACACTCCTCAATTAAAAAATAAGCTTTTCCCTGCTAAGTGTTTCATAAATAAAGGACTGATGGACCAGTCTGGTCACAGGCTTCTTCATCTGCAGCCATTTTATGGGCAGAAGTGTTGGTCAGTTTGTAGCAAAGGCAGCATTAACAAGAGACAATTTTCGACCCCTTTAATAATGCCTTTAATACAAGAGTGCTAGAACACACAGTGTATTGTATCTTGCTTTATAGGTTATGACTCTTATTCCAGTTAAACAGTTTTAGTGTTTTTTCACCTGCTTCTAATTTGCACCTCATTCCACTTTTATTTTGCACCTTTTTAAAGTCTATTTTATATGTATCCACCTGTTTTTTTTATATTCACCATTGTGGGTTGCATAATCACTTTCCAATTTTTTTTTTGGCTGATTTTTCAATTATGACTTTATAAAAGTAGTAATATTTTTTAGCTGCTGTTCTCTATTTCCCGATGTAGTAATTTTATATATGCCTCAAAATTTAGCAACATGTTTTACTGGAACAAGTGAGTTTTTTGCTATACAAATCACTACGCAGGATAAAGATAAAAATAAATATTTTTTTTAATTTTATTTTGGGCAAAATATTTGAAACGTGTGCAATTTTGAAGCATTGGGCACAAAAAACATCAATGACTACCACAAGACAAAAAAGAAATGTGACATGAAAAAAATTACAAATGATATATCTGGACCTTAATGCTTATCCAAGTAAACCACCAAATGCATATAAAATGATTACGTAATCACAAAAACTGAATCACAAAGAAAGTGGCTTGTCTCCTGAATCATATTTTTACAATCATTTAGATGGACAGGTGCATGCAGATAAACCGTTCTGGTACAGGAACAACAAAGGAACTGCAGTGACCTCCCTTCAGCGAGATCACCACTAGCACAGTAAAAAAAATTGTCAAGGAGCAGAGGCGAACTCACCGCAGTTGAAATTCTCCTAGTGAACTGCGGTGAACTCACCTCTGCACCGTGAGACAGTTGGGAATGCAGCTTCGGTGACCTGTGGTAACCTCGATGAGTTCACCACTGCTCACTGATGCTATGTTCGCAGCACCTCATTCATCAGTGGTTCTCAGCTTGGATGGTCGCATCTTGTCTCTGTCCAGGTTGAAAACTATTTATCTCTAGACATGGATTATGACGTGGGACAGAACGAAGGACAGGTGAGGGATATTGTAGTATTTTTCCTTTTGTTTTATTACAGGAGTCAAGGGATTCAATGGAATGGGTGTTAGGTGAGTATAACTGTATTTGTTATTTTTAAATAAAAAATGAAAAGTTTGGTTTGTTGTTATTTCAAACAAAATACTTTATTCTGGCTGTGTGTTTAATAACAATATAAATATAGGATTAGTAATGGATAGGTGTCTTCTAGAAGCCTCTCCATTACTAATCCATGGGCTTGATATCAACAGAAAATACGAAAGTGACATAAACCCCACAAATGTGAACCCCACTTGCCACCGCTACAGGGCAAAGCACCAGATTTGAAGCATTTAATAAATGTGCCTTTTCTGGCGCAGCTTCAGGCTGCTATTTTTAGGCTGGGGGGCCAATATCCCTGTCCCCTTACCAGCCGAGAATACCAGCCCTAGCTGTTTGCTTTAGTTTGGCTGGTTGACAACAATTGGGGGGGACTCTATGCCTTTTTTTAAATTATTTAATTACATAGCTAAAAAAATAGCTTGCAGACCCCTCTATTCTTGATAACCAGCCTTTCTGTCACTGACAGCTCAAGGTTACAACCCGCAGCTGTCAGTTTTGAATTGCTGGTTATCAAAAATATAGGGGAATCTATGCCATTTTCTTTTAATTATTTATTTACAGTGCAAGTGCTGGCTGATGAATTTGCTCATCAGATGCCGCCTGCTCTCATTGTTCTAAGCAGCAGCAGTCATTGGCTGAAGGGAGCAGTAGTCCCATTAGCCAACACCAGGGACCGAAGGTCAACTTTATACCTCCGATTACATCTGCATGCTCACGTTGTCATTTGACAGTATGGGAACTGCGGCTGTCTGACCTGTGGTAATGATTTTAATGCCAATCAGAAGCAGTGTTTGCCATGCTGTCATGCACATGACAACATGACAAACACCCGGAGTTTGAGGGGCTAAACCCAAACAGTAACATGCACTTCCTGGTGAAGTCCGTGTTTGGTGTTCGTGCTCAAACAGTAGGTGTTCAGTCAGTACGGACTCTGAACTTCACTGTTCAGGTTTGCCCATCTCTAGAAACTACCAAAGACAGTTTGACACTCTCAGAGATATTCTTGTGAAAAACTTTCTCAATGGTACTCTAAGGGCACAGTCACATGGCAGTATTACTCATGCAAAGATTCCATCACAATCCTCAGACTGGCCAGTGGCTCTCCTGACCTGGGCAAGACAGCATGTATTTATTTGCAGCTCTCACTCTATGATCAGGAGAGCCAACGGCCAATCCAAGGATTGCTATGTGATCCTCGTGCAAGTAATACAGCAGTCTGACTGTGGCATTACTTGTATCAAATATCTAAACATTGTTGTAGACCACATTGACCCATTCATGTCAATAGTATTCTGTAATGGCAGTAGCTTCACCTAATTCAAGGAAGCATCAGTGGGATATACTGGATCCATGGAAATTCTCCCTCTAGACTTGTAGGACTTCAGCATGTTTAGAAATCCATTTAAATTTAATTGGAAATCTGTCAGCAAACTACATGTATCCATTTACAACACTATATGTGTCCTGTCGAGAGATTGTTGGCTACAGATTATTAGGACACAGAACATAATAGCTGATCTGCAGCAAAGCAGCAAGGAATATGAGGAAATGATTGAGAGGTTCTCAAAGTAAAAAGATAATTTCAGAAAATATATAATGGAATTGCTATCAAAACTATTTCCTAGCATATTCAATAAATTGTTGCCAAGCTAGAACTTCATATTAGTTGATTTTTTTGGTAGCAGCTCCATAGGTGGTCTAAAATATTTTAACTTATCCCTCAGTAGTTTAATTGGCCTGGAAAGCAAAACTCATCATGACTGGCTCAGAAGACCAGTACAGAGCTGCCATACAGCTCCAGATATAATTAGTCAACCGTAGAGATTTTTAAGGAAGTTCAGAATCAAATTACATAATTAGTTAAAATGTTTTAGGAAAAAAGAATGTGAATAATAATTATAATAAATCTTACATGTATGTTTATTGAGGCTACAATGTCATGGTTTGGATGGCAAGAGAATTACACTAATCATAAAGATAATTTTCACTATCAGTATAATTAGCAGGTTCTGTTGTTAGTCACATAATGACCTGCACCATAGGCCAAAATGTTAACATTAAATACCACAGTATAATTGTGATGTCAGCATACAACAAGATATTGAGGAAATAATACTGCTGACCTTTCATATCTATAGACAGCTAATCTAACTACAGTAGTTCAATAAAAAAAATGCATACACTATGCATCCAGTTGTGTGAAAAAGTGTTTGCCCCTTCTTGATTTCCTATTCTTTTGCATGTTTGTCACACTTAAATGTTTCAGATCACATAACAAATTTAAATATTGGACAAAGATAACACAAGTAATCACAAAATGCAATTTTTAAATAAAGGTCTTTATTATTAAGCCAAAAAGTAATCCAAATTGACAGAGCCATATGTGAATAAGTGATTGATTGTCGCCTTCCCCCTTAAAACATAAATTAACTGTGGTTTATCACATCTTTGGGAAGTGGAGTT
Source organism: Ranitomeya variabilis (assembly GCF_051348905.1). Lineage (NCBI taxonomy): Eukaryota > Metazoa > Chordata > Amphibia > Anura > Dendrobatidae > Ranitomeya > Ranitomeya variabilis. The sequence goes on along the minus strand of NC_135237.1, from coordinate 105,454,170 downwards.
CAAATTTCCTAGCCACACCCAGGCCAGATTACTGTCACACCTGTTATCAATCAAGAAATCACTTAAATAGGACTTGCCTATAAGAAATCGGGAAGGGGGCAAACACTTTATCACACCATTGTGTATATAAATGTATGTACACATTTTATAGTTGTTGTCTTTTTGTGATTTTTTATGAGGCCAAAATGTTTATTCAGTAGACATATTGCTAAGCTACAGAAATTGTTGAATTGCAAGATATTTCTCCATCAATATCTGTAGCTTGAAGTCTACTGAGTTTTCAATTTTTATTTTTATCCAGGCATAAAATCAGCAAGATATTGGTGCAGATTTACTTTTACTATTTTACCAGAAGTTTGTTTTTTTATAGCTAATTATTCGATGTACATTTAGAAATAATTTTCACCAAAAAAGAATAGGTGTTGTTGGCATGCATCCCTGCCCGTGTCTCCTTTCGTCCCCATGCAGGGACATCTGCGTGTTTACCTACCTACTGTTCTCCCTCGGCGTACGTTTCCTCCCAGGACCTGCGCACAGTCTCTTAAAGGGCCAGCTCATGCACCGCTAAAGATGTTCCCAACCAATTGTTGTGATATATGTGATATTGAAGGCACCCTGCTCTATTGGAAGGTGCCTAAGTAATATTAGTCTACATCTTGCTACCTAGTTATAAGTTTCCCGATCCTGTTTTGGGAGTCAGCTGCTGCTACTCCAAGGATCTGTTTTGGAGTAGCACCTTTGTCCACCTGGTTTCAAGTCTAACCACACCATCAGTGGCTCTAGGGAAGAACCACATTTTACTAAGTTGGGTCCCTCCAAGCTTTCTCCATACTGTGGCACAGTGTTTCCACAACCACGTTCGTAACAGATGTACCAAATGTATTACTGTACTAGTTTTTAAGAATAAGATGCTGCTCTGAAGCAGAGTTTCTCAACTTTGCTCCTCAAGAGACCACCTCCCCTATAGGTCAAGATTTGTGGATATCCTATAAAGAGAACATGTGGCAATTTCTAATGTCTTGATAATAACCTTGTCACCAGTGCAATAATAGGAAAATCCTGAAAACATGATTGGTTGAGGAGCAGTGAGGACTGAGGATGAGAATTGCTGGTCTAAAGTATACAACACAAGAGGCAGTGTAATAAAGGAAAGAGTCTAACACGCACCAGAGATGCACCCAATATATTAAAGACAGCCACACTTATAGAACTGGTTCCTCATCTGACTGCCTCATCTATACTATCAATTCATATGCTGCATAAATGTTAGAAAAAAATATTACATTTTCTCTAATGTTTAGGCTCTGAAATGCTTGTTCTAAAAAAGGTCATTTTTAGTTTAAAATATTGTCATAATGCTTTTATGTCTAGCAAAAAGTCAAAGATTTGTTCTAGAAAACTTGTGACTTCTTATACTCTTGGTATATTGCTAAGCAATGCCATCAGTGTTTGACTGGTGGGTATGTGACTACACTCATTAAAACATAGGAACAAATTGTACATTTCACTTGTGTGCTGCTTCATTTTCAATGCTAATTATAGAATATTGGTTGATTGTTGGTGACTGTTAAATGAAGTCCACAGAAACATGTGCCTCATACTTCTTTTTACCATTGCCACTACTTTTCCTTTAGTTACTTTATCTACAATTATGACCCAACCATACATTGATACATATTATTAAAAAATTACTTTTACTCACTTATATAAAACCATCATAATCCACAGCACTTAACAGCCATTATCATCATGGTCCTCATTAAGGCTCAAAATCTAAGTTCCCGATCAATATGTCTTTGGCGTGTGGAAAAAAAAATCGGAGTTCCCAGAGAAAGTCACAAACATGGGGAGAACATGTAAGCTTCTTGCAGATGCTTTTCCTGGTAAGATTTGAACCTAAGTCCATAGGGCTGCAAGCCTGTAGTGTGTGTGGATTGGGCCACTTCCAGTAATACCAATTTTGAAAAATATTTAAAAGTAATGAGAACATCACAGTTATTCTCCAAACAGTTAAATGTCATCTTAAAAACTCAGAGAATTAATTGACTTATATTCTGTCTCAAAAACATATGGAACATAAATTTGATCAAGACTAAAACTGAGGGAAGAATTTATAAAGGGCTGGACATTTTTAAAAACACAAGAAACAAAAATTGGTAACTAGAGATGAGCCAATTTTTGCTATCAAATTTTTCAAATTCACAAAATGTTCTCAGAAAATGTGACATACTGTGAATCAAAAGTGCTCCAAACCCTAAAACTGCCCTAAAAATATACAATCATGGCACCCTTGAAATTGCTCCAGAAAATGAAGCATTTCTCACAGAAAATTATTGCAAATACTTATGTTTTGTAATACATATTTATTTCCTTTCTGTGTATTGGAACAACACTAAAACAGAGGGAAAAAATGCAACTTGTACATAATGTAACAAAAAACTCTAAAAATGGACTGGACAAAATTGTTAGTATCCTCAACTTAACTATTTGGTGTCAGTGCCTGTTTTCGCCTTCATGACCAGGCCAATTTTTACAATTCTGACTACTGTCATTTTATGAGGTTATAACTCTGGAACACTTTAATACATGTCAGTGATTCTGAGAATATTTTTTCAAGACATATTGTACTTTATTATAGTTGTAAAATTTGTTTGATAAAACTTGCGTTGATTTCTGAAAGTAGTAGAAATTTATCAAAACTTTGAAAATGTCACAATTTTCAAAATGTAAATCTTTATGCCCTTAAACCAGAGAGTTATGTTACATAAAATAGTTAATAAATAACATTTCCCACATGTCTGCTTTACATTAGCACAATTTTTGAAACTTTTTTTTTTGTTAGGAAGTTATAAAGGTTAAAAGTTGACCGGCGAATTCTATTTTTTCCATAAAATTTACAAAACCCTTTTTGTAGGGACCACATAACATTTGAAGTGCCTTTGAGGGGCCTATATGACAGAAAATACCCCAAAATGACACCATTCTAAAAACGGCACCCCACGATACCACATTGAAGAAGTTTAATAACCTTTCAGGTGCTTAACAGGAATTAATGGAATTTGTAAGGAAAAAATGAACATTTAAATTTTAAAACAAAAATGTTACTTTAGCTCCAAAATTTTCATTTTCACAAGGATAACAGGATAAAATGCAACACAAAACCTGTTGTGCCATTTCTCCTCAGTACGCAAATACCCCATAAGTGTTGGAAAACTGCTGTTTGGGAGCACGGCAGGGCTCCGAAGAGAAGGAGCATCGGCTAAGTTTTGGAATGCAAAATTGGAATTGATAGCCAATGCCACGTTGCTTTTGGAGAGTCCCTGAGGTGCCTAAACAGTGAAAATGTCCCATAAATGACCCCATTTTGGAAACTAGACCCCTTAAGGACTTAATCTAGATGTGTGGTGAGCACCATAAACCCTCAGGGGCTTCACAGAATTTTACAATGGTGAGCCGTGAAAATTAAAAAAACATTATTTCAACAAAAATGTTATTTCAGCCTCATTTTTTTATTTTCAAAAGGGTAGCAAGAAAACATGGATTCCTAAATTTGTCATGCAATTTCTCCTCAGCACAACAATACCACATATGTGGAGGAAAACTACTGTTATTTAGCATCATTTTTTTTTATTTTTACAAGGGTAACAAGGAGAAAAAGTATGCCAAAATATTTTGTGCAATTTTTCCAAAGTACACAGGTACCCCATATTTGTTGGAAAATGACTGCTTGGGCGCATGTTAGGGCTGGAAAAGGAATGAGCATTTGCTTGGCTGGAAAATGTTATTTGATGTCTTATTACTTTGGCAGAATATTTTTAATCTTTATTTTGCTTTATGTTGTTTTTGCACTTGGTATGTTAATTGTTGAGGTGCAACTATGTTAAGATGATATTCATTTCCCTTCATTTTTCTTCTCTCCTCCCTAACCCCTTTCCTCTTTTATGTGTTTGGTTATCTTCCTTTCCCTTCATTGCTTTCCTGACCCATTATCACCTATACTGTAAAAATCCCCTAATAAAAAGAATTTTGAAGAAAACTAATATGTTCCTTTGACTTCAAGTTTGCAATTTTCAAAAGGGGTAATAGGAGAAAATGAAGAGTACAATTTGTTATGCAAGTTCTCCTCAATATCCCACAAGTGGTCAAAAACTACTTTTGAGGCACAGTGTAAAGCTCAAAAGGGAAGGAGTGCCATATTACAGTGCAGATTTGCTGCACTGGTTTGAGGGGGCCGTGTCACATTGGCAGAGCCCTTGAGGTTCCAGAACAGCAGAAACCCCAATAACTGACCCCATTTTACAAACCACACTTCTCAATGAATTCATCTAGGGGTGCAGTGATTATATTGACACCACAAGTGGGTCACATAATTTTATACCATTATGGAGTGAAGAAAAAATAATTACATTTTAACCACAAAAAATTGTTGTAGCCCCAGATTTTACATTTTCACACAGGGAAATGGGTAAAAATGGTGCAAAAATGTGTCACCAAATTTTCTGCTGAACTTGGCAATACCATACCACTGTACAGTACTGCTTAGCCACACAGTGTGATTCGGGAGGATCGAAGCGCTATTTGACTCTTAGAGAACAAATTATTATAGAATAGTTTCTGGATTTCACATGCAGAGCCCCTAAATGCAAGAAGAGCATAATCCCCCCCTCAAGTAACCCCATTTTTTAAATTACACCCTTTTGGAAATTTATCTACAGGTGTAGTGATGATTTTCCCAGAAACAAGCAGCAGTGGATGTTGCTGAGTGAAAATTGCAAACTGCCATTGTAGTGACCAGTACACTGTAGTGACCAGAAAATTATGCCCAGCCCATGCTTTTGGATACATGCACCTGTAATTTAGGTGGGCTCTCATCACTACAGAAATTTCAAACATGCGGATGCTAAATTTGTATTAAGCACACTGGTACTAAGAAGGGAGGGGGCATTTGGACTTGGGAGCGCAGAATTTGCTGGATTTCTTTTGGGGTTGTAAGGAGCCATTTCGCTTTTCCAGAGCCTTTGCACTACCAGTAACATGGAAGCCCCCTAAATTTCCGTTAACAAATGATGGACCTGAGTGGAGACGCTTTTTTGTGGATTGTACTGATGCTTTTATTGGGAACATTTCACATAACACTTGGGATCACATTTGTCTGGCGCTCTATGCTGAGCACTTACTTTCCATCTAAATCTCAGAGTGACGTGATTCAAATGAAACCCCCGAGGGAGCCGCTCACTATAGTGAGGAAGCAGAGTTACTCTGGACTGTGTCTGGCCTCTGTTCAGTGGTGTCCTTCTTTTCAGAGGTGCACAAATTTGGCGGACCGTGCTTTTATGTACAACTATAAAGACAGACATCGCCGAATCATAGGTGAGATGGCGTCCACAGTTCTTCCATTTGCCTCATTATAGGGAATCTTTCGCTAGGGGTTCTGTCTGAATCACGTATTTCAGAGACTTACACCGAAACACCCGTGGTAAAGTGCTCAGCACAGAGCGCAGGATAAATGTGCGCCGATCCTTACTGCCATCTTTGTGAGGCAGAATGAACAAATCAACAGCAGATGAAGAGTTGGTTTTAATTATTTTTTATGCAGATCCTTGTGCGGTATAAGTGGTTATGCGACTTTATTCTAAGGGTCAGTGCATTACATAGAGAAAATAATTATTTTTGCGTTGCTTTATTCTGAGAGCTATAACTTACGGTACTTATTTTCCGCTATTGAAGCTATATGGCGGCTTGTTTTTTGTGTAACAAGATGACAATTTCATCTCTACCATTTTTTTTAGATTTTACTTTTTGATCGCGTTTTATTCTATGTTTTGTTCATCAGCATGATGAAAAAGCAAAGGTTTTTGCTCTTTCTGTTTTTTATGGTGTGCACTGAAGGAGTTAACTAGTGTGACAGGTTTATAGGTCGGGTCATTCCGGATGTGGTGATACTAAATATGTGCACTTTTTTGACTCGGCTGCTGGCTGAGTCTAACAAGTCACCATAGCTGGTTGACCCATAGGTCATCACATGACATCCAGCTGCCATGACAATGTGGAATCCCCCTTGATATGATCAGATCTCATCACAGGGGCATCAGAAAGGTGAGTTAACATTATGGGGACATGATCCAATCAGGTCCCGATGATGTCACCTGTCAGAGCTATCGCTATGCACCAGAATCACATTGCTTTCAGGACCCTGAAGTCCTGAGCGCTGCAAGCCTACTGACCACTCTTAAACGTTGGCACTGCACAAAGCCCAGCAAGCGTTTATGTTTATATATGGTGAGTGTTCTGGAAGCTGTTAATATTTGGTTGCACACCCTTTGGAATAAATAACTGCAATCAATCGCTTACTATAACCATCAACAAGTATCTTACACCTCTCAACTGGAATTTTTGGCCACTCTCCATTTATAAACTGCTACAGGTGTCTCATTTGAAGGCACCTTCTCACAAAAGCAATTTTAAAATCTCTCCATCCAGTTCTATTCAATGGGATTTAGATCCAGATTTATTGCTGGTCACTTCAGAACTCTCCAGCACTTTTTTTCTATCAATTTCTGTGCTTCTTGAAGTATATTTGGGGTAATTTTCCTACTGTAAGATTCATGACATAGAACGCAAACCCAGCTTTCTGACACTGGGCACTACATTGTGACCCAACATCCTTTGGTAATCTTCAGATTTCATGATGCCTTGCACATAGCCAAGGGATACATTGCCAGAGGCAGCAAAACAACCTCAAAGCATCTTTGAACTTCTACCATATTTGACTGTAGGTACTGTGTTCTTTTCTTTGTAGGCCTCATTCTATTTTTGGCAAACAGTAGAATAATGTGCTTTACCAAAAAGCACTATTTTGGTCTCATCTGTCCATAAGATGCCGAATACCTTTGAAACGCGTTGGCGCATGACCCCTCTGAACTCCCATTTTGAAGTTTCCTGGTGACATCACCCAGTCCACACCCCCTCCAAACACCACTACTGTCTGGCGGCACATTGCAGCCGAAGTGCACCTCTGACACTTTCCCTTGAAGAGCGGAGGTCCGGAGGCTTTCCACACCTAGGGTGGGATGCTACCCAGGTGTTACCGCTATCCTCCCTCCTCTGCACCAATTCTCGCAACATAGTCATGGGGCACCACAGCTTGTGCATTCAATATTGAATCCCTGCTATTGGTTTCACCACACTTGATTTGCACTCTGGACAACCACTAGTAAGTTTCTTTATTTTGCAGTATTGTCCTTTATCATGGCAGTATAGGCTAACGGCTTAAATATTTTTGACCAATACTGTATATCACCAATGACTCTTGAAGAATGCATGCAGGAGTAAGCACTTGCATCCAAAAATTAACCTTTTGCGCTAAATACTTCACCATCAACATTGGTGTTTACCTTAACATCCAAGGTCAATCTACTTTAGCCACATTTCTTTTGTATATCACCATTGACTTTTTGGGTACATTTAAGCAGCCAGCATTTAACTCCACTATTAACCCTTTCTGACATACACCTCCAGCCACACGTGTTACCAGATCACTGTGGGAGTGTATGAATATTTATACCATGCACATGTAGCTGTAGCACGGTGTTTTCTTCCATTTTTTACGTTTTATGAGTGAGGTCAATAGTACATAGTCAGAAGTCCTGCGTATATCAAACATTAATGAACATACTGTGACTTGTGCTTCTTTTTAGTGTTACCAGCTGGTTATAACAATTCCTTGTTAAAGTGGTTCAACTTACGAAATAATCAACATAAGAAAATAAGTAGCTGCTAATGTTAAAGAGAAACAAACAAACTATAGGTATTTTTTGTATTCGCAAAAGAACCAGAACTGGCACTGTAAGGGTCCTCTGGATCTTTGTTCACAAGCATAATGCAAGTCATGTCTTAGCCACCTATAAACAAAAAAGGTGAGGACTGCTGGAGAGTCAGCTCTGGATCTGTGGGGGAAAGAATAGGTAAATATTTGTTTTCAATTTTCTAACATTTGCTGCAGTGTATAAAAAAAAATAAAAATGTGAACAATCCTTTTAAAGAAGTTGCAATGTATTATTTGTTTAGGCCTCACTTTTTGCATCTTTAATGCAATTAGAAGTTTTTCCAATTCTCAGTATACAGCAGGCAAAACGAGTATTGAGTAAATCACCAATTTTATAAGCAAATACATTTCTAAAGGTGCTATTGACATGAAATTCTCACCAGGTGTTGGTAACATCCCATCCAATCCACACAGGGGAAGAAATCAAATAATAGATGTCCATAAATTATGTTATGTGTAATAAGAAATGACAGGGAAAAACTATTGAACACAAAAATAAAGAGAAGTGCAAAAAGACAAAGAAAGTCAAGACACCAGCTGAAATCTATCAGTAATTAGAAAACAACCCTGCCACTCAGTGAAAAATAATATCAACTGGTTCAATTGATGACCTATAAAAAGATGTCTCATTACCAAGGTGCCACACAAGAAACATCTCATGATGGGTAAAACCAGTGAGCATTCTAAAGACCTTCACAACCTTATTGTTGAAAAAACTATTGATGAAATTGGATACAGAATAATTTCTACTTTACTGAAAGTCCCACTGAGCACTGTTCGGGCCATAATCCAGAAGTGCAATGATCATGATTTCATCATAAATCAGCCACAATTAGGTGCTCCTAGCAAGACTTCATACACTATGTTCCAAATTATTATGCAAATTACATTTTTATCAGATTTTCCTAAATGGTCGGTGCAAATGACAATCAGTCTAATAAAAGTCATCACCTGTTAGATTATACATCGAATTTTATTGAAGAAACCTCCCAATGATAACAGTATAATCTCCAAAATGAATAAAAACTCAAAATGCACTGTTCCAAATTATTATGCACAGTATAATTTCTAAACATTTGATATGTTTTAAAGAACTGAAAATGCTCATTTGTGGAATTTGCAGCATTAGGAGGTCACATTCACTGAACAAAAAAGCTATTTAATGCCAAAACATCCTAACAGGCCAAGTTACATGTTAACATAGGACCCTTCTTTGATGTCACCTTCACAATTCTTGCATCCATTGAACTTGTGAGTTTTTGGAGAGTTTCTGCTTGTATTTTTTTGCATGAAGTTGGAATAACCTCCCAGAGCTGCTGTTTGGATGTGAACTGCCTCCCACCCTCATAGATCTTTTGCTTGATGATCCTCTAAAGGTTCTCTATAGGGTTGAGGTCAGGGGAAGATGGTGGCCACACCATGAGTTTATCTCCTTTTATGCCGACAGCAGCCAATGACTCAGGTATTCTTTGCAGCATGATGATTTTGCTCCTGAAGGCACGTTTCTGCTTTTTAGACCATAGAAAAAAGTTGTCAGTCAGAAACTTTATATACTTTGCAGAGGTCATTTTCACACCTTCAGGAACCTTAAAGGGCCTTACCAGCTGTTTCCCATGATTCTGGCCCAAAACATGACTCCTCCACCTCCTCGCTGACGTTGCAGCCTTGTTGGGACATGGTGGCCATCCACCAACCATCCACTACTCCATCCATCTGGACAATCCAGGGTTGCTCAACACTTATCAGTAAGCAAGACTGTTTGGAAATTAGTCTTCATGTATGTGTGGGCCCAATACAACCATTTCTGCTTGTGAACACTGTTTAAGGATGGCCAAATAGAAGGTTTATGCACCACAGCAAGCCTTTGTAGGAGCCTACACCTTGAGGTTCGAGGGACTCCAGAGGAACCAGCAGCTTCAAATATCTGTTTGCTGCTTTGTAATGGCTTTTTAGCAGCTGCTCTCTTAATCCGATGAACTTGCCTGGCAGAAATCTTCCTCATTATGCCTTTATCAGCACAAACACATTTGTGCTCAGATACAGCCTTAAATCTCTTAACAGTATGATGATCACGCTTATGTTTTTGGAAAATTTCTAATGTTTTCATCCCTTCACCAAGGCATTGCACTATTTGATGCTTTTCAGCAGCAGAGAGATCCTTTTTCTTTCCCATGTTACTTGAAAACTGTGACCTGCTTAATAATGTGGAACATCATTTTTAAGTAGTTTTCCTTTAATTAGAATCACCAGGAAAACCAATTATCACATGTGTTTAAGATTGATTTCAGTGATCCATTGAGCCCTGAGACACAATACCATCCACGAGTTTATTTGAGAAACAAAACAATTAAATCTTTATGACACTTAAATCCAATTTGCATAATAATTTGGAACACAGTGTAGACAGGAGTGAAAAGAATGATCAGAAGAGTTGTACAATAGACAAAACTATAAGTAATGAACTCAACCTTTATTGCCTGTTTGCATGCTCACCATTTGTGATGGGTGAACCCCTGGATGCTCACGTCCAGCGGGTTAGGCTGAACAATTAAAAAAGTTTGGTTCAGGTACCAGAATAGTACCTGAACCAGGATCCCATTCACGTGAAAGTGGGGCCTCAACATCCAGTGTTTGCCACACTGTCATGTGCATGACAGCACAGCAAATACTTCCTCTGATCGGCGGTAAAATCTTTACCACAGGTTAAAGTGCTGCAGCTCCCTTGCTGTCATATGACACTGTCAACCCGCAGCTGTGACGGTGGTAAAAAGCTTGCCTACAGTCACAGGCATCAGCTGATAGGGCTACTACTCTCATCTGGCTATGCCTGCTGCCTTTAAGAACAGCAAAAGCAGATGGCTGCTGATGGGAATATTCATCACCCGGCGCCTATGCTAAAATTAGCTTTAAAATATAGTACAAAAAATGGTGTGGGTTTCCCTGTATTTTTGATAACCAGTATGGCAAAAATGACAGCTGCATGCTGCAACCCTCAGCTGTCAGCTTTAGCATGGCTGGTTATCTAGAATAGAGGGGTCCCCACACCATTTTTTTTTTAATTATTTAAATAAATAATTAAAAAAAACAGTGTGGGGTCCCCCCAATTTTTGACAACCAGCCAAGCTAAAGCAGACAGCTGGGGGCTGGTATTCTCAGGCTGGTAAGGGGCCATGGATATTCCCCTCCAATTTAAAAATAGCAGCCTGCAACATCCCCAGAAAAAAAAACATATCTTAGATGCGCCAATTCTGGTGCTTTGCCCGACTCTTTCCACTTGCCCTGTGGTGGTGACAAGTGGCATTCATATTTGTGGGGTTGATGCTGCCGTTGTATTGACAGGTAACATCAAGTCCACAGTTTAGTTATGAAGAAGCATGTAAGACGTCTAACAATAGTAATCCTAAAGTTGTAAATAAACACACAGCCAGAGTCCTTTATTTGAAATAAAGAAAACACCCTTTTACTTTTTTATTGAAAAAAAAACCACCCATTTGATTGAAGCCATGATCACAAAAATAAAAAGCAATCATATCCCTCACCTGCTCGGTGTTATGTTCCACACCATAATCCATGACTGCGATAAATAGTTTTCATCCTGGACAGTGCCAAAATGCGACCGACCAGGCTGAAAACCACTGGAGAATAAGATGCTGCAGTATCAGTGACTAGCGGTGATGTCATCGAGATTGCTGCAGGTCACTGAGGCTGCATTCCCAGTCAGGCCTCTGAACTGCGGTGACTCACTGAGCTCAGTGCTGCACAATGAGACTAGGGTGTTAGGTGAGTATTTTTGTTTTTTTTCATTTTCTGTTTTCTTTACAGGAGACCATGGCTTCAATGGAATTTGCATTAGGTAAGTATATCAGTGTTTGTTATTTTTAAATAAAAATGTAAAAGTGTGTTTGTTCTGGCTGTATGTTTATTTACAATATAACTATAGGATTACTAATAGATAGGCATCTTACTAACCCATGGGCTTGATATCACCGGACAATATAAAGTAACATCTAATAGATGCACCTTTTCTGGAGAGACTGCGGGCTGCCATTTTTAGGGTGGGGGCAATATCATGGCCCCCTACCAGCCTGAGAATACCAGCCCCAAGTTGTCTGCTGTAGCTTGACTGGTTGTCAAAAGGGGGGACCCCATGCCTTTTTTTAATTATTTAAATAATTTTAAAAATAGATGTGGGGACACCTCTTTCCTATATAACCAGCCTTGCTAAAGCTGACAGCTGATGGTTGCAGCCTACCATTGTCAGTTTTGCCTGTCTGGTTATCAAAAATAAAGGTGAACCTAGAATATTTATTTTTATTTATTTATAGTGCAGGCATGTGCAAATGAGTACACTCATCAGCCACGTCTTCTCTCGCTGTTATTAGCGTAGTCTGACGGGAGTAGTAGTTCAACTGTGCGGACATAAACTTTTATACATCTGGTCATAGCTACGGGCTCATGATGTCATTTGACAAGCAATGGAGTCTCGGCTCTCTAACTGGTGGTAATGATCTTTCCGCCAATCAGTCACCAGTGTTTCATGCTGTCATGCAGATGGCAGCACGAGAAACACCTGGTGTTCAAGGGGCCAAACCCAAAACAGTAACACGGACTTCCTGGCGAAGTCCATGTTTGGGATCTGTGCCCAAACAGTAAGTGTTTGGTACAGACCCAAAACTTTACTGTTTGGGTTTGCCCTTCTCTAGCCACAATGCAAGACTCCATTGCTGAACAAAAAGCATGCTCAAGCACTTTGAAAATTTTCTCAACAACATTTAGACAAGCCTGCGAAATACTGGGAGAATACAGTGTGGTCAGATGAGACCAAAATTTAACTCTTTAGATGCCATCATACACATCATGTTTGGAGGCCAAAAGGCACTGCATATCACCCCAAAAAACACGATACCAACAGTGAAATTTGGAGATCAGAACATCATGGGGTGTGGCTGTTTTCAGTATTGTGACAGCCAAAACGCATTGCCTCTTCTCTCCACTTTTTTGTCAATATGTATTAGCTTCATCAGCCTTAGTGCCATGCTGTCTTAGCATTTCTGCAATGCAGAAATTACTTTTAAAATTTTATATGAAAGCTGGTACTATTTTTCTTTCATTAATTGTCTGGATCAGGACTGATGTCAAGGACGGAGGCTGGAGTATATTGGTGAGCTGACCAGCACATTATATTACTATCATTTGTCATTGTTATATATGGAGAAATTCACCACACATTCTTTGCTTCACAGTGGAAACACTTTTTTATTTGTTTCAAATACAAGCATGTAGTAAATATGTCAGTAGACCTCAAGTTTCAGGGATGCAACAATGCAATAATGATAATGCTAAATGTTTTGACCCTTCCTTGGTCTTGCTCACAACATTGCTTCATTAGTAGTGGAGAGTAGGAGATCTTGCACATTTGTCTTGCTCGTTGGCCTACACAGAACAATTTATGGATATTTATGGTTTGATTGCTTTCCTGCCTGGATTGGATAAGTTGTTTCCAACATCGGGTGAGAATTTCATGTCAGTAGCACTTTTAGAAATGTATTTACTTAGAAAAATGGTGACGTGTTCAGTGCTTATTTCACCCACTGTATATGCGTGCACTGTATATATATTTGTTAATCTCCAAATCACAATTACATATATAGTCTGTATAAGCAATGCAAATCAAAATTTATGATTATGCTGGGGAAATTAGAATTTCATGAATGCCCGATTAAATTTATTTTTAAATCAGCACAAATAAATTGTTGTGGAACACAGTGCTTTAATAAGTAAAACCAAGGAAAGGACTGTTATAAAACATACAACTAGTTGTGTAATTATAATTACCTGACAAAAATGCCCTAATTACATCTGACAGTTTTAATCATGTTTGTTCCACTGTAGTCAAAAAAGAAAAATGACAGTAATAACTCTGAGCATGCCACTGTAGACAAACCTGCACAAAATATTACATTTGTGCAAGAGGTACACACAGTTTTCCTGGGTTTTTTTCTGTATTTATTTTTTCATTTATTGTTTCTCTTCACAATTTGCAAACGTAAAAAAAACTATATGTGACATGATTGGTTGTTTTAGACAATTCTATTACTTTTTCTGTAGATATTTGCTGAATTTAAACCAGATATATTTTAATATATGGGTGCATAATTATGATTTACTTGACAGAAAAAATACAGCTTTGGAAAAAAGAGACCACCACATCAAAACCCTGCCATGGGCAGCCCAATCTCCAGACCTGAACCCCATTGAAAACCTCTGGAATGTAATCAAGAGGATGATGGATAGTCACAAGCCATAAAAAACAGAGAAGAACTGCTTAAATTTTTACACCAGAAGCAGTGTGAAAGACTGGTAGAAAGCATGCCAAGACACATGAAAACTGTGATTAAAAATCATGGTTAATTCACAAAATATTGATTTCCGAACTCTTCCCGAGTTAAAACATCAGTATTGTTGTTTCTAAATCATTATGAATAGTGATGAGCGAACATGCTCGCCACTACTCGGTACTCGCCCGAGTATCACTGTTCTCAGTGTACTCGGCGAGCACCGAGCATTTCCAGGATTATTCGGCAGGAGTTCGGGTCTCCTCCTTTTAATTTTGGTGCTTTTTAGAGCACCAATCAACATGTAGGGATTGTCTGCCATGCACTGTAATACCACAGCCATCTTTATTGTGGTATTACAGTGATTGGCTGGCCGCACAGCGTCATCAGGTCTATAAGAGACCTGGCACCGCTCTGCTCGCCATATTCTGCCTTGGACTCAGCTAGTGTAGGGAGAGCTGCTGCTGAGATAGGGTCAGATTCTTACTTTTATTAGTTAGTGTGGGCCTACTAGTGTTCAATCCACAAATCCTGATAAACCACAGTCCTTTTTAGGGCTAATTCGGGGGTACATAGATTGCAGGGCCAGGTAGGCAAGGGAGTCTATGTGCACATATCTACATCAGTGCATGGCATGCAGGCACTGTATGTGAGTATATAGAGCTCACTGCATACATCAAAAGGCTCCATTACTGGCTGCTGCTGCGTATTTTATATATCAAGGAAGAAGGAAACATCCAGCTCAACGAGATAGTGAAAAAACGTGTTGTTCCTTTATTCACTTCAATAATATATGTGGAGGATAAAAACATCAGCAACAACAGGAATAAAAACAGTATCAATGCGTTTCTGGTGACAGAGCACCCTTAGTCATGACATATATTATTGAAGTGAATAAAGGAACGACACGTTTTTTCACTATCTCGTTGAGCTGGATGTTTCCTTCTTCCTTGATCCTTCTACGCCCGGACACAGCGGTTCCGTACTCCGAGTATCCAGAGATGTCAACCATGGTGAGCTGGACTTTGCTTTGCTGTATTTTATATATACCTAGCTGCTGTTATCCGTGGCTAGTATATATTTTTTTGCACCTTATACCTGCTAATTTTATTACAAAGCAATCCATAGCCCCCTTTTTTCTACATTAATTTGCTTGGTCACACTGCAGACTACAGCCAGGTCATTTCAATACAAGAGCATGAAAATCTAACAATTTACATTTTTTTTGTCTCACGCATCAGATGTGAGGGTGCAGCATTTTTTTTTTTGTACTATAGTATTTTTTGGAGTGTCTTACAACATTTTTGGACACCATTTTGCTGACCACTAAATCTGAAGCTGGCCCAAAAATATTTAGCTACAGTTCTTCTATTTATCACTGTGATTTGTACGCCACACGCATTACATATCATTGCGCAAAATATTTAACAATTTTAGTACTCCAATTTAATTTTTTAGCGTCATTGCCTACTTATTGACACAATTGTGGTGGGCCAAAAAGAAAATCAAGGTCACATTTTGATCAGTCTGTTATCTCCGTCAGATGCCTGGTCTATCTGTGGTCTCCAAATCCTTGCTTTTCAGGCATACATTCCACTTTTTGGTCTGCTATCCTTGGTCTATACAATATTTGGTGGTTACATTTTTTTAAAATACAGGCCACATATTGAAACAGTCTGTTATATCTGTCAGATGCCTAGTCTATCTGTGGTCTCCAAATCCTTGCTTTTCAGTCATACATTGCAGTTTTTTGTCTGCTACCCTTGGTCTATACAGTATTTTTTGGTTAAAAATATTTTTCTAAATCTAGGACACATATTGAAACAGTGTTATCTCTGTCAAATTAAACCATTTGTATTGAACTTTTAAAATATTTCAGTACTCCATTTAAAATGGGCAAGGCAAGGGGCAATGAATGGGGAAGTGGACGTGATGCTGATGGTGCATGCAGAGGACGAGGCCATGGTCAAGCTGAAAGTGGGCCACAGCAAAGATCCACATCTTCTCGCTTGACCTTCCTGTCCCAGTTTCTAGGGGACCGCAGCACACCACTATTGAAGCCAGAGCAGTGTGAAACGGTTGTTGGTTGGATAGCGGATAATGCTTCCAGTCACTTAGTCACCACCACGTCTTCCACACAGTCAAGTCTAAGTAGCCATGAGTGTGGACCGCATATTACTCACCCTGAAACTCCTTCCTCCCACCATGCCGAGTGCCCTGAGACAACTGATCCCACACTTGGACACTCCGATTAGCTGTTCAATTTTCCCTTTAAAGATTCCAGACTCTCGGCTGGTCAACTTGAGGTGGGGCAAGATGAGATCGCATGTGGCAATGCCCAAAGATTTCAGCAGCCACTGTCACACAAAGGTGATGGTGGGAAAGTGTCACAAAAGGTGAACGATGATGAGACACAATTGCCAGAAAGTCAGGAGGAGGAGCCATTCCAACTATTAGATCTTCCAGAGTCTGATTATTTTTTAAAGACTCTGTTGATAACTCCAAACAGGCCATTTGCAGCACCTACCATGCCCGCATCAGCAGGGGTAGCAAAACTACTAGCCTGATCAACACCAGCATGTTCAGGCTCATGGCAGTAAAGCACCCGACTTTGTGGTCTGAACCCCAGACTCTAGGAACACTGTCTGCAGGAGACCCCACTGCTTCTTCCACTGTTTTGTGTAGAATCCAATCCCCAGTCCATGGTGCATGTGAAGATTCCTAGTGCCCTGCACCTGTTGTTGCCCACAGTCAACCAGCACCATCATCAAACCCATCCACGTCCTTGTCCCAGTGCAGCCTTCAGTTGTCTATACCCCAGTCATTTGAACGTAAGCGGAAATACTCAGCCAATGCTCCACAGGCCACAGTACTAAATTCTAACATTTCTTGTCTGCTTGCGCTCATTGAGACGGGAGCTTTCCGCAACCTGATGGTGGCAGCCATCCCAAGGTACTCGGTCCCCAGTCGCCACTATTTCTCCCGGTGTGCCATACCAGTATTACACCAGCACGTGTCCCACAACATTACCCGTGCCCTCAACAATGCTGTTACTGGGAAAGTCCACCTAACCACGGACACGTGGACAAGTGCTTATGGGCAGGGATGGTACATCTCACTAATGGCACACTGGGTTAACAGTGGAAGCCGTAACAAAGTCGGACCTTGGGATGGAACACAATCTCCTGACGCCGAGGATTGCAGGACCTATGTCAATCAGGGTGGCCCCCACAGTCTACAACTCCTGTACCTCCTCCTCACTCATCAGCCTTCATTCCTTAAAATGAGCACATAAGTCAGAAGCTGGAAGCACTGCAGCACTGCGTCAGCCAAGTGGCAACAGGCTGTTCTAACGCTAATCTGCTTAGGTTACAAACCGCACAATGCTGAAGAGTTGTGGACAGCGCTGAAAGAGCAGGCAGATTTTTTGGTGACATCGCTAAACCTACATCCAGGCATGGTTGTGTGTGACAATGGCAGGAACATGGTTACGGCTCTGAGGCCTTACCTGGTCATTGTGCTTAACCTCGTCATTCAACATTTTCTCAAAAGCTACCGGAGCTGTCAGAGCTGATAGTGAAAGTACGCCACCTGTCTGTCCATTTTAGAAAGTTAGGTACAGCTTCCGCCTCCCTTGACGTGCTTCAGCAGCATTTGCATCTTCCGGCTCACCGACTGGTGTGTGATGTCCCCCACGTGTTGGAGCTCTTCACTGCATATGTTGAAAAGGAATTGTGAGCAGAATAGGGCAGTTGTTGACTACCAGCATCAACAAGGTCATCGTTATTCAGCTCAGACTCCACACATAAGACCTAGGAAGTGGACATGGATGTCAGACATATGTACAATCCTCTGTTATGACCCCAATGGCAGAGGGTCTCAGAAATAATTACTAAGTCTGCAAACACAAAAAACCAGCTCATAGGGCAGTGGTAACTGAGCTGACCATATATCTAATCCTAGCACCACAAATAGCAGCAGCCGGGGAACGTGCCTACGTTGGTTCTAGACGTCTCACGCCAGCCGGAGAACTAACTAACCCTAGAAGGGAAAAGAAAGACCTTTCTTGCCTCCAGAGAAAAGACCCCAAAAGTTGGATACAAGCCCCCAACAAATAATAACGGTGAGGTAAGAGGAAAAGACAAACGTAAGAATGAGCTAGGTATTTAGCAAAGAGAGGCCCACTAGCTAATAGCAGAATATAGTAAGATGACTTATATGGTCAGCAAAAACCCTATCAAAATATCCATGCTGGATATTCAAGAACCCCCGAACCATCTAATGGCCCGGGGGGAGAACACCAGCCCCCTAGAGCTTCCAGCAAAGTCAGGAATCACATTTAGCACAAGCTGGACAAAAATAAGAGCAAAGCAAATAACCAAAAAACAAGAAGCAGGACTTAGCTTAATTTTGCATGAACCAGGACCAGCAGACAGGAGCAAACAGAAAGGATCTGATTACAACGATGCCAGGCACTGGACTAAGGATCCAGGAAGTTTATATAGCAACACCCCTGGACTAA
The DNA here is from genome assembly GCF_051348905.1 of Ranitomeya variabilis. Taxonomy (NCBI): domain Eukaryota; kingdom Metazoa; phylum Chordata; class Amphibia; order Anura; family Dendrobatidae; genus Ranitomeya; species Ranitomeya variabilis. The sequence continues at coordinate 105,435,488 of NC_135237.1, read as the reverse complement.
CAACCCAGGTGGGTGCCAAACTGAGGAAAGACAATCCCAGAGTCATATCACTAGTAACCACAAGAGGGAGCCAAAAAGTTTAATTCACAACAGTACCCCCCCCTTAAGGAGGGGTCACCGAACCCTCACCAAGACCACCAGGGCGATCAGGATGAGCAGCGTGAAAGGCACAAACTAAATCGGCCGCATGCACATCAGAAGCAACCACCCAGGAATTATCCTCCTGACCATAGCCCTTCCACTTGACCAGATACTGAAGCCTCCGTCTGGAGAGACGAGAATCCAAGATCTTCTCCACCACGTACTCCAACTCGCCCTCAACCAACACCGGAGCAGGAGGCTCAACAGAAGGAACCACAGGTACAACGTACTGCCGCAACAAAGACCTATGGAACACGTTGTGAATGGCAAACGACACCGGAAGATCCAAGCGAAAGGACACAGGATTAAGGATTTCCAATATCTTGTAAGGACCGATGAAGCGAAGCTTAAATTTAGGAGAGGAGACCTTCATAGGAACAAATCAAGAAGACAGCCATACCAAATCCCCAACACGAAGTCGGGGACCCACACCGCGGCGGCGGTTGGCAAAACGCTGAGCCTTCTCCTGTGACAACTTTAAGTTGTCCACCACATGATTCCAGATCTGCTGCAACCTATCCACCACAGAATCTACCCCAGGACAGTCAGAAGGCTCCACATGTCCCGAGGAAAAACGAGGATGGAAACCAGGGTTGCAGAAAAATGGCGAAACCAAAGTAGCGGAACTAGCCCGATTATTAAGGGCAAACTCAGCCAAGGGCAAGAAGGTCACCCAATCATCCTGATCTGCCGAAACAAAACACCTCAAATAAGCCTCCAGAGTCTGATTAGTTCGCTCTGTTTGTCCATTAGTCTGAGGATGAAAGGCAGACGAAAACGACAAATCAATGCCCATCCTAGCACAAAAGGATCGCCAGAACCTGGAAACAAACTGGGATCCTCTGTCAGACACAATATTCTCAGGAATGCCGTGTAAACGAACCACATTCTGAAAGAACACAGGAACCAGATCGGAAGAGGAAGGCAGCTTAGGCAAAGGCACCAAATGGACCATTTTAGAAAAGCGATCACATACCACCCAGATGACAGACATGCCCTGAGACACCGGGAGATCTGAAATGAAATCCATGGAAATGTGTGTCCAAGGCTTCTTCGGGACAGGCAAGGGCAAGAGCAACCTGCTGGCACGAGAACAGCAAGGCTTAGCTCGAGCACAAGTCCCACAGGACTGCACAAATGACCGCACATCCCGTGACAAGGAAGGCCACCAAAAGTACCTAGCCACCAGATCTCTGGTGCCAAAAATTCCCGGATGCCCTGCCAACACCGAGGAATGAACCTCGGAAATGACTCTGCTGGTCCACTTATCAGGAACAAACAGTCTGTCAGGTGGACAAGAGTCAGGTCTACCAGCCTGAAATCTCTGCAACACACGTCGCAAATCAGGAGAAATGGCCGACAAGATAACTCCCTCTTTAAGAATACCAACTGGTTCTGCGACTCCAGGAGAGTCAGGCACAAAGCTCCTTGAAAGAGCATCAGCCTTCACATTCTTTGAACCTGGTAAATACGAGACCACAAAGTCAAAACGGGAGAAAAACAATGACCAGCGGGCCTGTCTAGGATTCAGGCGTTTAGCAGACTTGAGATACATCAAATTTTTGTGATCAGTCAAGACCACCACACGATGCTTAGCACCCTCGAGCCAATGACGCCACTCCTCAAATGCCCACTTCATGGCCAGCAACTCCCGATTGCCAACATCATAATTCCGCTCAGCAGGCGAAAACTTCCTAGAGAAGAAAGCACATGGTCTCATTACCGAGCAACCAGGGCCTCTCTGCGACAAAACGGCCCCTGCCCCAATCTCAGAAGCATCCACTTCGACCTGAAAGGGAAGTGAGAGATCAGGCTGGCACAAAACAGGTGCCGAAGTAAACCGGCGCTTCAACTCTTGGAACGCCTCCACGTCTGCAGGAGCCCAGTTAGCAACATCAGAACCTTTCTTGGTCATATCCGTCAAAGGTTTAACAACGCTAGAAAAATTAGCGATAAAACGACGGTAGAAGTTAGCAAAACCCAAGAACTTCTGAAGACTCTTAACTGACGTGGGTTGAGTCCAATCATGAATAGCTCGGACCTTGACTGGGTCCATCTCCACAGCAGAAGGGGAAAAAATAAACCCCAAAAAGGGAACCTTCTGTACTCCAAAGAGACACTTTGAGCCCTTAACAAACAAAGCATTCTCATGCAAAACCTGAAACACCATCCTGACCTGCTCCACATGTGAGTCCCAATCTTCAGAGAAAACCAGAATATCATCCAGATAAACAATCATAAATTTATCCAGATACTTCCGGAAAATATCATGCATAAAGGACTGAAACACTGAGGGAGCATTAGAGAGCCCAAAAGGCATCACCAAGTACTCAAAATGACCTTCGGGCGTATTAAATGCTGTCTTCCATTCATCTCCTTGCTTAATGCGCACAAGGTTGTACGCACCACGAAGATCTATCTTGGTGAACCACTTGGCACCTTTAATCCGGGCAAACAAGTCCGACAACAGAGGCAAAGGATACTGAAATTTAACAGTGATTTTATTCAGAAGCCGATAGTCAATACAAGGTCTCAAAGATCCGTCCTTCTTGGCCACAAAAAAGAATCACGCACCAAGAGGGGAAGAGGATGGACGGATATGCCCCTTCTCCAGAGACTCCTTGATATACGAACGCATTGCGGCATGCTCAGGTACAGACAGATTAAATAGTCTTCCCTTAGGAAATTTACTACCTGGAATCAAATCTATGGCGCAGTCACAGTCCCTATGAGGAGGCAGAGCACTGGACCTGGACTCGCTGAATACATCCTGATAATCAGACAAATACTCAGGAACTTCCGAAGGAGTAGAGGAAGCAATAGACACCGGCGGGGAATCAGCATGAATTCCCTGACAGCCCCAACTTGACACAGACATTGCCTTCCAATCCAAGACTGGATTGTGGGTCTGTAACCATGGCAGACTCAAAACGACCAAATCATGCATTTTATGCAGAACAAGAAAATGAATCACCTCCCGATGTTCAGGAGTCATGCACATGGTTACCTGCGTCCAAAACTGCGGTTTATTTTCCGCCAATGGCGTAGCATCAATACCTCTAAGAGGAATAGGATTTACCAACGGTTCAAAAACAAAACCACATCGCTTGGCAAATGACAAATCCATAAGACTCAGGGCAGCACCTGAATCCACAAACGCCATAACAGGGTAAGAAGACAATGAGCAAATTAAAGTCACAGACAAAATAAATTTAGGTTGCAAATTACCAATGGCGACAGGACTAACAACCCTTGTTAGGCGTTTAGAGCATGCTGATATAACATGTGTAGAATCACCACAGTAAAAACACAACCCATTCTGACGTCTATGATTTTTCCGCTCATTTCTAGTCTGAATTCTATCACATTGCATTAAATCAGGTGTTTGTTTAGACAACACCACCAGAGGATTAGCGGTTTTGCGCTCCCGCAAACGCCGGTCAATTTGAATAGCCAGCGCCATGGAATCATTCAGACTTGTAGGAATGGGGAAACCCACCATCGCATTCTTAATGGCTTCAGAAAGGCCATTTCTGAAATTTGCGGCCAGAGCACACTCATTCCACTGAGTAAGCACGGACCATTTCCGAAATTTTTGGCAATACACTTCAGCTTCATCCTGGCCCTGAGAAATAGCCAGCAAGGCTTTTTCTGCCTGAACTTCAAGATTGGGTTCCTCGTAAAGCAATCCGAGCGCCAGAAAAAACGCATCAATATTTGCCAATGCCGGATCTCCTGGCGCTAGCGAGAAAGCCCAATCATGAGGGTCGCCCCGTAAAAAAGAGATAACAATTTTAACTTGCTGAGCTGAATCTCCAGATGAACGGGGTCTCAGAGATAGAAACAATTTACAATTATTCCTGAAATTCCTAAACTTAAATCGGTCTCCAGAAAACAGTTCAGGAATAGGTATTTTAGGTTCAGACATTGGACTACTGGTAACAAAATCTTGTATGCCCTGCACACGAGCAGCAAGCTGGTCTACACTTGTAATCAAGGTCTGGACATTCATGTCTGCAGCAAGCACAAGCCACTCAGAGGTAAAGGGGAGGAAGAGAGGAAAAAAAAAAAAAAAACTCAGAATTTCCTTTCTTATTATCCCACTTCTGCAATGCATTAAACATTCAATGTTGGCCTGGCATACTGTTATGACCCCAATGGCAGAGGGTCTCAGAAATAATTACTAAGTCTGCAAACACAAAAAACCAGCTCATAGGGCAGTGGTAACTGAGCTGACCATATATCTAATCCTAGCACCACAAATAGCAGCAGCCGGGGAACGTGCCTACGTTGGTTCTAGACGTCTCGCGCCAGCCGGAGAACTAACTAACCCTAGAAGGGAAAAGAAAGACCTTTCTTGCCTCCAGAGAAAAGACCCCAAAAGTTGGATACAAGCCCCCAACAAATAATAACGGTGAGGTAAGAGGAAAAGACAAACGTAAGAATGAGCTAGGTATTTAGCAAAGAGAGGCCCACTAGCTAATAGCAGAATATAGTAAGATGACTTATATGGTCAGCAAAAACCCTATCAAAATATCCATGCTGGATATTCAAGAACCCCCGAACCGTCTAACGGCCCGGGGGGAGAACACCAGCCCCCTAGAGCTTCCAGCAAAGTCAGGAATCACATTTAGCACAAGCTGGACAAAAATAAGAGCAAAGCAAATAACCAAAAAACAAGAAGCAGGACTTAGCTTAATTTTGCACGAACCAGGACCAGCAGACAGGAGCAAACAGAAAGGATCTGATTACAACGATGCCAGGCACTGGACTAAGGATCCAGGAAGTTTATATAGCAACACCCCTGGACTAACGACCCAGGTGGGTGCCAAACTGAGGAAAGACAATCCCAGAGTCATATCACTAGTAACCACAAGAGGGAGCCAAAAGGTTTAATTCACAACAATCCTCCAAATCTTTGAGGACTGCACCAAGATGGTGAGTGGTGATGACGCCATAATTAGCATTACCATCCCTCTTCTCTGCATTCTGAAAACCTCTTTGCTCACAATTAAAGATGCGGAGCACGAGGACATGGAGCAAAAAACCATACAGGATGATTACACTCAGCCCAGCCTCATGTTGTCCCAAAGTGGATTGGTAGACAATGAGGATGAGGAGGAAGAACATTAGCTACTTTCATGCGCTTTAGAGGGTACTACAAACACAGCTGTCATACTGTCTGTTCAGCGTGGATGGCCTGAGGGCAGGGAGGAGGAGGATGGGGAGGATGAGGAGGAGAAGGACAGCATGGTCAGTCATCCTGTTGGTGAGGACACGGAATTCTTGCCTGTTAGCAGTCTGGCATGCATGGCTGACTTTATGTTGCGCTGCATTTTCCATGACCCTTGCATTATTAACATTTTCGGTGACACTCTTTTCTGGTTGGTGACACTTCTAGACCCACGCTACAAGGAGAACTTTCAATCTCTTCTTCCAGAGGCAGACAGGTGTACTAAAATGTTTCAGTACCAGAGGGCCCTTGTAGCAGAATTACTAAATAAATTCCAACCTGAGAAAGCAGGCAGCAGACGTCAGAGTTTGTTGTACAACCAAGGAGTACAAGTGAGAGAGACAGAAGAACAATCCAGCATAGGCAGAGGAACAATGGCAAAGTTCTGGAACAGTTTTCTCAGACCCTCCCATTGTGGCGGCACAGAGGCAAGGGGTGGTGTCACAAGAATTGCAATGTTTGGGAAGATTCTGAGGGAGTACTTTGCTGATCGTACAAACATCCTATGTGATTCCACTGTGCCTTATATTTATTGCGTATACAAGCTGGACATGTGGCATTAACAGGCTGTCTACGCCTTGGAGGTCCTGGCCTGCCCTGCTGCTTGCGTTCTGTCAGAGAGGGTTTTTAGTGCCCCTGGTGGATTTATAACAGATAAGTGCATCCGCCTGTCAACTGAAAATGCTGACAGGCTTACTCTTATAAAAATTAACAAGGCCTGCATTGGCCAAGACTTCTGTACACCACCAAATGAAAACAGCGAAACATAACCTCAAATACATTGTCATTTTTTTGTAAGTGTATTCTCATGCACCTCTTCACAACCAAACATGGGTATACGCTTCCTGATTTGGTTTGTTTGGTGTTATCCTCCTCCTTATCCTCATCCTCATCATCCACAACCACTAGAAAAACCAGGTTGAACGTATTCCGTGATGCAGAAGTCACTCAATTTTTGTGCAATGGTGTTTTTATGATGCCCGTTTTTTTAAACCAAAAAAAGTTTACTCCCCAAGGGGGAAATGTTTGTCAGCCCATACACTTAGTGTATGGGCATTACAAGTCAAGGAGACCCGCTCCATTAAATTTGGCATAGATTTGAATGAGGCCTTCCTTCACGCCTCATCATCCACCGCCACTAGATGACCAGGGTTAACGTGTTCTTTTCTGCTACAGCCAGTCAATTTTTGGGCAAGGGTAACTATGACCCCCATAAATATTTTTAAAAAATGTACTCCACATGGGGAAATGTTTGTCAGCCCATGCACTTAGTGTATGGGCATTACAAGTCTTGGAGACCTGCTCCTTTAAATTGGACCTTTTTCAACGTCTCATCATTCTCTGCCACTAGATCACCAGGGTTAATGTGTTAAATTTTTGGGCAAGGGTGTCTATCATCCCACAAAATATTTTTTAAAAATGTACCCCCCATGGGGAAATGTTTGTCAGCCCATGCACTTAGTGTATGGGCATTATAAGTCAAGGAGTCCCGCTCCTTTAAATTGGGCCTAGTTTTTAATGAAGCCTTCCTCCACGTCTCATCATCCACCTCCACTAGATCACCAGGGTTTTACAAGTCTAGGAGACCCGCTTTGTTTTTTTTATGAAACCCTCCTCCATGTTTCTTCCAAGGGAGGACTTGGGTGCATGCAAATTTGGGTCAAGGCAGCCCTTGCATTCAATGCTTGAGGAAACAGTATTACAGGACCAACTGAAGAATGTGAAGTGGGTTTTCCTGTGGCCATCCAGTACCTGGATTTAAAGGCTTATTGGGGTGTATATCACTTGGTAGCAGGGCAGGCCTTGCAGTTAATACATAAAAAAACAGTATGGGATTATAAAATGAATAATGTGAAGTGGATTTTCCTGTGGCCATTCAGTACCTGGGTTAAAAGGATTCATGGTGTGCATATGACTTGTTAGCAAACAGACCTTGCATTGAATGCAACATTTTTTCTGGAAGCCCTCCTGTACCTCTCGTGAAAGTGGTATTGGGGTGCATCGTAATTCTTGGCAGTCCAGCCACTCACTGCATAGGCAATAGCAACATAGGAGACCCTCTGTTTAATAATGTCCCTTTAAGAAGATTAGTGCAGCCTGATGCCCCTCTAAAAATAAGCTTTGTGACTTTAATAGTCCCTCCTTCATAAATGAAACAAGATGTGATTCCTTATGTGTCACACACCACATGGCCAGCTAGGGTTGTTAAATGTTACAATGACATTTCTTAGTGAATGCATTTGTGTTGGTTGAAAGCAATGTTAAGGTTGAAAAACGCATAAAAAAATGCTGCGCGAACATAGCCCAAGAGTTGGAGGAAATTTTCCATCTGGGGTTAATTATTTTGCCTTATATACAAGTCATTACCCTGGAAAGGATGTACATTAACATATTTCCCAGGAAAATCCATTTTGGTTTCCTTTTTGTATGTTTTTGGTGCACCTGTAAAAATGGCGTGAAACTCTGACAACATTGCTTACTGCTGTGACCTAGGTGTCAGAAATGCTTCCAGGTGCGATCCCCACGATGTTCCTGTGTCATTTTCAGACATTTTTAGACCTTAAAAGGACCCCCGGGGGGGATCGCGGTAAAAAATACTCAGGTTTCCCATAGACTTACATTGGGCTCGTTGCTCGGGTCGAGTACCAGTTTATTCCAATTTGCTCAACTCGAGCAACCGAGCATTTTAGTGCTTGCTCATCACTAATTATGAACTTGTTTTCTTTGCATTATTCGAGGTCTGAAACCACAGTTTTTTTATTTTTGACAATTTTTCTTTGTCAGAAAAAAAATACAAAATTTATTGTTTGAAAATTCGGAGACATGTCAGAAGTTTATAGAATAAAATAACAATTTGCATTTTACTCAAAAATATACCTATAAAGAGAAAAATCAGACAAACTGAAGATTTTGCAGTGGTCTCTTAGTTTTTGCCAGAGCTGTATACCGTAAATCATTTTGTTGCTTTAAGCAAAAAAAAATGCATCCTAGAAAGGGCTTTTCTAATTTCATTTTGGTATATGACACATATTTTGGTTAGTAAAGGGAGTCTGTCTGCACAAAATGCTGTTCAAACCAATCACGGTTACTAAGTGCATCCAAACAGTTGAATGCACCCTCCCACCTACTTGGTTTGCATCTATTTCCACCGGTCATGCTTCATCCTCTTCCTTGATAGAGCCGCCTTTATTGGAGCCAGAGAAGGGTGGGGATAAATGGGAGACAAGTAGGTGAGATGGTATACCGAATTATTTGGCCACCCCAATGTGCACCGAGCGCTTGGGCTTGGTTTAAACAGTCATTTTGTGCTGATAAACTCCCTTTTAAGAGAAGATAGCCCTATTGTTTTGCATTCTTTTTTGCTTTTGCTGTTTTTACCTATATTTTCTTTTTACTGTAATGTATCCACAGTAAGTTGGTAACCGATCTTAAGGAAATCACATAATTTCATAATTTCTTTTGAAATTATTGTATTCCCCTCTAACCTGAGACATGTCAGTTAAAAGTAGGTCATAGGACTATTCAGAACACCCAACGATAACATGAGTTTTTACATGAATAATAGGACTCAGCAGTCAGCAACACTTTCATGTCGCTAGTCTCTGGGCAATCATGTAATTACCAGTACTAAAAGAAGCTACGACATGGCTATATTTCTCTACTGGATACACAGCACTGAGCATTCTGTATATAACAATTTAGAAAGCAGCTGCAGTGAAATACTATATATTTGTTCCTTCTGTCATAACTTCACATTTCTATTTTACAGTGGGACTTCTTTATTGCTGCTGTTCTTTTTCTTTTTACATTTCTTCTGAAATAAAAAAAAAAACTTAATGGTCACCATAAAGAGACATCTCAGCAGTTATTAAAGGACAGCCCCGAGCAGTTGTGTAAGATCATGAATATCCTTCAATAAAATGTAGAGTGCGAGAAAAATATGTGTTTTCCAGAAGGAACGTCTGCCACTGTGGATCACTTACAGTATAATGAAGACACATATCATTATCATACAGCAAAAGAGTAAAATAAGATCAATAGGATGGTTTTTTTTAAATTGGACTTTAGTGGTAGTTAGTGTTGAGCGATACCGTCCGATACTTGAAAGTATCGGTATCGGAAAGTATCGGCCGATACCGGCAAAGTATCGGATCCAATCCGATACCGATACCCGATACCAATACAAGTCAATGGGACTCAAGTATCGGACGGTATTCCTGATGGTTCCCAGGGTCTGAAGGAGAGGAAACTCTCCTTCAGGCCCTGGGATCCATATAAATGTGTAAAAGAAAGAATTAAAATAAAAAATATCGCTATACTCACCCTCCGACGCAGCCTGGACCTCAGCGAGGGAACCGGCAGCGTTGTTTGTTTAAAATTCGCGCTTTTACTTGGTTACGTGAAGTCCCGGCTTGTGATTGGTCAGGGCGGCCATGTTGCCGGGACGCGGACCAATCACAGCAAGCCGTGACAAAATTACGTCACGGCTTGCTGTGATTGGTCCGCGTCCCGGCAACATGGCCGCCATTAACCAATCACAAGCTGTGACGTCACGGGAGGCTGGACACGCGCCCATTTTAAAAAGCGCGCGTGTCCAGCCTCCCGTGACGTCACGGCTTGTGATTGGTTAATGGCGGCCATGTTGCCGGGACGCGGACCAATCACAGCAAGCCGTGACAAAATTACGTCACGGCTTGCTGTGATTGGTCCGCGTCCCGGCAACATGGCCGCCATTAACCAATCACAAGCCGTGACGTCACGGGAGGCTGGACACGCGCGCTTTTTAAAATGGGCGCGTGTCCAGCCTCCCGTGACGTCCCGGCTTGTGATTGGTTGCGCCGCGGTCAACCAATCACAAGCCGGGAGGCTGGACACGCGCGCATTTTAAAATTTTAAAATGCGCGCGTGTCCAGCCTCCCGGCTTGTGATTGGTTGATCGCGGCGCAACCAATCACAAGCCGGGACGTCACGGGAGGCTGGACACGCGCCCATTTTAAAATGCGCGCGTGTCCAGCCTCCCGTGACGTCACGGCTTGTGATTGGTTGCGTCTCCCATGTGACTGCGACGCAACCAATCACAAAGCCGGGACGTAATTTTAAAATCCTTAAGGACCTGAAATTACGTCACGGCTTGCTGTGATTGGTTGCGTCGCCCATGTGACTGCGACGCAACCAATCACAACGCCGGAACGTAATTTTAAAATCCTGAAGGACCTGAAATTACGTCACGGCTTGCTGTGATTGGTTGCGTCCCGGTCACATGGGCGGCACGCAACCAATCACAAGCCGGGACTCACGTAAAGGAAAGAAAAGCGCGAATTTTAAACAAAGAACGCTGCCGCTTCCCTCGGTAAGGTGCAGGCTGCGTCGGAGAGGTGAGTATAGCAATATTTTTTATTTTAATTCTCTCTTTTACACATTTTTACATTAATGTTGTTTCGATACCGATACCCGATATCACAAAAATATCGGATCTCGGTATCGGAATTCCGATACAGCAAGTATCGGCCGATACCCGATACTTGCAGTATCGGAATGCTCAACACTAGTGGTAGTCAAATTTTCTTAGTGTGGCTGATACATTCATTTTACATCAGTATTTGTAAGCCAACATCAGGAGTGGAGCAATCAAAGGAAAACTTTAATAGAAACATGAGCACGGATTATGAATTTTTCACCCACTCCTGGTTTTGGCTTACAAATTGTGACATAAAATACTGACCAAATACTGAACCTGTGCATATGTCCTTCCACTGTTCCTGCACAATCACTTAGGATTCATTCAGACATCAGTCATTTTTCTTATATGTAAAAAATGGTCCGAGTTTCATCAGTATTTCTGATCAGTGTCACGAGAGTTTGCTCATTGTATCAGTTTTAGCCATGAAAGTTTGGTCTCAGTGTCATCAGTCTTTTTATGAAGAAAATAATGAAATATGTATCACAAGTTTCTCTTATCAAACAGTCGGTGAAAATGGACTGTGTATGGATGATATCTGAGTAGTGATGAGCGAGTATGCTCGTTACTCCAGATTTCCGAGTATGCTCGGGTGTTCTCCTAGTATCTGGGGCGTGCTCGGAGATTTAGTTTGAGTCCCCACAGCTGCATGATATGTGGCCATTAGACAACCTGTACACATGCAAGCATTGCTTGCCTGTTACATCCGATGTAGAATTTATCAGGCTTTCTCATTATTACAATTCTGTGCTGTTCCCGATGCATTTGTTTGAACAGTTTGTGCATAAAAGGAGGAATTGTACTTTTACAAAAGGTAAAAGCAATTAACTAATTGCATGTTGTGGTTAAGTAGATCTAATACAGAGTAAATAGAGATAAACAGAGATTTATCATTAGATATCTGATATTGGAAGACAATTACAATCCCATAGCTCGAGCAAATAAGAATCTATTATTAACTTTGCAAAACAGCCCTTATTTCCCATAAGCTAATAGCAAGGAGCGATAAGATAAAGAGTATGAAAACAACAGCACTGTTTCTCCATCACAAACAAGACCAAACCAGGTGCTAAACCAGAACAAAATGGTGTCTCCAATGTTTCCCTGTGACCTTTTTTAATTATGCTTTACTCAATCATTTCCCGATGTAATGACATCACCTTGGGTTCAAACAAGAGGTTGATTTTTTTGCAATTATGTTTGTACCTTTGGCATTTTTGACATAGATACAGTGATGACATTATGGGTCATAGAATATGTAAAAATTTTTAGTTGCAACCCGGTCTTAAACCTGTCGCACTATGAATCTAATTTCCTGTCATTGCAGCTGCCAATGGAGTAACGAAGCAAACTGTGCAATGGATTTTGATGGCGTTTTCTTATAACCTTGAGATTACTCGAGTGTATGACGAAAAGGAAATAATTGTCTATGGATATAAAAGCATGTTAATGGTGATCAAACTATGTGTGTCAATGGGAAATATTCTGTGTAAAAAAAAACAACAACAAATATTTCAAAGGATTTGTCTTATAAGAGGTATGTTTAATTTGCTAAATTCCCTTTATATTTAAAGATGTTCAGGACATAAAGTTCATCACAGGGTATCCCATTACTGAATGGGGGACTTATAATTTGTTTAACTCCTTCTTTGCATAGTACGTGCTCAGGAGATGAGCCCGCTCTATAAATTGCAGGTTCCAGCTGTATTACATGGACAACACCTTCCGCTAGCAGTAGAGATTAGAACAAGCCACTCTATATGCAGAGCTAATGACTCGCAACTATGATGGCTGCTGTTTAACCACTTAAATGCTAGTGTCAAACTGGCATTTCTGTGGAGCTATCACATTACAGAACCATTTGGGTGTTCATTGCCTACACACAAGCGATGCAATTATAGGGCATCCATGGGTTGAATTGCCAGCTGAGAGTCTTCTGAAAGCCGCTGCCTACTTCTCACTACTTCTCTGAAGCCAAGCTACATAATTAAATCTCACAAGAAAATAAAAGTAAAACTGATGATAACATGTTTAAAAAAATAAGTTTGTATCACATCCCTTCCTTTTTTCCTATCTCAAAAACTAGTTATAAAAATTAACATCTATATAAATGAAAATATAACTTTAAAAATTAAGTGAAGTTGTGTAAAAATGTTGCTATTTTTGCTATTTTTGGTATTTTTAAGCAAATCTCAGACAGTTCTAATGACTTTTGATAATTAGGCAGAACTCAGGTGATACAGGGCAGGGCCTTGGACACTTCATAAATTTATCATAAGTAATGCCTTAAAAGTGACGTAAATTGCAACAGTCCTTGATGTCTGGCTTACACATATTTCTGGCAGTAGCACACAGCAGCTGAGAGGTGTGCCGAATTTGTTAAAGGTACCTTCACACTAAGCGACTTTACAACGATATCGCTAGCGATCTGTGACATTGCAGCATCCTGGATAGCGATATCGTTGTGTTTGACACGCAGCAGCGATCTGGATCCCGCTGTGAGATTGCTGGTTGTTGCTGAAAGTCCAGAACTTTATTTCGTCGCTGGATCTCCCGCTGACATCGCTGAATCGGTGTGTGTGACACCGATCCAGTGATGTCTTCACTGGTAACCAGGGTAAACATCGGGTTACTAAGCGCAGGGCCGCGCTTAGTAACCCGATGTTTACCCTGGTTACCAGTGTAAATGTAAAAAAAAAAAAACACATACTCACATTCCGGTGCCCGGCGTCCACTTCCCTGCACTCCTCCTGCATCCTGTGTAAGTGCCGGCCGTAAAGCAGAGCGGTGACGTCACCGCTGTGCTCTGTGGGAGATGCCAGAGATGTTCGGCGCTGACACAGGATGCAGGAGGAGTGCAGGGAAGCAGACGCCGGGCACCGGAATGTGAGTATGTGTTTTTTTTACATTTACACTGGTAACCAGGGTAAACATCGGGTTACTAAGCGCGGCCCTGCGCTTAGTAACCCGATGTTTACCCTGGTTACCCGGGGACTTCGGCATCGTTGGTCGCTGGAGAGCGTCTGTGTGACAGCTCTCCAGCGACCACACAACGACTAAACAGCGACGCTGCAGCGATCGGCATCGTTGTCTGTATCACTGCAGCGTCGCTTAGTGTGAAGGTACCTTTAAGAGTCATATCTTGAGCACTCCCTTCTTTAAAGAAGCATTCATATCAAAATGTTTATCCTCTTAATATATTGCAATCATATTATATGGCATTGTGTACTTCCATTTGCTCATTTTGCTTTTCTACCAAGATAATTTTTCTCGTTTCTATTAGGTCTGTGACATAACATGATTAAAAACTGACAAGCTGAATAATTCTAGACTCTATGTAGAAACAGGAGGTCATTTTTTCCTGAATGAGTCATAAGTCACTGCAAGAGTCTCTGGCAAGGGGAGGAGGAGGGAGCAGCTGTGTCAAGAGTTGAAGATTGGGATGATAGAGGCAGGAACAAGACACTCCTTTTTCAACAGAGCAGAGAAAAGAGAATAATTAACTGGGTAGAAAGACAAAGTGAGCAATTGTAAGTACACAGTGTATATTCTCTATATATTTGTATAAACCCTAATAAAAATATCTAATATATAAAGTTGAGTGTATGTATGTGTGTGTATGTATCGAGCCACACCCACTCCACATAGCCATGCCCACTCTGCATAGCAGGCACAGGCCAAATCTAGCTCCGTCGTGTCTAGAATGGAGTTGCTTCTGTGAGGTAAAACATCACGGGAAAGGGAGGAGCCCCATTGATAGAGATGTGAGGGGCAAAATGAGAGATGTCAGGGGAAAATGAGAGAAGTGAGGTGCTGCTGCAGTATGAGGCTGTGTAGAGAGAAGAGTGAAGCGCTGCAGGTGGAGGCTGTGTATAAGGCCACATTCACACGTTCAGTTTTTGGTCAGTATGTTACCTCAGTATTTATAAGACAAAACCACAAGTGGGAGAAAAATACAGAAGCGGTGACGTGTTTCTAATAAACTTTTCCTCTGATTGTTTTACTCCAAATTTTAGCTTACAAATACTGAGCTAAAAATACTGACCAAATAACGTGTGAACGAGGTCTAATACAGGAGGAGATGACAAAGAGGTATATACTATATACAGGAGGAGATGACATACAGGTATATACTATATACAGGAGGAGATGACATACAGGTACATTCTATATGCAGGGGAGGTGACATATTTTACCTCAGTATTTATAAGCCAGAACAACAAGTGGGAGAAAAATACAGACATAGTGACATGTTTCTAATAAACTTTTCCTCTGATTGTTTTACTCCAAGTTTTAGCTTATAAACACTGAGTTAAAAATAATGACCAAATAACGTGTGAACGAGGTCTAATACAGGAGGAGATGACACACAGGTATATACTATATACAGGAGGAGATGACATACAGGTACTATACATACTATATACAGGGGAGATGACATACAGGTACCATATTTTTTGCTTTATAAGATGTTCCGGATTATAAGATGCACCCCAAATTTTGAGGAGAAAAATAGGAAAAAACTTTTTTTAATAAAATGGTGGTGCTTCTTATAATTCATGCATCTTATTGCTTACCAGGGTGGTGGCTGCAGTGAAGCGGGGTCCCAGGATCGCTGCTGGAGGAGGATGGAGTGGGTTGATGCTGCTGGCTGGGATGAGGGGTGTTACGTTGTGAGGCACCCCTCTGTGGGTGTCCGGGTGGCTCTGCTGCACTATGTCCATTGGCTATGCTGCACTGTGTCCCCGGTGGTGGTGCAGTGTTGCGCTGTGTCCCCGATAGTGGTGCGTTGCTTCGCTGTGTCCCCGGTGCTGCAGGGGGCTCTGCCGACATTTTGTGGAAGGCCAGAGAACCCCGCAGTTCTTCCATGGTTTCCTGTGCAGTGGACTCGGGAAAAATGGCCCCCGGGAGGCGGCGCATGCGCAGATGATCTCAGCACCGAGATCTCGTGAGATGAGATCTCAGCACTGAGATTTCATCTCCTGAGATCTCCATCTGCACATGTGCCACCTCCCGGCGGCTATTTTTCTGCACCGGGTCACAGCGCAGCACCACACCGCCACCGGTGACACAGCACAGCACCGAACTGCCACAGGGGACCCAGCACAGTACCGCACCACCACCAGGGGCACAGCGCAGCAGCTCCACCAGGGACACAGCACAGCAGCGTCATCGGGGCGCAGCAGCACCACCGGGACACCCGCAGTGGTGCTGAGAAGGTATAACCACATTATAAGATCCATCCCCTTTTTCCCCCCATAGTTGGGGGAAAAAATGCATCTTATAATCTGAAAAATATGGTATATACTATATACAGGGGAGATGACATACAGGTATATACTATATACAGGAGCAGATGACACACAGGTATATACTATATACAAAAGGAGATAACATACAAGTATATACTATATACAGTAGAGATGACATACAGGTATATACTATATGCAAGAGATAATATGCAGCTATATACTGAGGGGAAAATGACAGGTGTGAAGTCAAAATGAGAGGAGTGAGGGGGAAAATGAGAGGAGTGTGGGGGAAAATGAGAGATGTGAAGGGGAAATTGAGAGGTGTGATGGGAAAATGAGAGAAGTGAGGTACTATAACTAACCACAGTTCGTAACTATGCCCAGGCAACGCCGGGCTCTTCATCTAGTTAAATATAATGGTCATTTGAAATGTACCTTGTAGCGTCATTCATAGGAAAATTTTATAACTAATTTTAAGTTCTGTTTTAATGTAAAGTAAAAGTTAAGAGAGATTTATAAAAATAACAGCATGGTAAATATAAAAAATATTATATCACTAATATGATGTTAGTGCTGACAAATGTATTTTATAAAGTTTTAAGTCTTTTTATGAGTTTTTTCATAATTAACCCCTCTCTGACCTTAGACGTACTATCCCGTCGAGTTGACCTGGGCCTATCTGACTCTCGACGGGATAGTACGTCATAGCGATCGGCCACGCTCACGGGGGGAGCGCGGCCGATCGCCGCCGGGTGTCAGCTGACTATCGTAGCTGACATCCGGCACTATGTGCCAGGAGCGGTCACGAACCGCCTCTGGCACATTAACCCCCGGCACACTGCGATCAAACATGATCTCAGTGTTCCGGCGGTATAGGGAAGCATCGTGCAGGGAGGGGGCTCCCTGCGTGCTTTCCTGAGACCCTCGGAGCAACGCGATGTGATCGCGTTGCTCCGAGCATCTCTTACCTCCTATCCCTGCAGGCCCCGGATCCAAAATGGCCATGGGGCTGCATCCAGGTCCTGCACGGACTACTTCCGGGTCCAGAGCAGGCGCTGGTAAGCCTGCAGTGCTGTAAGTCAGATTGCTGATCTGACAGAGTGCTGTGCAAACTGTCAGATCAGCGATCTGTGATGTCCCCCCTGGGACAAAGTAAAAAAGTAAAAAAAAAAAAATTCCACATGTGTAAAAAAAAAAAAAAAAAAAATCCTAAATAAAGAAAAAAAAATATTATTCTCATAAATACATTTCTTTATCTAAATAAAAAAACAATAAAAGTACACATATTTAGTATCGCCGCATCCGTAACGACCCAGTGAACACCGTAAGAAAAAATAAAAAACGAGGCAAAAAACAACGCTTTATTATCATACCGCCGAACAAAAAGTGGAATAACACGCGATCAAAAAGACGGATATAAATAACCATGGTACCGCTGAAAACGACATCTTGCCCTCAAAAAACGAGCCACAATACAGCATCATAAGCAAAAAAATAAAAAAGTTATAGTCCTCAGAATAAAGAGATGCCAAAATAATTATTTTTTCTATAAAATAGCTTTTATCGTATAAAAGCGCCAAAACATAAAAAAATGATATAAATGAGATATCGCTGTAATCGCACTGACCCGAAGAATAAAACTGCTTTATCAATTTTACCAAACGTGGAACAGTATAAATGCCTGCCCTAAAAGAAATTCATGAATAGCTGGTTTTTGGTCATTCTGCCTCACAAAAATCGGAATAAAAAGCGATCAAAAACTGTCACGTGTCCGAATATGTTACCAATAAAAACGTCAACTCGTCCCGCAGAAAACAAGACCTCACATGACTCTGTGGACCAAAGTATGGAAAAATTATAGGTCTCAAAATGTGGAGACGCAAAAACTTTTTTGCTATAAAAAGTGTCATTTAGTGTGTGACAGCTGCCAATCATAAATATCCGCTATTAAAAACGCTATAAAAGTAAATCAAACCCCCTTCATCACCCCCTTAGTTAGGGAAGAAAAATAAAATTTAAAAAATGTATTTATTTCCATTTTCCCATTAGGGTTAGGGCTAGGGTTAGGGCTAGGGTTAGGGTAAGGGTTAGGGCTAGGGTTAGGGCTAGGGTTAGGGCTAGGGTTAGGGCCAGGGTTAGGGCTAGGGTTAGGACTAGGGTTAGGGTTGGGGCTAGGGTTGGGGCTAGGGTTGGAGCTAAAGTTAGGGTTAGGGTTGGGGCTAAAGTTAGGGTTATGGTTGGGGCTAAAGTTAGGGTTAGGGTTGGGGCTAAAGTTAGGGTTATGGTTGGGGCTAAAGTTAGGGTTAGGGTTGGGGCTAAAGTTAGGGTTAGGGTTTGGATTACATTTACGGTTGGGTTTAGGGTTGGGATTAGAGTTAGGGGTGTGTCAGGGTTAGGGGTGTGGTTAGGGTTACCATTGGGATTAGGGTTAGGGGTGTGTTTGGATTAGGGTTTCAGGTAGAATTGGGGAGTTTCCACTGTTCAGGCACATCAGGGGCTCTCCAAACGCGACATGGCATCCGATCTCACTTCCAGCCAATTCTGCATTGAAAAAGTAAAACAGTGCTCCTTCCCTTCCGAGCTCTTCTGTGCGCCCAAACAGGGGTTTACCCCAACATATGGGGTATCAGCGTACTCGGGACAAATTGGACAACAAATTTTGGGTCCAAGTTCTCTTGTTATCCTTGGGAAAATAAAAATTTGGGGGGCTAAAAATCATTTTTGTGGGAAAAAAAAGATTTTTTATTTTCACGGCCCTGCGTTGTCAACTGTAGTCAAACACTTGGGGGTTCAAAGTTCTCACAACACACTAGATAAGTTCCTTGGGAGGTCTAGTTTCCAAAATAGGGTCACTTGTGGGGGGTTTCTACTGTTTGGATACATCAGGGGCTCTGCAAATGCATCGTGACGCCTGCAGACCAATCCATCTAAGTCTGCATTCCAAATGGCGCTCCTTCCCTTCCGAGCTCTGCCATGCGCCCAAACAGTGGTTCTCCCCCACATATGGGGTATCAGCGTACTCAGGACAAATTGCACAACAAGTATTGAGGTCCAATTTATCCTGTTACCCTTGTGAAAATACAAAACTGGGGGCTAAAAAATAATTTTTGTGAAAAAATTTTTTATTTTCACAGCTCTGCGTTATAAACTGTAGTGAAACATTTGGGGGTTCAAAGCTCTCAAAACACATCTAGATAAGTTCCTTAGGGGGTCTACTTTCCAAAATGGTGTCACTTGTGGGTGGGGTTTTAATGTTTAGGCACATCAGGGGCTCTCCAAACGCGACATGGTGTCCCATCTCAATTCCAGTCAATTTTGCATTGAAAAGTCAAACGGCGCTCCTTCCCTTCCGAGCTCTGCCATGCGCCCAAACAGTGGTTTACCCCCACATATGGGGTATCAGCATACTCAGAACAAATTAATTGCACAACAACTATTGGGGTCCAAATTCTTCTCTTACCCTTGGCAAAATAAAAAATTGGGGCCGAAAAATCATTTTTGTTAAAAAATGTGATTTTTTATTTTTACGGCTCTGCCTTATAAACTTCTGTGAAGCACTTGGCCAGTCAAAGTGCTCACCACACATCTAGATAAGTTCCTTAAGGGGTCTACTTTCCAAAATGGTGTCACTTGTGGGGGGTTTCAATGTTTAGGCACATCAGGGGCTCTCCAAATGTAACATGGCGTCCCATCTCAATTCCAGTCAATTTTGCATTGAAAAGTAAAATGGTGCTCCTTTCCTTCTGAGCTCTGCCATGCACCCAAACAGTGGTTTACCCCCAGATATGGGGTATCAGCATACTCAAGACAAATTGTACAACAACTTTTGGGGTCCATTTTCTCCTGTTACCCTTGGTAAAATAAAACAAATTGGAGCTGAAATAAATTTAGTGTGAAAAAAAGTTAAATGTTCATTTTTATTTAAACATTCCAAAAATTCCTTTGAAACACCTGAAAGGTTAATAACCTTCTTGAATGTGGTTTTGAGCACGTTGAGGGGTGCAGTTTTTAGAATAGTGTCACACTTGGGTATTTTCTATCATATAGACCCCTCAAAATGACTTCAAATGAGATATGGTCCCTAAAAAAAATGGAGTTGTAAAAATGAGAAATTTCTAGTCAAATTTTAACCCTTATAACTCCCTAACAAAAAAAAAATTTGGTTCCAAAATTGTGCTGATGTAAAGGAGATATGTGGTATTTTACCACTATCATGAAGTACAATATGTTATAAGAAAACAATGTCAGAATCGCTAAGATCTGTTGAAGCGTTCCAGAGTTATAACCTCATAAAGGGACAGTGGTCAGAATTGTAAAAATTGGCCCGGTCATTAACGTGCAAACCACCCTTGGGGGTAAAGGGGTTAATATTTTCATTTGAAGATTCTTTGAGAGAAGAATCTGAGCATATTGTTACTAAATTTCTTCAAAGTTTAATTTTATATGAGCATTACAGACTGAGCCAAAATTATATTACACAAATAATGGACTTGAATGCTGTTGAATATACGTTGCTCAAAAAAATAAAGGGAACCCTTAAATCCCACATTCTAGATATCACTGAATGAAATATTCCACTTGCAAATCTTTATTAATTACATAGTGGAATGTATTGAGATCAATAAAACCTAAAAATGATCAATGTAAACCACAACTAATATCCCACGGAGGTCTGAAGTTAGAATGATATTCAAAATCAAAGTGGATAGTGAAGTTACAGGCTGATCCAAATTCAGTGGAAATGCCTCAAGACAAGGAAATTATGCTCAGGAGTGTGTGTGGCCTCCACGTGCTTGTATGACCTCCCTACAACACCTGGGCATGCTCCTGATAAGGCAGAGGATGGTCTCCTGAGGAATCTTCTCCCAGACCTGGACTAATGCATCCGCCAACTCCTGGACAGTCTGTGGTGAAACGTGATGTTGGTGGATGGTGCGAGACATGATGTCTCAGATGTGTTCAATCGGATTCAGGTCTGGGGAATGGGTGGGCCAGTCAATAGCTTCAGTGCCTTCATCTTGCAGGAACTGCTGACACACTCCAGTCACATGAGGTCTGTCATTGTCCTGCATTACGAGGAACCAGGGCCAATCGCACCAGCAAATGGTCTCACAAGGGGTCTGAGGATCTCATCTCGGTACTTAATGGCAGTCAGGCTACCTCTGGTGAGCATATGGAGGGCTGTGCGGCCCTCCAAAGAAATGCCACCCCACACCATTACTGACCCACTGCCAAACCGGTCATGCTGAAGGATGTTGCAGGCAGCAGATCACTCTCCACAGCGTCTCCAGACTCTGTCACGTCTGTCACATGTGCTCAGTGTGAACCTGCTTTCATCTGTGAAGCACAGGGCACCAGTGGCAAATTTGCCAATCCTGGTGTTCTGTGGCACATGCCAAGCATTCTCTATGGTGTTGGGCTGTGAGCACAACCGCCATCTGTGGACGTCGGGCACTCAGACCATCCTCATGGAGTCGGTTTCTAATAGTTTGTGCAGACACATGCACATTTGTGGCCTGCTGGAGGTCATTTTGCAGGGCTCTGGCAGTGCTCCTCCTGTTCCTCCTTGCACAAAGGCTGAGGTACCGGTCCTGCTGCTGGGTTGCTGCCCTCCTACGGCCCCATCCGTGTCTCTTGGTGTACTTGCCTGTCTCCTGGTATTGCCTACAGACACTACGCTCACAGACACAGCAAACCTTCTTGCCACAGTTTGCATTGATGTGCAATCCTGGATGAGCTGCACTACCTGAGCCACTTGTGTGGGTTGTAGAGTCCATCATATTCTACCATGAGTGTGAAAGCACAACCAACATTCCAAAGTGACCAAAACATCAGCCAGAAAGCATTGGTACTGAGATGTGGTCTGTGGTCCCCACCTGCAGAACCACTCCTTTATTGAGTGTGTCTTGATAATTGCCAATAATTTCCATCTGTTGTCTATTCCATTTGCCCAACAGCATGTGAAATTGATTGTCAAACAGTGTTGCTTCCTAAGTGGACAGTTTGATTTCACGGAAGTTTGATTTACTTGGAGTTATATTCTGTTGTTTAAGTGTTCCCTTTATTTTTTGAGCAGTGTATATCTAAGAAGCATGTGCCTAAATGTTAAAAGGGCAAAATGATTTACAATAGACATACTTATTAAAATAAGGGGCAGTGCGTAAGTGACTTACATGAAAATATAAAAAAGTACATTAAAAGGTAGTGTTTCTGGTATTGTCATGTCAAATTTTATAAAATTTGCACACATAATGGGTAGAATAGACTAGTGGGTTGTGACAGTGGCATGAATACCATAGAAGAGAGAGGAACACAAAGCAACAAAAAGATTCTTTCCACCTAATAGCTGACGGGATGCGACCAAGATGTGCTGAGCTAGCTCTCTCCCCAAGGAAACCATGGCTGCCTCTTTGGTACCTACAACTTGCATTATTATCAACATTGAACATGTAAAAGACACACAAATGATAAATAGGTATATGATGAAAATTCAAGAAAAATAAAACTAACATGGAAATGTATTCATGTCAATCCTTTCAGACTAATTTGCAGTGTTTTTTATCCATTTTTTTACAGAAAACAATAATAAGCAACTTTTGTCTATAGCATTATGTATTAAAAAAACAAAAAACAAAAAATTGTCAACTGTTTCCTGAGATCTATTATAAAATTGATGTGACATAAAAGGTCTTTGTGTAAAGACTGAAAATGAGCAGTACGCAACCAAGAAATTAACTAGAATGAAAAGAGAGAAGAAACCCAGTTAAGGGTACATTGACTTTTACTCTATCACACACATGTTCAAAGCTCCTAACTGAGACATTACTTCCATGTAAAGAAAAAAGAAATGGTAAAAACAAAGCAGTGACTTCATCTTGCTCTAAATACCATATACAAGGAAACAGACACAGTTAATATTCTATATACATTTGCAAAAGCAATGTTTTTAACTTTTTATACATATATAAATAAATTCAGATTTTATTGAATCATAAACGAGTAAGTCTGTCTTCATCAGTGCAAAACATATATGCCACTGTTCTGTTCTCATCTTGGTACATTGAACTAAAGACCTTGTTAATATAAGAAATATTGGTTGCTGATATAAATGGGGTTGCCTGCCTGACAACCCCATTTAAGAGGTTGAACTTTAAAGAAAAAGTATCCAAGGCAACTAGTCTGTCTGAAATGTCTGAAAGAGTAGCTCAAAGTTGGACTGGCACTGTGCTTACAGCATAGAAAGAGAGCTTGAAAAAATCAAGCCATGTTGCTTCTTTCTGCACAATGGTCAGACCTTGCTAAAAGAAATTTGGCTGTGAAAGCTCAATAAAGAAAGTTCTCCTTACTGTACATTCCTCGTGTATTTGCCATAGTTCAGCATATGGACATCATAACAGGTCCCTCATGAGTCACAGCAAAGAACTCCTGTAAATCCCCTTGCTTTCGGTGTGACCATGAATTATGTCATCATCTGTTCATTTTAGAGGATGCTATATGAATTTATATTATGCTCGTTGATAATCTTGAAAATAACAGTTGATTTCAATAATTGCAACAGCTGTACCCCTCACTGATAAACTAATATTTCCAACACAGCGGAATTTA
Source organism: Ranitomeya variabilis (assembly GCF_051348905.1). Classification (NCBI taxonomy): domain Eukaryota; kingdom Metazoa; phylum Chordata; class Amphibia; order Anura; family Dendrobatidae; genus Ranitomeya; species Ranitomeya variabilis. The sequence continues at coordinate 105,411,799 of NC_135237.1, read as the reverse complement.
CAGAGGTTGACCTCTTCCTATAAAATGTTGTAATGCTAAGAAACACATACTAGTTTATCAAAATCTACTTGGAAAAAAATGACTTAAAGCTTATCAAAAAATATAAATGCAGCAACAGTCGGTGGCTCTGATGTTCGTCATAGCCACCACCCGGCCTGTGAAGAGTCGTCACTTTAGTGCTATTCACAGAGGAACACGGACTACATAGGATCATTCTTATTATCCTTATTTATTTCTTTTTATGTCTTTCAGGTATCCTTTTCTGGACTACATCGGATTTGTTGGATTACCTTGGACACACATTTATTTTTAATAAATTGGTGAGGGATGGTGTGGGGGAGTCTTTATTCAAATGAAATGTTTTTTCTGTGTGTGTGTTTTTATTTTTTTATTTCTGGGTTAGTCTGATAGACACATCTCCATTACTAACCCCAGGGGTTGATGGCAGCTGTGTTTTTTAACAAATCACATCTGTAATCAGTCCTACCATTACCCAAATTGTCACTGCAACAGGGCAATGGGGAAGAGCTGGGCAAAACACCAAAATTGCCTCATCTAATATGGTGCCCCAATTCTGCAGTGGCCGGGGGCTTGTATTTTTAGACTGGGAAGGGCACAATAACCAGAGACCTTCCCAGTCTGATCATATAAGCCTGCAGCTGCTGAAAATACACTGCGTCCAGGATGCTAGCATTACTGTTCATGGGCTTTTCTCTTTTTAATTTTGCCTTATATAAAAGTCATTATACAGGAAATAATGTTTCCTAACATTTTTTCCTGTAAAATCCATTTTATCTTTGCCTTTGTATGTTTTATTGTCAATCCATAAACGTGGACTGACAACGTTGTTTTCTGACAAAATTGTTCCCAGCAGCGACTTAGGAGTCAGAGATGCATCCAGGCATCTTACCCATGCTGTTCCCATTCTATTTGAGTGCTGTTTTTATCCATTTCAAAGATTTTCCTGCCCATCCCCCAGCATTCCTGTTAGGGTCTTCTGGAAAAATGCCCAAATTTCCCATTTGACTTCCATTATTGTCGGTGCTCGAGTTGAGTCTGTCAGAGCATCCGACCTGATCAATTCAACTACTGATCACTCGAGTATTTTAGTGTTTGATTATCACTACTCACAATCTAAGACAAAAACTCAGATCCATCACAGAACCACCTCATGATCCACCAACAGAAACGAGGGGCTGTCACCAATCACTACAGTTTTAATCCTGCCCACTTTTTTTAGGCAGTAGGTAGGCCATATGCTGTAATATTAAAGGGAATCTGTCAGGAAGATTAATCCTCCTATGCCATTAACATGGGCATGAATATAATAAAAAGTTAAATAAAATTACTGTATATATTGAGATCTGTGTTATGATCTGGTGGCCTAGGAGCAGCATGAGATGCACTCTGGAGAAGGTGGTACCTGTACTGACCGCAGACCCTGAACTTAACTGTTATGATCCTTAGTGGCTGAGGATCACAGAATGAACTAGCTAAGTTACTGAACATAGAACGAGCTCTAGGGAGGTGGTAACTGGACTGACCGCAAAACCTGATCCTAACAAACACACTAAAGGTAGCCGGTGAACGTGCCTAAATTCCTGGACGTCTCGACGCAGCCTGAGAAACTTGCTACCCCTATAGAGAAAGTAAGACCTCACTTGCCTCAGAGAAATGACCCCAAAGATATAGGAAGCCCCCAACAAATAATAACGGTGAGGTAAGGGGAAAATACAAAACGTAGAAATGAAAACAGATTCAGCAAATGAGGCCCACTAATACTAGATAGCAGAAGACAGGCAGAGAACTGTGCGGTCAGTAAAAAACCCTATACAAAATATCCACGCTGAGAATACAAGAACCCCCACACCAACTAATGGTGTGAGGGGAGAAACTCAGCCCCCTAGAGCTACCAGCAAGCAAGGAAATCACATATTAGCAAGCTGGACAAGAACAAATAAATAACCAAGAAACATATTGAACACTGATGAGCAAAAAATAACCAAACAGAAACTTAGCTTCTCTTGGCGAGACTGATAACGAAGGGATTCAGGAGAGATCAAAATAGCACTGAATAGATCGACAGCAGGCAACCACTGAAAGTCCAGGTGAGCTAAATAGGAAACCAGCTAATAGATAATGAGACAGCTGAACCAGCCTCAGACCTGCAGAATGACACAAAGAGCCACCAGAGGGAGCCCAAAGACAGCACTCACACAGTACCACTTGTGACCACAAGAGGGAGCCCAAAAACAGAGTTCACAACAGTACCCCCCCTTGAGGAGGGGTCACCGAACCCTCATCAAAACCCCCAGGGCGATCAGGATGAGCCACATGGAAGGCACAAACCAAATCGGCCGCATGAACATCAGAGGCGACAACCCAGGAATTATCCTCCTGACCATAGCCCTTCCACTTAACCAAATACTGAAGCCTCCGTCTAGAAACACGAGAATCCAAGATCTTCTCCACCACGTACTCCAATTCGCCCTCAACCAGCACCGGGGCAGGGGGCTCAACAGAAGGAACCACAGGCACCACATACCTCCGCAACAAAGACCTATGGAACACGTTATGAATGGCAAACGATGCTGGGAGGTCCAAAATAAAATGACACCGGGTTAAGGATTTCCAAAATCTTATAAGGACCGATGAAGCGAGGCTTGAATTTAGGAGAGGAGACCTTCATAGGAACATACCGAGAAGACAGCCATACCAAACCCCAACACGAAGTCGGGGACCCACACCGTGACGGCGGTTGGCAAAGCGCTGAGCCTTCTCCTGTGACAACTTCAAATTGTCCACCACATGGTTCCAAATCTGCTGCAACCTATCCACCACAGAATCCACCCCAGGACAGTCAGAAGGCTCGACCTGACCCGAGGAGAAACGAGGATGAAAAACAGAATTGCAGAAAAAAGGCGAAACCAAAGTAGCAGAACTAGCCCGATTATTAAGGGCAAACTCGGCCAATGGCAAAAAAGTCACCCAATCATCCTGATCAGCAGAAACAAAACATCTTAAATAAGTTTCCAAGGTCTGATTAGTTCGCTCGGTTTGGCCATTCGTCTGAGGATGGAAGGCCGACGAAAAAAACAAATCAATGCCCATCTTAGCACAAAAGATCCGCCAAAATCTGGACACAAACTGGGATCCTCTGTCAGACACAATATTTTCAGGGATGCCATGCAAGCGAACCACATTCTGAAAAAATAGAGGAACCAAATCGGAGGAGGAAGGCAACTTAGGCAAGGGCACCAAATGGACCATTTTGGAAAAACGATCACACACCACCCAGATGACAGACATTCTCTGAGAGACTGGAAGATCCAAAATAAAATCCATGGAAATGTGCATCCAAGGCCTCTTCGGGACAGGCAAAGGCAAAAGCAAACCGCTGGCACGAGAACAGCAAGGCTTAGCCCGAGCACAAATCCCACAGGACTGCACAAAGGAACGCAGATCCCGCGACAAGGAAGGCCACCAGAAGGACCTAGCCACCAGATCTCTGGTACCAAAAATCCCAGGATGGCCTGCCAACACCGAAGAATGAACCTCGGAAATAACTCTGCTGGTCCATCTATCTGGGACAAACAGTCTCTATGGTGGGCAACGGTCAGGTCTATCCGCCTGAAATTTCTGCAGCACTCGTCGCAAATCTGGGGAAATGGCAGACAAAATCACTCCCTCTCTGAGGATACCAGCCGGCTCTGAAACTCCCGGAGAGTCAGGCACAAAACTCCTAGAAAGAGCATCAGCCTTCACGTTCTTCGAACCAGGCAGGTACGAGACCACAAAATCGAAACGGGAGAAAAACAAAGACCAACGAGCCTGTCTAGGATTCAGCCGCTTGGCAGACTCGAGATAAATCTGATTTTTGTGATCAGTCAAGACCACCACATGATGCTTAGCTCCCTCGAGCCAATGTCGCCACTCCTCAAATGCCCACTTCATAGCCAACAACTCCCGATTACCAACATCATAATTCCGCTCGGCAGGCGAAAACTTTCTTGAAAAGAAAGCACAAGGTTTCATCACAGAGCAATCAGAGCTTCTCTGTGACAAAACAGCCCCTGCTCCAATCTCAGAAGCATCAACCTCGACCTGAAAAGGAAGAGAGACATCAGGCTGACACAAAACTGGAGCCGAAGAAAACCGGCGCTTCAGCTCCCGAAAGGCTTCCACGGCCGCAGGAGACCAATTAGTCACATCAGAACCCTTCCTGGTCAAATCCGTCAAGGGTTTAACCACGCCAGAAAAACCAGCAATGAAGCGATGGTAAAAATTAGCAAAACCCAAGAACTTCTGAAGACTCTTAACAGATGTAGGCTGAGTCCAGTCATGAATAGCCTGGACCTTGACTGGGTCCATCTCAATAGTAGAAGGAGAAAAAATAAAACCCAAAAAGGAAACCTTCTGTACTCCGAAGAGACATTTTGAGCCCTTCACAAATAAGGCATTAGCACGCAGGACCTGAAATACCATCCTGACCTGCTTCACATGGGACTCCCAGTCCTCAGAAAAGACCAAAATGTCATCCAGTTACACAATCATAAATTTATCCAGATATTCTCGGAAGATGTCATGCATGAAGGACTGGAACACAGAAGGAGCATTAGAGAGTCCAAAAGGCATCACCAAGTACTCAAAATGGCCTTCGGGCGTATTAAATGCTGTTTTCCATTCATCCCCCTGCTTAATACGCACAAGGTTATATGCACCACGAAGATCTATCTTGGTGAACCAACTGGACCCCTTAATCCGAGCAAACAGATCAGATAATAATGGCAAAGGATACTGAAATTTGACCGTGATTTTATTTAGAAGACGATAATCTATACAAGGTCTCAGAGAACCATCCTTCTTGGCCACAAAAAAGAATCCTGCACCAAGAGGGGAGGAGGACGGGCGAATATGTCCCTTCTCTAAAGACTCCTTTATATAACTCCGCATCGCGGCATGTTCTGGTACAGACAAATTAAAAAGTCGTCCCTTAGGGAACTTACTACCAGATATCAAATTTATAGCACAATCACAATCCCTGTGAGGAGGCAGGGCACCGGATCTGGGCTCATCAAATACATCCTGGTAGTCCGACAAAAACTCAGGGACCTCAGAAGGAGTGGAAGAAGCAATTGACACCAAAGGAGCATCGCCATGAATCCCCTGGCAACCCCAACTTGAAACAGACATAGCTTTCCAATCCAAAACTGGATTATGAGCCTGCAGCCATGGCAGACCCAAAACGACAACATCATGCAAATTATGCAGCACAAGAAAGCGAATCACCTCCTGATGTACAGGAGTCATGCACATTGTCACTTGAGTCCAATACTGAGGCTTATTCTCAGCCAATGGTGTAGCATCAATTCCCCTCAGTGGAATAGGGAATTCCAAAGGCTCCAGGACCAAACCACAGCGCCTGGCAAATGACAAATCCATCAGGTTCAGGGCAGCACCTGAATCCACAAAAGCCATAACAAAATAGGAAGACAAAGAACAAATTAAAGTAACAGACAAAATGAATTTAGGCTGTATAGTACCAACGGTGACAGATTTAGCAATATTTTTTACGCGCTTAGAGCATGCTGAGATAACATGAGTTGAATCACCACAGTAAAAGCACAACCCATTTTGACGTCTATGATCTTGCCGCTCAATTCTGGTCAGAATTCGGTCACATTGCATAGACTCAGGTCTCTGTTCAGAAAACACCGCCAGATGGTGCGCAGATTTGCGCTCCCGCAAACGCCGATCAATCTGAATGGCCAAAGCCATTGAGTCATTCAGACTTGCAGTCGTGGGGAACCCCACCATAACATTCTTAATGGCTTCAGAAAGACCTTCTCTGAAATTTGCAGCCAGGGCACACTCATTCCACTGAGTAAGCACCGACCATTTCCGAAATTTTTGACAATACACCTCAGCTTCATCCTGGCCCTGAGAGAGAGCCAGCAAGGCCTTTTCTGCCTGGTTCTCAAGATTAGGTTCCTCATAAAGCAATCCAAGCACCAGAAAAAAACGCATCCACATTCAGCAATGCAGGATCTCCTGGCGCCAGGGAGAAAGCCCAATCTTGAGGGTCGCCACGTAACAGGGAGATAACAATTCTAACTTGCTGAGCGGAATCACCAGAGGAACGAGGTCTCAAAGAAAGAAATAATTTACAATTATTCTTAAAATTCCGAAACCTAGATCTATCTCCAGAAAACAACTCAGGAATAGGTACTGTTGGCTCAGACATAGGACTGTGAACAACAAAATCCTGAATGCTTTGCACCCTTGCAGCAAGATGATCCACACTAGAAGTTAGACTCTGAATATCCATGTCTGCAGCAGAACTCAAAGCCACCCAGAGATTAAGGGGATGAAAGAAGCTGGACAGACTGCAGCAAAGGGAGAGGAAAAAAAAAATTGTACTCAGGACTTCTCTTATCCCACTTCTGCGATGCATTAAACACTTTTTTGGCCTGCTGTACTGTTATGATCCTTAGTGGCTGAGGATCACAGAATGAACTAGCTAAGTTACTGAACATAGAACGAGCTCTAGGGAGGTGGTAACTGGACTGACCGCAATCCTAACAAACACACTAAAGGTAGCCGGTGAACGTGCCTAAATTCCTGGACGTCTCGACGCAGCCTGAGAAACTTGCTACCCCTATAGAGAAAGTAAGACCTCACTTGCCTCAGAGAAATGACCCCAAAGATATAGGAAGCCCCCAACAAATAATAACGGTGAGGTAAGGGGAAAATACAAAACATAGAAATGAAAACAGATTCAGCAAATGAGGCCCACTAATACTAGATAGCAGAAGACAGGCAGAGAACTGTGCGGTCAGTAAAAAACCCTATACAAAATATCCACGCTGAGAATACAAGAACCCCCACACCAACTAACGGTGTGAGGGGAGAAACTCAGCCCCCTAGAGCTACCAGCAAGCAAGGAAATCACATATTAGCAAGCTGGACAAGAACAAATAAATAACCAAGAAACATATTGAACACTGATGAGCAAAAAATAACCAAACAGAAACTTAGCTTCTCTTGGCGAGACTGATAACGAAGGGATTCAGGAGAGATCAAAATAGCACTGAATACATCGACAGCAGGCAACCACTGAAAGTCCAGGTGAGCTAAATAGGAAACCAGCTAATAGATAACGAGACAGCTGAACCAGCCTCAGACCTGCAGAATGACACAAAGAGCCACCAGAGGGAGCCCAAAGACAGCACTCACACAGTACCACTTGTGACCACAAGAGGGAGCCCAAAAACAGAGTTCACAACACTTAACACCGCAACTAGAAGTAGCCGTGGAATGTACCTAACACTCCCTAGACATCTCGACACAGCCGGAGGACTAAATACCCCTAGAGATAGAAAAGGGAAAACTATCTTGCCTCAGAGAAAATCCCCAAAGGATAGACAGCCCCCCACAAATATTGAGCCAAGAGCAAAAACGTATGATTGCACAGCCGCCACTGGGTCACATACAGATAACAGTTCCTTAGAAAAGATCCTGGGTCACGGTAGAGGTGCTCACAGAAAGAGAAAGAGCCAACTGGATTACATCAAGAATATGCGGCCACACTCACCGATCCAAGTGAACTGCAAAGAAGTTTATTGAAGACTCTGAACAGACATCTTAAAACCACGGTCCGGGACGAAGAAACAGGAAGGAGGTGAGCAGGATGTGACGACGGCCGTTTCGCGCTTACGTCAGCGCTTCAACGGGACCCACAGGGGAACACAGCTACTTAGTAGACCTGACAGTGGTCATGCAGTCAAATGCAAACACGCAGCTCCTCTAATGGCTATTAGCCAGACCTGAATCCATACACATGAAACTCCTCGCCGGAGGTACCAGCATTCTAGGGGCTTATTTCAGCCAAGTCCCTGACTGCACACACACGACCACACTGGCGCTGAGCACATACATAATTTACACTAGTGCATGGCTGTGCGGACCTGCGAATGTTTTATAGTTGCAGCTCTACAGGACCTTCCTGGAGGACCAATGGGAGCTGCAACAGGGCCTGAGCATGGGACCCTTGACCACCAATGAAAGGTCCTCCCGAGGGCATGCTCAGTGTGTGCAAAGCAGGACTTGGTCCCAGAAAAGCCTGCTTTCTGCAGACCAGTAAAAGGTACAATAGCAGGGCCTGAAAAGGCAGCAGTAACCCTTTGCACAATACAAGACTGAGTGAGATGCTGGGACCGATGTCTCTGCTGATCAGGCTCCACTGCGGCTGATGCGGAATTGGAGACCGCAGCGGACATGGTTTGCAATTCCCCCTGTGCAGCGACGGGAACTCGACTCCTAACACCTCGTTCTAGCTTTTCTAGAGTTACATTGAGTAGTGATTTCCAACTCAGCCAGCAAACATTGGAGTGATCTGGCAGGCCATGGCCTGCAGAAGACCGACCGGAAAGGAACCGATAACAGATGAAGAAGGAGGCTGGTAAGTATAATACTATGTGAAAGGAACTTAGATTAATGCCACCACTCCAGTGGTAAAATAACAAAAAAAACTGAAATGGTGCTTAAACCTAACTATGAAATATAGCACCTTCCAGGTGGTGGTCTATTTCAAGCTTTCTGTTTTTGGCAAATGTCATACAATCCAAGCAGTTTTTCTGACTTATGGGCTGATTTCACAGGTTACCGGCTACCATTTACTGGCCAATTTACACAGGCAGAAGGGTTCTGATGTGAACAGAATGACTATTAATACAATATACAACATCATGTTATCGGCAGCACATCCACTGTTTACATGTTATGCTTCCAAAATCAATGCTATTTATGCCTATATAAACAATCCAATCAATTATTTCTGGCATGCTTACATGGACCAATAATTTGGAGCAAGTATTCTATCAAATGTTATTCCTCTGATGGAACATTGAAAAGCACTTTAAGAGTATGATTGCTGTTAATGCCAACAAATACAAGATAACCCATCTATTTTTACCTGTGGTGTTAGCTTAAGGGTATGTGCACACGTTCAGGTTTTTTCGTGTTTTTTTGCGACAAAAACGCTATAATAACTCATTAAAAATGCATGCATTATGCATCATATCATTTAGAATGCATTCTGCAAGTTTTGTGCACATGATGCGTTTTTTTCCACGAAAAAAACGCATCGCGGTAAAAAAAAGCAGCATGTTCATTAATTTTGCGGATTTTCTGCGTTTTTCCCACTATTCTATACATTTGGAAAAAACGCACAAAAAACGCACCAAAAAGGCGTCAAAAATGCCTGAAAAACGAGGTAAAATCGCGGTAAAAACGCATGTGGATTTCTGGCAGAAATGTCCGGTTTTTGTCAGGAAAATTTCTGTAAGAAATCCTGACGTGTGCACATACCCTTAACCCCTTAATGACCACCAATACGTCTTTTAACTGACCTGAGATATAAGAGAATAGCCTCCCCATACAGGGGACAATCCAGCATCTGCCAGCTGTCCACTATAGCTGACAACTTGCTGTATCAGCCATGATCAGTGTTTGCACTATCCAAATCTGTTTAACCCCTTAGATGCTGCTGTCAGTAGTGACTACATCATTATAAATGGTTAACAGAGTGTGGGGGCTTCCTCTTTATCCCAATTGGTGCCCTCAGATCATGATTATGTGGTCCTGATGTTTGCCATGTCATTTCATGACCAAATAGCAGCCTTACAGTCTGACGGCTGTAGTAATCTGTTCACAAGTTAGAGACATTTAGGTGGTAAAAATAGACATTTTCATTTCTGTCATACCACTTTGCATTAATTCCTGTAAAGCACCTGAATGGTTAACAAACTACCTGACTGCAGTTTTCAATATGTCAGGGGGGCTGTTTTTAAAATGGTATCACTTTTGGGGGTTTTCTAATATATAGGACCCCTAAAGTCACTTCAAACATGGATAGGTCCTTAAAAAAAGAAATTGTGTAAATTTCCTTGAAAATATGAAAAATTGCTGCTACATTTTTAAACCTCATAAAATGCTAACAAAACAAAATAACATTTTACAAATGGTGCTGATATAAAGCCGACACGTGGGAAATGTTATTTATTAATGGTTCGCTGTGGTGTGAACATCTGGATTAAAGAGATAATCATTCAAATTTAGAAAAGTGCAAATTTTTTAACATTTTACTAACATTTTTGATACTTTTTATAAATAAACACAAAACATATTGACCTAGATTTACCATTATCATAAAGTATAATGTGTCATGAAAAAACAGTCTCAAAATCACTGGGATTTGTTGAAGCGTTGCAGAGTTATTACCACATAAAGTGACACTGGTCAGATTTCAAAAATTTGGCTCCGTCACTAAGGGGTTAATGGTTTTCTTGTCACCAATCATTTATTTTAGCATTTTTAAGCAATTAGTAGATCATGGTTGCATAATAATTATAAAATGTAATACCAACAACAGAGCTAGTAACTGATGCCCATTTTTCTTGTTATTTATGCTTTAGAGTGGCTGTAGAGGAGGTTATGTATTTTGGAAGCCACATGAGATTAGCAGGATTTGTGAAACCCAAACCACATGGTGAAAAAGTGTCCAGAAATTAGTGAGAGATTCTCGGTCTCCTGGTACTCTTTCAGAATATAATTATTTTGCTCTGATATATGAGATCTATTATATATTGTCATTGATATCTTATGGATAGGTCATCAACCAAGTATCGGACAACCCATTTAATTAGGTAGTGGCTATTATCAAGAACACCTAAAATGGAAACTCACATTGAATTCATGCTGCCAAGGACAGTATGAATCAGAGCTGTGCAATTGCTACCAAGTTGTTCTGAAACAGTATGTTGCTTCAGAGTAATAATACAATGAAAAGCTCCCCAACAATGAAAGGAAGGTCATAGACCAAAAAGAAGTATTCACAGAAAATTGTATACAATGTAAACTTTTATTGATAAATATTAAAACATGATTACTCAACAATAAGGAAAATAAAAATAATTACACAAGACATAATTACACAAGAAAAAATAGAAGTTAAAAATGATATATAAAGCAATGATATGTGGGAGGGCAGGATATCTCACCCGGATTGCCCACAAAAAATAAATCAAAATAATAATATATCCATAATAACAATCAAAATTATGGGGGCTGCCATACAAGTATAAATCAATATTAAAGATACCTTAATTAATAATATAAAGTGCATGATGCTGTAATAAATTAATGTAAATATTAATAGCATAATGTACAGTACAGACCAAAAGTTTGGACACACCTTCTCATTTAAAGATTTTTCTGTATTTTCATGACTATGAAAATTGTACATTCACACTGAAGGCATCAAAACTATGAATTAACACATGTGAAATTATATACTTAACAAAAAAGTGTGAAACAACTGAAATTATGTCTTATATTCTAGGTTCTTCAAAGTAGCCACCTTTTGCTTAGATGACTGCTTTGCACACTCTTGGCATTCTCTTGATGAGCTTCAAGAGGTAGTCACCGGGAATGGTTTTCACTTCACAGGTGTGCCCTGTCAGGTTTAATAAGTGGGATTTCTTGCCTTATAAATGGGGTTGGGACCATCAGTTGTGTTGTGCAGAAGTCTGGTGGATACACAGTCCTACTGAATAGACTGTTAGAATTTGTATTATGGCAAGAAAAAAGCAGCTAAGTAAAGAATAACGAGTGGCCATCATTTCTTTAAGAAATGAAGGTCAGTCAGTCCGAAAAATTGGGAAAACTTTGAAAGTGTCCCCAAGTGCAGTGGCAAAAACCATCAAGTGCTACAAAGAAACTGTCTCACATGAGGACCGCCCCAGGAAAGGAAGACCAAGAGTCGTCTCTGCTTCTGAGGATAAGTTTATCCGAGTCACCAGCCTCAGAAATCGCAGGTTAACAGCAGCTCAGATTAGAGACCAGGTCATTGCCACACAGAGTTCTAGCAGCAGACACATCTCTACAACAAATGTTAAGAGGAGACTTTGTGCAGCAGGCCTTCATGGTAAAATAGCTGCTAGGAAACCACTGCTAAGGACAGGCAACAAACAGAAGAGAGTTGTTTGGGCTAAAGAACACAAGGAATGGACATTAGACCAGTGGAAATCTGTGCTTTGGTCTGATGAGTCCAAATTTGAGATCTTTGGTTCCAACCACCGTGTCTTTGTGCGACGCAGAAAAGGTGAACGGATGGACTCTTCAGGCCTGGTTCCCACCATGAAGCATGGAGGATGAGGTGTGATGGTGTGGGGGTGCTTTGCTGATGACACTGTTGGGGATTTATTCAAAATTGAAGGCATACTGAACCAGCATGGCTACCACAGCATCTTGCAGCGGCATGCTATTCCATCCGGTTTGCATTTAGTTGGACCATCATTTATTTTTCAACAGGACAATGACCCCAAACAAACCTCCAGGCTGTGTAAGGGCTCTTTGACCAAGAAGGAGATTGATTGGGTGCTACGCCAGATGACCTGGCCACCACAGTCACCAGACCTGAACCCAATCGAGATGGTTTGGGGTGAGCTGGACCGCAGAGGGAAGGCAAAAGGACCAACAAGTGCTAAGCATCTCTGGGAACTCCTTCAAGATTGTTGGAAGACCATTCCCAGTGACTACCTCTTGAAGCTCATCAAGAGAATGCCAAGAGTGTGCAAAGCAGTCATCAAAGCAAAAGGTGGCTACTTTGAAGAGGATAGAATATAAGACATATTTTCAGTTATCTCACACTTTTTTGTTAAGTATATAATTCCACATGTGTTAATTCATAGTTTTGATGCCTTCAGTGTGAATGTACAATTTTCATAGTCATGAAAATACAGAAAAATCTTTAAATGAGAAGGTGTGTCCAAACTTTTGATCTGTACTGTATGTTAAAAATACATGTATTTTTTAGGCCTGATGTACAGCATTCTATAATGCTGTATATCTGCCCTCAACCTAACCTCGAAGACAAGAAAAAGACCTTTTATTATACTCACCTGCAGAGTGGTCCAGCCCTAAGGGCATCATTAGTTCAGTTCCTCCCTTCTTCTTGCAATGCCATCCTCTTTCTGTGCCTTGTGTGGATGATGCATCCCTACATCATCCACACAGTCTCCGTGGCATCATGCTCCTACTTAGGCATTATTTTCTGCAATAACTAGTGCAAAGTACTGCAGTGCGCATGCACCAAGGCTCTTTCACCTTTCCTAGTGCCTGGGCACTGCAGTATTTGCTCTGCCCTACTTATGGCAGAGAAGTACGCATGCACAGTAGCTCAATGTCGGGGAGTCTGTGTGGACCCGTAGGGATGCGTCACCCATGCGAAGCATAGAAGGCGCTGGACCAGGACCAGCGACACCCATAGGAATGGTCCACTCCGCAGGTGAAAGGCCTTTTTCTTGTCTTGCAGGTCAGCTTAAGGTAGATATACAGCTTTATAGAATACTGTATATGAGGCTAGAAAGGTGGTGGCCGTATATCATATCTGTCAAACCTGGAGACAGGTTCACTTTAAAAGCATCCCTTGCCTTTAGAAAAAAATCCTGTATCATGCTTGTAAAAGTGAGTAGGTTCTTTGTGTTCCAAGTAGAAAGGTAGAATCCAGTCATCTTTATAAAATAGAACAGTACATGGTTGTCATTTTTTACTATGTTAATACAATATTTACTATAGTATATTCATCTCTGCTTCCATGATTGAGGCAACTAAACAGCTTTTAGCCACTTTTATGGCTCCCTACTGACAGGTAGCTGGCACATGGTTTAATAAATGTACAGTGCTCTATTACTAGTCCTCCCAATGGCTGGTATTATTTATATACTTATATGTATGTGTATATATATTATGTGATACTTTGTAAAATATACATTTTTAAATGTAAAGCAAATGCTCAAAGATGGCATGAAAATGCTGGCTCATTGTGTAGAGTAATTTGATTGATACATGAGTTCATGTGCATTTTCTCACTTCAATACATTATTCTGCATGAATGAATGAGAGAAATGCCTATTCCAGCTAGACTTTTTATTCTAACCTCTTTATTATTATGCTTTAATACTTTTTTCATATTTAAATATTTTATTGTGCTCTCCTTGGTAGCTGCATCTCAGATCCAAGCCACTTGAGTAATAAGCATATGTTGAAATGTATTAGTGTTCATTCAATAGTGAACCTCAATGCTTATTTTGACATTCTGATAAAATAGGTTTCATTTCCTGACGTTAAAACTTCCATTTCAGGAGAGTATCCAACATTATTATAAGACTTTGCTTGCTTACTTTCCGTATACCTATTGATGGTTTTGTTCTCCTTTCTGTAGTATATAAATATGATTCCTTTTAACGCTGTGATTAATGTATTAGAAATATCACGTAATCAATTATGTACTGAACATATGGCATAAACAATAAACATGATTTTGGAATCCTAATGGAGGCATAATTGGAATGCAACCTATAAAGTAGCATATCAATTACATAGGATGTAGAGATGGTTTACTTGTCAATACGAACTTGAATGATTGACTGGTTTCTTGAATGTTTTAATGAAGAATAACAGTTATGTCCAAAACACTAAACCACATACTCCATGCAATTATAGGTAGATTCATCGCACATGGATGTTATACATGGATAGAAAGATCGTTAGATAGATAGATAACTAGATTGATTGATTGATTGATTGATCAATCAGTAGAAGGGTTAGACAGATAGATAAGTTAGATAGATGGGTTAGATAGACAAATAGATAAATTCAGTAGATGAATAGATACTGTAACTAGATGAGATGATATAATGTTTTCAACTGCACAGTTGCTTGATGTCCAAAGGTTGGTATCCAACAGAGATACTGTATCTGTCACAGCCATCTATTAACAAAATGTAGGAGTTAAAAAAGTATTTTTTTCAACTTGTAGTTCCATTATTGACAGATGACCAACTGATGGCATCTATGAAGACATCCATAACACACATACATTTCTTCATATGTGAAAATGAATTTCAGCCATCTACTCTACCGTTAGCAATTACATTAAACCTTTCAAAAAACGTCTTACTCTATTCCACTAAGGCCAAGATGTTATCAATTGAGTTAACCATTTTGCATGATGTACCAACGCTACTTCCAAATATACAAAACACTGCATTATCACAGTACACAAAAGACTGTTATTTAATGGCAAAATCAGCTTTGCTACATCTGTACATGGATAAGCAGATGTCAACAGTCACCCAGCCAGGACCAATGGCAGCTATAATGTTTTATACAATGAGCAAATCAAATTCAAGTATTTCAATTTTTCCCTTGGAAAAAAATTAAACTAATTTATATGCAGATATTCTGTCATATGTAGAGGCCGACACTGCTATTTGTCTGCTTATATTTTGGTAATTTGTAATCTTCACAGGTCAACAGTATGAAATGATATACATGTTATATAAGTATAGTACATGTAATTAGGGACGTGAAAAACGCTTAGACTGAGGACTTTTGGAGTACGAGCTGCTATAGGACATACAGTAGTCTCCCCATTTATGTAACCTTGAGTCTTATATAATATTATATAAAAATATATTTTGTTTTATTAAATGAAACGGTGTTAAGTCAATATGTGTTGTGTAAAATATGATTTAAGAACAGAGCTAAGCCTTAAGTGAGGCATATTTGCAGATGAAATCTGGATTCCCTTTCTGCATGGTTGGTCAGAATTATAATTAATTCTCCCTTGGATTAGAGATTCAGTACTGGATTAGTCTATCATTGATGACAGCATACTGCATCCTTCCAATGTGATATGCTTAAATTAAAAGGGTGCATTAACTTCAGTCATCTGTGTGTGATCTAGGGCACCGCAAGTAATCTAACAAAATGAATGGAATAAAACACTATATTAGTAGCAGTTTCAATTTGCAGACAAAAACAGATCAATCTAAGGAAATGTAGTAGTTGGAACTTAGAAGTAGTCAATATTGTGCACAACATTTCTCCAAATTTATAATCTAGCAGATGTTTGCAGAGACGTCTTTCCAATGAATTTTTAATACTAATGCCCAGGTTGGAGGCAAGCTGATTGCGAATTATAATATTTAAAAAAATAATGTATTCTTAATTTTTAATCTATGTTGTGCAGATTGGTAACTCAGTGTTAAGTTAACCCATTGGATGCACTAAGACTATTAGAAAGCCATACCAATGTAAAGTGAACCAAGTGACAAAATTATCTCTGCTGCACTGACACGTATACATCCCCACGCCTGTATGTGATTTTAAGGTTCACAATGTATCCACAAGCACAGCAGTAAAACATCAAGAAGTTGGTTGCATGCAATTATTATTCCTAATGGCAAACGTGACATCAAGATTTATAGTCACCATGTTGAAAACATTAGTCTCGAGATGATCATTATTAAACGTGGTTTCCCTTCAATCACCATTACAGAATCACTAGATCTATTCCTGTAGAGATGTAAGGATTTATTTACAGGGTCTTGAGTATTCAATATTGCAGATATACAATATTGCCAGGGTTGATAGACACTTTTATTAAGTTCCTGACCTGACGCACTCTCATTAACATCTATACAGTCATATTATTATGCAAGCTTCCTGAAGAGCCAGGAACTAACATTCATATTCTGTACATCCCATAGTTGTAAAGAAAGAGGCTGCTGGACAATAAACCTAAGCTCCTGAAGTATGAGGACTAATACTTAGGCTTTCCCTTGTGTAGGGAAAGCTGTAAAAGCAGAACAGCAGGAGCATCTGATTAATGTATCAAATTGCAAAGAATATTGTGTCTTTATAAACAAGAGTAGAAAGTCTTATCGAATAAAGTCACTGTATTGTACTTAAAAGTGGTAAAAAAAAATCTAAATTGAAAGTTCTCAGCAGTTGATACCTTTTAATGGCTAGCTGAAAGGATGGTAAAAAATAGAAAGCTTTTCAGAATACTCAAGTCTCCTCATCAGGCATAGAATAACACAAAATCTGAACGTTATACTATGCCTGATGAAGAGTAGTTCGGAAAGCTTTCCATTTGTTACCATCCTTCCGGTCAGCCATAAAAAGGTATCAACTACTGAAGACCCTCAGTTTGGATTATTTTTAAATCTACTATCGAACACACTTCAAAGATATATTCTTCTTGTAGTTAAAACATTCATACTAAGATACATTACTGGGCCAAAATGACAATAATGCTGAAATCACAAGTCTGGACCCCTATAAAGACCAAATGGGATGTGTGTTAGTCTTGCATCTCAGTATCATTTAATCTAAATACATCATCTAAATTTCATTGTTAACTGCATTATATTGCTGTGCAACAATTAATTCACATGATAATTATGTATATTGGTACAATGCAAGGCATTCACAAATTATTTAATTATTGTTCCAGTTCTTAATGATTGATCTATCTACATCTCACAATCTCTCTATAGATCTGTATCTATGTCTCTATCTACCTATCTACCGACCAGTATCTATACCTCACTGCCACTATCTACATTTCACCATCTCTCTGTATGTATCCATCTGTATCTATCTATGTATCTACCTACCTATCTATTTACCAACCTGTAGCTCTATCTATCTATCTATCTATCTATCTATCTATCTATCTATCTATCTATCTATCTATCTATCTATCTATCTATCCATCTACACAATCTATCATCTATATCACTATTATCTTCTAATTGTATCTATCTTTCTACTTCTCTGCATATCTATCTATCTATCTATCTATCTATCTATCTATCTATCTATCTATCTATCTATCTATCTATCTACCACCCATTATCTTCTAACTGTATCTATCTATCAATATTATCTGTTTCTCTATCTCTCTATCTAGCTTTGTCCCTACATTTTTAATCCCACACCTTATCTACCAGATAGATATCTGCTCTTACAAGTGAATCCCAGTTAGCCCTAACAAGCACAATCCATTCCATGTGAGGTTAACCTGACTATGCTGCTGACATCAAATAAACTTAGTTGAGAAAGTAAGGAAGGCAGCCTAGCGGTTAACTAATGACTGATTCTCTTCCTTCAGCATCTGTTCACTACTAGATTGTAATCATCCTTCTATAAAGAAATTCCCATAATCCCCACCTAGATTGTATCTGCCTAAAGATAAGAAAGAGGACAATATACATAAAATGTATCTGATCTATCTTCTCCTTCCCTGATAGTGTAAGCAGCACAATCATATGGAGAGTTCCTGGACTGAGCTGTCCACAGTGCTGAAATCCCACCCCAGGCTCTCCTAGACTTGCTGGGATGTCTGATCTCCTCCCTGGCTCCTCAGTATTACACAGGAGAACACGCATATTTGCCATATTATGGCTGTACAGTAAGTTTTCCCGTTTTCACCCTTTGCACCCATGTACATAGCTGAACCTGACCCATAGACAGACATGATCAGCAAATAAAGTGGGGACTTACGTGTTCCATCGAATCTAGTCGCT
Organism: Ranitomeya variabilis; assembly: GCF_051348905.1. Classification (NCBI taxonomy): domain Eukaryota; kingdom Metazoa; phylum Chordata; class Amphibia; order Anura; family Dendrobatidae; genus Ranitomeya; species Ranitomeya variabilis. The sequence continues at coordinate 105,393,359 of NC_135237.1, read as the reverse complement.
ATAGTATCTAGGAAGGTGTTCTGAGGTGCTAGTAATCCTTTCATTACAGGCATTTTTCCAGCCCGGTGTGTAATTCTCCATCAAAGTTTATAAACAAGGATGTTTTGGAAGAAAGTGCAATGGGGAGGGCTGAACTGAGGAAGAGGAGGTGGTGGGTGAGGTGGTAGTGGTGGAGAGAGGAGGGTGCTGGTGCCTGGTGACTCCTGATGATTATCCCTGGGAGCTCCCAGTCCACCACGAGTCTGCTTTATCCTGACTGCTGCAGCTCAGCACAGCTGTGACCTTCCCCACTCAGCTCCTAACCAGAGGAATGGATTAATGTAATCTGCACAAAATGCCTCTGTGTTTGTATTACCCAAAGTTACCAGACACTGGTCCCTTCAATAGATAAAAAGGCAGCAGCCCCCAGAGCCAGCTATCCCCTCTCCTCCTCCGATAGTCAATACTAGCTGACAGTCTCTCTCTCTTCAAGCCTTCAGCAAACCCTGTAGTGATTGTTCACTCTGTACTGAGGGCTTAAATTGCTCCCTGGTATTCCACAGAACCATAACCTTCCATAGAGCTAAATTTAGATTCATGCAAAAGAAAAGGGAAGATTCCTGCAAGCACTGACTTTAGGCTGCAACACAAAAGCAGGAGAGGTGATGTAGAGAGTGGAGCCAGCCAGGAGAGCAGCTGGGCTGTATGATAGCACACATGCACACCTTCCTCGCTTTAATTTAGCCATTTCTCATTTGGAAAGACTTTCTATGTATTTTCTATAAGCTCCAGACAATACCTAGCAGACCTCCAAAGGGAACAGGCGGATCTATTGTGTCTCTCTGCAGTGAGTTATCTAGGACAACTTTACCAGCATTGCATTCACTTCTGCGCTTAATTATTTCTGAAAGGCTTGAACAACATCCCATTAACCACTGTTCTCTTCCATATGGAGTTCTGTATAAGAGGCAGAGTTTGTAAAGCTGAAATCGTCATTGGCAAAAGAAATCAGAACCCGACACGTTTATTAGATACAAGAAAATTGGTAGCCCCACAAATGGATAGCAGATACCAGTCTACGTGTCCATCTATCTATCTGATATTTATTCTTCTCTCACTATAATCTATCTAATATATATCTATCACATATATATACAGTATATATATATATATATATATATATATATATTTATATTTATTATCTATCTATCTATCTATCTGATCTTCTTTATCCTTCTCACACTATCATCCATCTATTCTCTATCTATTTATCTATTGTCTCTATCACCTATATATCTATTATCTATCTATCTAAAGGTACCGTTACACTAAATGACTTACCAACGATCACGACCAGCGATGCGATCGTTGGTAAGTCATTGTGTGGTCGCTGAGGAGCTGTCACACAGACAGCTCTCTCCAGCGACCAACGATCAGGGGAACGACTTCGGCATCGTTGAAACTGTCTTCAACGATGCCGAAGTCCCCTGCAGCATCCGGGTAACCAGGGTAAACATCGGGTTACTAAGTGCAGGGCCGCGCTTAGTAACCCGATATTTACCCTGGTTACCATTGTAAAAGTAAAAAAAACCCACTACATACTCACCTTCTGATGTCTGTCATGTCCCCCCGCCGGCGGCTTCCCTGCACTGAATGTGGCAGCGCCGGCCGGCCGTAAAGCAGAGCACAGCGGTGACGTCACCGCTGTGCTCTGCTTTACGGCCGGCCGGCGCTGACACATTCAGTGCAGGGAAGCCGCCGGTGGGGGACGTGACAGACATCAGAAGGTGAGTATGTAATGGGTTTTTTTTACTTTTACAATGGTAACCAGGGTAAATATCGGGTTACTAAGCACAGCCCTGCGCTTAGTAACCCGATATTTACCCTGGTTACAAGTGAACACATCGCTGGATCGGTGTCACACACCGATCCAGCGATGACAGCGGGTGATCAGCGACGAAATAAAGTTCTGGACTTCTAGCTCCGACCAGCGATATCACAGCGGGATCCAGATCGCTGCTGCGTGTCAAACACAACGAGATCGCTATCCAGGACGCTGCAACATCATGGATCGTCGTCGTTCTCGCTGCAAAGTCGCTTATTGTGAAGGTACCTTAAGTCCAGAGACTGGAGGCATTGGGCCGTTAAATAAGAAGCTTTTTCACTTGAATGGTGTATTCAAGTGAAAAAGCTTCTTATTTAACGGCCCAATGGCTTTTTTCACTTGAATGGTGTGCTGCCTCCAATCTCTGGACATATCTATCTATCTATCTATCTATCTATCTATCTATCTATCTATCTATCTATCTATCTATCTGTCACCTATACATCTATTGTCTATCTATCTTTCTGATCTTTATCCTTCTATCTATCTATCTATCTATCTATCTATCTATCTATCTGATCTTTTTCCTTCTCTCACTATCATCCATCTATTATCCATTTATCTATTGTATCTATCTATCTGTCTATCGCCTATCTATCTATGTATCTATCTATCTATCTATCTATCTATCCATCCATCCATCTATCTATCTATCTATCTATCTATCTATCTATCTATCTATCTAATCTATCATCTATCTGATCTTTATCCTTCAATCTATCTATCTGATCTGTATTCTTCTCTCACTATCATATATCTAATATCTATCTATTTAACTATTGTATCTATCACTTATACACAGCTCTTGCAAAAATGAAGAGACCACTGCAAAATGTCCAGTTTGTCTGCTTTTTCTCTTTATAGATATATTTTTGAGTAAAATGTAAATTGTTCTTTTATTCTATAAGCTTCTGACAACGTCTCCAAATTTCCAAGCAATACATTTTGTATTTTTTCTGACAAAGAAAAATAGACAAAATAAAAAAACAACAACAATGTTTTCAGACCTCAAATAATGTAAAGAAAACAAGTTCATAATCATTTAGAAACAACAATACTAATGTTTTAAGTCAGGAAGAGTTCAGAAATCAATATTTTGTGGAATAACCATGATTTTTAATCACCGCTTTCATGCGTATTGGCATTCTTTCCATCAGTCTTTCACTCTGCATCTGGCGCAAAAATTTAAGCAGTTCTTCTTTGTTTGATGACTTGTGACTATCCATCATCCTCTTGATTACATTCCAGAGGTTTTCAATGGAGTTCAGGTCTGGAGATTGGGCTGCCCATGACAGGGTTTTGTTGTGGTGGTCTCTTAACTTTTGCCAGAGCTGTGTGTGTCTATCTATCTATTTATCTATCTATCTATCTATGCAAAAAATTGGAACAGCACAATGCTCACTAGTAGGTGCCAGGCCTCCTAGGCAAAAAATCCAATACTTGCCCAAATTTAGACAAAAGATAAAAATGAAGGCAGCACTCCAAATTCCTTGCGGTGAAAAAAGTGGTAGACTTTATTCAGACCCACATGTCTCGGCAACGTTTCGGCTCACACTGACCCATTATGTGTGGTAATGTGGTGGGGAGCGGGATTATGTGTGGTGATGTGGTGGGGGGCGGGATTGTGTGTGGTAATGTGGGGGGCGGGATTGTATGTGGTGGGGGGTGGGATTGTGTGTGGTGATGTGTTGGGGTTGGAATTATGTGTGGTAATGTGGTGGGGGGCGGGATTGTGTGGTAATGTTGTGGGGGGGCGGGATTATCTGTGGTGATGTGGTGGGGGGCAGGATTATGCATGGTGATGTGGTGGGGGAGTGAGATTATGCGTGGTGATGTGGTGGGGGGCGGGATCATGTGTGGTAATGTGGTGGGGGGACAGAATTGTGTGGTAATGTGGTGGGGGGCAAGATTATGTGTGGTGATGGGTCGGTGCGGGATTATGCGTCATGATGAGGTGGGGGTGGGATTGTGTGTGGTGATGGGGTGGGGGGGCGGAATTATGTGTGGTGATGTGTTGGGGGGCAGGATTATGTGGTGATGTGGTGGGGGTGGGATTATGTGTGGTGATGTGGTGGGGCAGAGCTACTGTGCAGGGGGCGGGATTAGCGAGTGTGATGTGGGGGGGCGAGATTATGTGTGGTAATGTGGTTGGGGGTCGGGATTATGTGTGGTAATGTGGTGGGGGGCGGGATTATGCATGGTGATGTGGTGGGGGGCGGGATTATGGGTGGTGATGGGTTGGGGGCGAGATTGCGTGCGGTGATGGGTTGGGGGCGAGATTTTGTGTGGTGATGGGTTGGGGGCGGGATTGTGTGCGGTGATGGGTTGGGGGCGAGATTGTGTGCGGTGATGTGTTGGGGGGCGGGATTGTGTGCGGTGATGGGGTGGGGGGCGGGATTATGTGTGGTAATGTGGTGGGGGGACAGAATTGTGTGGTAATGTGGTGGGGGCGGGATTATGCGTGGTGATGGGTGGGTGCAGGATTATGCATCGTGATGGGGTGGGGGTGGGATTGTGTGTGGTGATGGGGTGGGGGGTGGGATTATGTGGTGATGTGGTGGGGGTGGGATTATGTGTGCTGATGTGGTGGGGGCGGGATTAGCGAGTGTGATGTGGGGGGCGAGATTATGTGTGGTAATGTGGTGGGGGGGCGGCATTATGTGAGGTAATGTGGTGGGGGTGGGATTATGCGTGGTGATGTGTTGGGGCGGGATTATGTGGTGATGTGGTGGGGGGCGGGATTATGTGTGGTAATGGGGTGGGGGCCAGGATTATGGGTGGTAATGGGGTGGTAGGGCGGGATTATGGGTGGTAATGGGGTGGGGGGCAGGATTATGGGTGGTGATGGGGTGGGGGGGTGTAATTATGGGTGGTGATAGGGTGGGGGGTGGTATTATGGGTGGTGATGGGGTGGGGGGCAGGATTATGGGTGGTGATGGGGTGGGGGGGTGTAATTATGGGTGGTGATAGGGTGGGGGGTGGTATTATGGGTGGTGATGGGGTGGGGGGTGGGATTATGGGTGGTGATGGGGTGGGGGGGTGGGATTATGGGTAGTGATGGGGTGGGGGTGGGATTATGGGTGGTGATGTTTTATGGGTGGTGATGGGGTGGGGGGGCAGGATTGTGTGCGGTGATGGGGTGGGGGGGCGGTATTGTGTGCGGTGATGGGTTGGGGGCATGATTGTGTGCGGTGATGGGTTGGGGGGCAAGATTGTGTGCGGTGATGTGGTGGGGGGCAGGATTGTGTGCGGTGATGTGGTGGGGGGCGGGATTGTGTGCGATGATGGGGTGGTGGGCGGCATTGTGTGCGGTGATGGGGTGGGGAGCGTGATTGTGTGCGGTGATGGGTTGGGGGCGAGATTTTGTGCGGTGATGGGTTGGGGGGGCAAGATTGTGTGCGGTGATGGGTTGGGGGCGGGATTGTGTGCGGTGATGGGGTGGGGGCGGAATTGTGTGCGGTGATGGGGTGGGGGGCGGGATTGTGTGCGGTGATGGGGTGGGGGCGGGATTGTGTGTGGTGATGGGGTGGGGGGTGGGATTTGTGCGGTGATGGGGAGGGGGGCGGGATTGTGTGCGGTGATGGGTTGGGGGCGTGATTGTGTGCGGTGATGGGTTGGGGGGCAAGATTGTGTGCGGTGATGTGGTGGGGGGCAGGATTGTGTGCGGTGATGTGTTGGGGGGCGGGATTGTGTGCGGTGATGGGGTGGGGGCGGGATTGTGTGCGGTGATGGGGTGGGGGGCGGGATTGTGTGCGGTGATGGGGTGGGGGCGGGATTGTGTGCGGTGATGGGGTGGGGGGCGGGATTTGTGCGGTGATGGGGTGGGGGCGGGATTGGGTGCGGTGATGGGTTGGGGGGCGAGATTGTGTGCGGTGATAGGTTGGGGGGCGGGATTGTGTTCGGTGATGTGGTGGGGGGCGGGATTGTGTGCGGTAATGAGATGGGGGC